>NC_139252.1:22054845-22419816 GCF_977018435.1 Lepisma saccharinum | reverse complement strand
TTCCGTGCTCTTCCATTAACGTAAAGTAAAAGTGGGGTACGGGAGGCGGAGAGAGCTTGAAAAATACAATGAATGCTATTTTTCGTAGTCCAAAGTTTAGCGTCCTTTCTTCCATTCTCTTATGGGTGTTTGTTTCACCGCATATCCATTTAATTGCATGAACATTTGGAAAGGTGGGGAAATAAATTTCAACCTATAATTTGTACATTTTACACATATAATTTCATTTCAATCTCAATTTATGTTAATTTCACTATCCAGGGGGTTCTGTGCAGGTCTCAAACGTTCAATGAATAGAGAAACTGTTGGGTGACTCTTCTTAAATGCCGGGTCAGATTAAATGTATTTCCTCCTTTGAAAGAGATGTTCTTCGCACAGAAGTTACATTTTGCTGAACTGTTAGCTTGTTCGGTTAGCTTGTTCCATCTCCTCGGAAACCCTAGCCAAGCCACTTTAGCGTGCTTCTCAACGGACAAATTCGAAAGTGATATAAAATCGAGAGTACTACGAGTCCAGACACAGTTTTTACCCGGATTTCGTAGCGAGAGCATCTCCGCGCTACACTCTCGCGCGACTATTGTTTTGTCTCCGTGGACTTTGTTTTCTTACGTACCGTGAGCGAATTGCAGATAGAGAGTTACCAGTGTGCACCTTATTTGGTGAAGGAATTACGCGGTGATTTGTTTCAGTCAAGCGTGGACTACATAATAATGGGCGGCTAAAGGAGATAGAGAAGGGAGTCCGTCGACTTCCCTAACGCCCGCAACGATGCATCGCCATTATCCGGTGAAGCCAGCCAGCCAGCGCCAAAGACGACACCAAAGCCAACCCCTGCCCAAAGCCCGAAGGACGTTTGCAGTTCGACGTTCCGACCATTGCCCGAACCTCAGAAGGACGTTTCCAGTTCGACGTTCCAATCGAAGCCCGTTACCAGAGAGAGAGAGAGAGAAAGAGAGAAGGACGACTCCAGATCGAGGTCCAATTGAAGCCCGTTACCAGAGGGAGATAATTCCAGGACGAAGCTTGATTGATGCCCGACACTAGAGAGATCCCGGACCGGCGCGTGACCACGTACACCCGACGCAAGTGACGAGAGGAACACCCGAAATTCTAAGGAGGTGGAAGTGCACCATATCGTCGCAATCATCCTTCGTCGCGATCGACCTCGGAGAACAATTTCGCCGCAAAGGAACTTTGTGCAAGTCCCGCGTCCAGGGGAGATGAATGACCACACGATGTAGCAGAGTCCGGTAGAGTATTCTTCAGATGGTCTATGTCCATGTAAACGTGCATTGTTAGTATCGACACCGTACTGTTAACGCCGAAGTCTCACTTATTTGCAAGGTAACTCAGGAACCACGAACCTAACTTCCGTGTCGGATAATTATTGGTATTGTTATAAAAAAGGGTAATTTCATGTTCAGATCTAATTTAATTGTCTGCATTCAGAGTTAGAAGCTCCATTCCATTACTTTAATTTTTAGCGTAAATTGTCAAAGTGTGCTCTATTTTTGTGTAACCGACCGCCCCGTCGCGCCATTTAATTTGTCAATTGTTGACTGATGAGTCCTTTTTAATTGTGGAAAGCGTATTTTTTTATATTTCAAGGTCGTGCGCGTGAAGTAGTATTATTTATTGCATAGTGATTTTCGATGTAACTTTTGCTAGCGCCGGCGATTGATTTGTGTATTCCGGCAGCTGGAGCCGATTAAGTTTCACATCACTATGTAATGGTGTATTTGTTCTCAATGGACGAGAGAGGCTTATGTGTATTAACCCCGTCCGAGAAACTTGGTAAATGTCGTGCTTACAACCATATGCTTACGTTCATTCGAACGAAAGATTTAACCACCCCGACCCAATGGTTTTAGTTAACTGCTTTCCGAGGGCTGGCGCATAATTAATTTAAATGAGCACAGGAGCTGGCAGACAAATGACCTAAATTCACATAAAGGTTCAAAACTAAAAAGGAAGGTATGTTGATCAGATTCATGATTTGTATGTATATCCACATGTAAAAATACCTCAGATGTGCGAATGAAAGAAAGTGAATGAGTGAGCGATTAAGGAGGCGATGTAAACAGTTGTTGATTGCAATATTTTTGTTGTTACGTTGTTACGTTGTAACGGGCTTCAATTGGACCTCGATCTGGAGTCGTCCTTCTCTCTTTCTCTCTCTCTCTCTCTGGTAACGGGCTTCGATTGGAACGTCGAACTGGAAACGTCCTTCTGAGGTTCGGGCAATGGTCGGAAACGTCGAACTGCAAACGTCCTTCGGGCTTTGAGCAGGGTTGGCTTTGGTGTCGTCTTTGGCGCTGGCTGGCTGGCTTCACCGGATAATGGCGATGCATCGTTGCGGGCGTTAGGGAAGGTCGACGGACTCCCTTCTCTTCTCCTTTAGCCGCCCATTATTATGTAGTCCACGCTTGACTGAAACAAATCACCGCGTAATTCCTTCACCAAATAAGGTGCACACTGGTAACTCTCTATCTGCAATTCGCTCACGGTACGTAAGAAAACAAAGTCCACGGAGACAAAAACAATAGTCGCGCGAGAGTGTAGCGCGGAGATGCTCTCGCTACGAAATCCGGGTAAAAACTGTGTCTGGACTCGTAGTACTCTCGATTTTATATCACTTTCGAATTTGTCCGTTGAGAAGCACGCTAAAGTGGCTTGGCTTGGGTTTCCGAGGAGATGGAAATGACCTCTGTCCATTGTCTTGAAACGCGGTCGGCGACGCGTCCTCGATCCTTTCAGGCTTGGGCTCCAGCTGATTTTCCTGGTCATCCGTGAAAAATGGGTTCGCCTACCCGCTGCGACTCCTAGCCCGGTACCGACGAAAATAATCCTTCCTTTTCTCCGTGACGCCCCGTGTTGGTGCAAATATGTCATGTTCTAGGCCGCAATGATAGTTCGGCTGTCACTCAGGAAAAACCCGTCTCCCAACTTCCGACGTCTGGGTCGGATACATTTTTATTCACAAAATAAATCAAACTTCACACTTTTATATTTGAACATCAAATGAATTAATAAACAAAAATAATTTATATCGAACTGCGTTTCACATGTCACTGGATACCGTGACATTGAAATCCGCTATATTGGAGTCAACCTCATTTTATGAAATAGAAATATGGCCGTGCAACATATCAAAATGGGATACAATTTCATGAGAAACAAGATGGCATGTTTTGTCTGAGTGATGTTCGTTGAGATCCTCCTCGCACCGTCGAGAAGAGATCATTTTAACTAGGCTTCGCATTGGACACAGTCGTCTCACTTATCGTTACTTGCAGCAGGGGCTGGACCCTCGACTGTGCTGTGTATGTAACTTTTAATTGTGAGGCACATCTACATTGAATGTAATAATCCGTGACGCAACAGCCCGACTGCCGGCCTCACTGACGAGGTGGAAGATTATCCAACCAGTTACGAAGTGACGTGTGGTCAACACGAGGAACCCTCTGTCGTTGTTGTAGGTCTCCATGACAGAGTTCCGCTAGTCATTCGTATCTCTCCAATTTCCTCACGATGGTGGGTGGCCACCGGTCCCATACGCAGGCTGAAATCTCAGGGAACATTTGTTACGCTTCCCCCAGGAGATTCGAACCTGCGCAGGAGCCCAAAGAATGGCAAATATGACACCTTAGACTGCACGACCAGGGTGTAAATGTAGCCCAGGGTGTAATTCGTGAAAGATAGGTTGACATTTGGGTGTATTCAGGAAGGTCGACCCCTTACACTCCACCGTGTATTATGAGCTGTGCAGCTACCAATATATACATGGGCAAAGTCATGGGCATAACTTGGGACCTAACTTTGTGGGGTAGAATCGAACTTGTGGCTTAACTTTCGGGGGTGTAGAATCGAAGTTGGAGTCTATTTGGGGGGGGGCAGAATCAAACTTGTGGCCTAACTTTGCGGGGGGGAGCAGAATCGAAAAATCTTCGATTCCATAAAAAAATTTAAAATAGCTAATTTGCCGGACCCTGTGGCTGAGTTGTTAGCTTATCACGTTGCGAGGCCAAGGGTCCCGGGTTCGAATCCCGCTCCGGCATGGTTGTGTGTGAATGTCCATTTATCATTTTCATCATTTCATCACACATTCGCTAATTAGCCAAGAGGCACAAAACACAAAGTAAAATAAAATAAATCAAATAAAAAAATAGCTAATTTGTTAAGTAACTGCTACATGAGCGAAATCACAAGAATTACTCTGTAATATTATACTTTTCTCTTCAGGTATCAGAAGGTTAACAGAAGTGTACATTTTAATAAACCTGAAAAAAAATTGGGGGTGGGGGCAGGAGCCTCCGCCAAGTTACGCCTATGGGCAAAGTAACACCAGAAGTAACATATAGGAAGCGAACAATTTCCCAGAAGGAACGTGGTTTTGTTTATTTTAACATTTCATTTTTACAGCGAATGGAGAATAGTTCATAAGTTTGTCTTAAATTTACACAATGTTTTAAATGTAAGTAGCTAAACGGGAATCCAGTTTAAACATTTCTATTCAATGCTTCTTGGCAAAGATTTTGACAATTTTGCAAGCTTCAATGGGGAGTGGGGACTGAAGACTTAATAAATCATTGGCCACACCTCTACACTTACGTGATTGGCTCAAATAAAATCGGAAGCTCTGATATGCAAATGGAGTTTACTCATCTTCATGTGCTGCTTCAAGTTTTTTCCTCACTCCTTACAAGCTGATCAGGTCAGGTGTTTGAGTATCGAGTCTATTCGAGCAACCTCTAATTTAGCGTCATATTTATCGTTAAATCAAGTTTTTTTTTTAGTTTTTCATATGTTGGCTAATCGGGCGAAACGTCTACTAATGAATTTCCTTGCCCAGGGCAACAACTGCTTGCTGCTTGGTTTGGAAAAGATAAGCCCGTTTGGGTGTACTAGCAACAGTTGGGAAAACACCCCGGACAGCCTGCTACCGTTCTAAGCAATCAGTCATCTCTGTTGACGTTGGACACAACCCTAGATCATCCACCTCGACACACCCGTCTGCCAAGCTAAACCTGGGTCGGTCGTCACCATCTTGAGGCCACATACAGGCTCGAAATGGTTGAAGATTTGCGATGAATTGGAGGAAGCGATGCGAACATGTTCGTCGATAGGCGGAGTTCTGGAGGGGCCAGGGAGGGCCTGCCCCCCAACTTAAAAAAACATTAAAACAATAACACATGATTAGGTTCAGTTACTATATTTTTGTTATGAAGCCATACCGCAAATATTGACGTTTGGCATGTCATGTGCGGTAATTGCGCCGCAATAGCGGGTCTTAGACGATTTGATTGATGTGTACAGTTTGAAGAAAGAAAAACGTAAAATGAATTTGTTTTGAATCAACAGTTACTGCTGAGGAAACAAAAGAACTTTTCAATTTAAATTTTCTAAAATTTCTGAAGCTTACTATTGTACCATAACTTTTAAAGTAATACGAGTATTGTATCAATAAAAAATAATGAAATGCAAAATGCAATAATCCTACTGTTTTGCTTAAAACTGACGACCAATATACTAATTAATATTTCTTTAACATTTTCAAACCTAAAAGGCCTAGAACTCAATGTTTTTTATTGTTTGTGTTTTTTTAATTTCCGGGGAAATACCTCCGGACCCCTTATAAACTAGGGGATATTCAATAACCCTCAGGTACATCATGCTTCTCCCAGAGTGTGCCCCCCCAAAGCAAAAGCTCAAACTCCGCCCATGTGTTCGTCCAATCCAAACGAAGATAAGTTATTTTATCAAAAGCTCTAACTCTCAGGCATGGTGCGAAAAAATGGTGATGTAAAGATCTTAATCATAAAAACACCCCCAAGCGCAGCTTAAGAGGGAGGGGGACAGTTTCCCCTCGGCCCTTCTCTCTGCGGCAGCTGCCGAACACTGTTGCCAGCTTCGCTCTTTCGGAGCCAGCTCTGTTTCTTTCGTGCACTCGTTTGTTTGTGAACTGTGGCACCCGCCCCCTACTCAACTATGGTGCCTTCACTGGCTCCGGCCCACAAACACCAACTTCTGCCATGAGTATATATTTTGCACGTGATATGATATTGTTATATTGGCTGCGTCGCCCCACCTTCTCTTGCCTCCTCAGCTGTTTTTTATAGCGCCATAGCAACGTGAAGATGATATAATATTGTTATCCGGGATTCCATTATTTCCAATTTCATGGAACCATTGGATTTGGGGGATTATTGAGATACGTGATGCCGACAGATCTTGAGATGAAAACTAAGAATAAATTGTCATCACTTCAAAGTAAAAGGTAATAGCAGCCACTCTGCCACCTAAAATAACCCTAGGAGGCACTTTATGCAGCCTCCGTTAATCTAGCTCAGGGGTTTCCAACTGGCGGCCCGCGATGTCATTTTTTGCGGCCCCCGAAGCCAGTTTCCAAAATACATTCATTTTATGTATTTTTATTAAAATACGTTCTATTTATGAATTTCCTTAAACAACTGGCGTTTCTAACAGATATTACAGGTCATCTGAACGAACTGAACTTGAATCTGCAGGGAAGAAACCAGCTGGTGTCAGATTTAATGGGAAACATAAATGGGTTTCGTAATAAACTGAAGATTTTCAACGTTATTTTGGAGAGGAATAACCTGGTCCATTTTCCAAGCTGTCGGCGGCTAACAGAAGATGAAGAAACACTGGACTTTTCTGAATTCTGTGTAAATATTAAAGAAATAATGGATGAGTTTGACTCCATATTTAAAGATTTTGAAGAACTTAAAAGAAAGCAGTATCCAGCTATTTAGCAATCATCTTGGCGCTAACATCGAAGAATAAGAAGCTTCTCTCCAACTTGAATTGTGTGATTTGCAAGGCGATGTGTTCCTTCAAACTAGGCAAGAAAAGGGGCCAGAGTTTTTCAAATACCTCTCAAAGGAACGCTTTCCAAACCTTCGTAGTTCTGGGCAAAGAATGACATCAATGTTGGGCAGCACATACACGTGTGAAAGTGTTTTTTCTTCAATGAAGTTCATCAAGAACCGCTACAGAAGCCGACTGGCAGATTCTTCACTGCTTCACCTTCTGAGACTTTCAAATACAGAAATTCAAATAGAACTTTAATAAAAGAAGCAGATCGGGCTCAATTTTCATATTGAACACTTACTATGAAGGATTCTTATTTGTATGGTGTGTTTTTCATTTCTTTCAATTCATCCATAAGTATTGGGTTTTTGTGAAATTAATTCTAATTATACAATTTTGATTTGTGAATCCATTGTTTTTATTGCCTCATTTTAGAAATTTAGATCATGCGAAAGTACTACATTTTCGGTTCAGTACTTACAATTTTTGTAATTTTTAATCCCCCCCCCCAAAATGCGGCCCGCCAATCAACTGCTGGATATAATTTTGGCCCTCGGACCTTTTGAAGTTGGAAACCACTGATCTAGTTCATTGAAAGTCAACTTTAGCTCTATTTAAGGCGAAATTTAGCTCTTTATGCACAACAGGTTTGGCAACACTGCCAGGATGACAGTAGGGGGCAAGGAGAAATGTATTACGCTTCTTCGACCATTAGTTTGTTCGTTCTCTCGGGAATATCAAACATCCTATGACGTAGAATAGAACATGGACGGAAAGAGGACACGTTGAACTATGTCTTAGTCGTAAGGAAAATCGAAACTCCCATTTGATTAGCCGTAACTTGAAGTTGATTTCCCATAAGGAATACATATGATTCTGTAAATACTTATTGATCATATTTTTCGAACATTGTGTCTAGCTTAATAATCACCTTATGAAACCGCTTCCACTTGCAAAATGGAGAGAAATCTCTGCTCTCTTGTATAGTCAAGGGGTAATACGTAGTAGTGCCCATTCCGACGATATTGAAATAAATGGTGCGTAACTGTCATTCTTCCCCTTAAGGACCGAGCGTTAAGTAAAGGGATTACTGTTATTTTCGTATCATTATGTACGCATTAAACAACAAATACATAACTGCATCAAAAGTGTTCTTTACCAGTAATACTTAACGTATTTAAAATAATCAAGGGGTTCCCAGATTCGATACCCGGTGGTGCATAATGGTTCGCAGTAACGGCGATCGGTTGCAAAACTAAGGCGGGGCAAAGAATAGATTGTTTTTATTGGTAGGCAAGGTCATAATGTAAGGGCAAATGTGGGAAAAATTTGCGATCAACTGCCCCTACCCTGATAGCCGCCACTGGTAGCTTGAATCCCAGTTTAAACTGTAGGACAGTCTCGATTAGCTTATCTGAGCATAAATTGGGCTTAAAACAAACAACGTATGTATCATGAGTGTGACTTTGTTAGTGTCCAAGCCCGAATTTAAGGGGGAGATGGCAACGGCTCATTCTTCCATCTGCAAAGGAGCTTTCCCTGGGAAAAAATGTGGTTTTAATACCTCAAATTTAAAAAAGAAAATAGTTATTTGAAATGTGGTAAAGAAAAGATGACAAACACAAGCATGTGACAATACTTGTTCGAAAAGTGATAACTGAAATTATATAACAGTGACGAGTAGGGGGGAATCTCACGATATTGTTAGCCCTGGACTTTCACAAGCAGGGATGATGGAAGGGAACAAACGCAACAAATTAAAATAGGAAACCCTGGTCCGGAAATGCCCCAGTCAACATTTACAAGCCAAAACCCTAGATGGGCAGGCAACCACGCACAACGCAGAGGGGAAAAGTAAAAAATGTCTGGGGAAGTGGAAAACAAACACAGAAGAATCACTTGTAGTGGCTTTAATGTGTAGTAACACCCCTGTCTTGATACAGGCATGACAGCTTCGTAATAAGCTCTGTCGTATCCTCTCTAATATCTCAGGAGTCGTTCGGACCAGATCACAGGCTGCAAGGATTCTTGCCAAGAGTTCCTCTAATTTACTCATAGGTGTCTCGTACACAACACCTTTGACATGACCCTACAAAAAAAAAAATAATCAAGTGGGGTCAGGTCAGGTGAACGGGCAGGCCAAGCAACGGGTCCGCCTCTCCCTATCCACCGCTGAGAGAAGGTCTGCGTCAGAATATCACGAGCACCAGCTACGAAGTGGGCTGTTGCTCCGCTGAAACCACATGCGTTGACGAACGAGAAGTGTGACTTGTTCCAATAACTAAGGGAGGATATCTCTCAGAAACACAGTGTACACTGGTTCAGTTAATCGCGGCGGTAAAAGATACGGACGTATTAAATGTTTCCAGACAATGCCGCCCACATGTTTACAGCAAATCTGTCTTGATGGCTCTTCACGATTGTGGTACGGGGATTTATCATCCGCCCATACATGGCTATTTCGACTATTCAGCATCCCGTCTCTCGTGAAACAGGCCTCATCAGAGAAAAGCACACAGGCATGGAACTGGGGTCTACCACACAGCGCTGCAGTAACCATTAACAAAACACGACGCGAGGTGCGAAATTAGCTGGACCCAAGGCATGGACAAGCTGTGGATGGTAAGGGTGCAGCTGCTGCTCCCTCAGAATTTTCCTAACAGTACTATGGGCCACATCAATTTCAAATGCCACAGCCCGTGTACTAATGGATGATTGTCCTTCCAGCCGATCCAGCAATGCTTCTTCAAGGTCGGGTGTTGCAGTTCTTCGTCCTCCTTGCTCGTGAAATTGAGGTTGCATTTGCCCCGAAATCGTTGGAAACGTCTGGGAAACATGATGTGCGCTGGATGTCTGCGATGTGGTTACGTGGTTCGATACAACCTTTCTGCTTCCCTACGGTTCCCATTTGCTCGTTCATACACAATCACTACATTAGCTAGTTCCTCTAGCGTATACTCTATTGCACTGATTGCAGCCGCGACACTCGTGCTTCTAGACTACACACGTCGAGTTTGACGTCACGTCTCCCATTCTTTTATGGTTGTGCGTGGTTGCCTGCCCTTATAAGGTTTTGGCTTGTAACTTTTGACTGAGGCATTTCCGGATCAGGGTTCCCTATCTCATTTTGTTGCGTTTGTTCCCATCCATCCTCCCTGCAAGTCTGTAACACGGTCACAGAAACACCCGGTATGTAATAAATCCGGAGTTTGGAGCTTTTCTTTATCCTGTAATTATTAATAAGCAATTCAAGGAAGAGAAGATGGAGCCGTGGAAGAATCTCCGTACATATATTCAGATATTTTTGTTACACCCTGTATATGTGTATAATTGAATAGTACTTAAAAATACGCGTACGGCGTACTGAATTATTTGTGGGAAAGCGCCACAAAAAAACAAAGTAAATGGAATAAAGGGTTTTGATGCTTCTATCTCAGTATCCATTTGTTAGCTGATATTACTAGTAATTACATTCATAACATTGTATTGAATTTCAGTGACATGATACAGAACCATTTTTAAAAAAATCGATTCAATTTTGAAATCTGTCTACACTTCAATTTGAGAACATATGAATGCCACTAAATTTGTTACAGTTCATTGCAAAGACTAATATAGTTATTCCTTTCTCCAATTAGAATGTGTTAATTTATCTGCCCTTAGGACCATGTGCATTGTGAAAACAATGTACTTATTTCTGTTTGAAAGTAGCCTAAAATAAACTATACGTTATTATTTTGTACAAGGTTTGGAAAGGGAGAGAAGGAAGCTTTCTTATCTGGATCAACTTCGGAGAATGCAATGGAAACAAATTGTGCATATATATATATTGACAAAGATTCCTGACAAATTGGAGATATAGAATTAATACCAACATAACGTCGTGTTCGTTTACGGTTGTGAATATAATTTTACCAGCTCAAATTTGATATTTTAAGTGTACATTTAGTTCTTAAGAAGTTTTAATTCAAGGAATATTCGTGTGGAATTTTTGATGTATTTTTAATTTACTGCAAACAATGACATCTACTGACTAAACAGAAAATATAGAGTCGACTTAAAAAGTTACGATTTCGTTTCGGCAAAGGCAATTTTTTTTTACGTGCGTCGCACGTTTCACAACTTTTTTTTAACCATTTTTTTATAAAATTTCGATTAGGAGCTCAGGCCCGATAGCTCCCCATTAAATACGCCACTGCCTTTGTACTTAATTTGCAGCTGATGGACCCTTGGCTGCTGTTTTGAAGAACGAACGCCATCAATCTCGAGAAGGTAGACGTCAGATAATGACCCCTTTTCACCTCAGTCCCTCCTTCTGTCGTAGCCGTCTTAGATTTTATTTCTTGTGCATCACGTCATGGTCTAATACAGAGGAGGATGTCTTCATTAGCCTTTCCTGGAAACATTTGCTAGGACTCAATTCCTGGGAGGTGGGCAAAGCCGACGTTCTTTTATTTTCGCCTCTAAGATGGCGGCTCATCGTGACGAATCCCCGCAGTGGCGCCCTCCGGCGGAAACAATCAAGAAGGAAAACAAAAGACAAACATCAAGCGCGAGAGGGCCCCGCCTATAAATAGATGGGGAAGAAAAATAAGTATGCGGGAGGGAGAATTCGTCTTCTGGCTTTGAAGAAGATATCCCGCTGTTGGGGTCGAGGATTTTTCTGAGGGAATGAAACAAGAGGGGGAAATAGTTGGAAGGTTTTAGGGAGTGGTTTTTATCACTAGGTGGTGTTATTGTAGCCAGGGCGTAGCGATGGTTCACAACTGGACACCTGGGAGAGTCTGAAATTGAAGTTTTAGAGTGAAAAATAACGATTTCCCAACAATAGAAGCGAAAGTCATTGGAAAAGTTCATGAAAGAAGAGTGGCACACTTTTGTTATTCCGAGTTGTGTTGCAAGTAAGTTTTAAAGGGAAAAAAATCCAAAATTGTGAGACCATATCTATTTCTGCAAGGCTTTCATTTTTTTAAAACTTTATGTACTGAATTAATCAATCAATCATTGAGGTACAGAGGTATGTACCTCCAAGTCATCCCAGGGGGTGACAAGATTACTGCCTAAGTCATATATTAAAGCATGTTACATACTTTCCACGCTCATTTTATTGTCGTTTCGTGTTATTTACCAAGTTGGCAATGAATTCTCTGTTTTTTGGTTTGAAAGAATAGTCAGGCGCGTTAGTCGAGAATAGTCGAGGCTAGCTATGCTATGTGCGAAGACTGAAAAATAGAGAGTGGAATACAGAAGAAAAATCGATTATAAATTATGAATAAAATTACCCATTTCAATTGAACATTGGTGATTCTGGAGTTAGCAACCTGATTTCTCAGGAGATGGCAACCTGATTTCTCAGTAGTTGACAACCTGATTTCTCGGGAGTGTGCAACTTGACTTCTTAAAAGTTTACAACCTATAGTGCAACCACAAGGAAAGAAACCTGCGCAGAACCTCACCGCGCTGGCGGGTGGGGGAAAGGACAGGGATAAGGAGCCTTCAACGTGGCTCACGTCAGTGTTGCCAGGCCTATTGATTTCTCGGGAGAATTCCTTAATAAACTATTGCTATGGAACCTCCAACGGCTTGCTCAAAAAACAAGTTTCCTGGTCACCTTACTTGAACATGGAGGGGAGAGATAGAGTGGAACTCCTCCAAGCCATGAAAAGTGCTGTTTGAACTGTGAAATTATGCCAAACGATACTTAATTGTGCTAGGACATTATTATTATTATTTTATTACTATTACTACATTACTATTTTTAGATGGTTGTATTTTATCCCACCCGAATATCTATTTCTATTTTAGTTATTTTACGTCGCTTTTGTGCCTTTACGGGTAAGTACGACAAAATGGATGAATGAAAAGCTGATGAAATGGATGAAGTGACACAAACACAGTGGAACGCCCTTGCCTTACTAGGTAAGAACACTGACTTTGTAGCGTGGGCAAATTATTTTATACATGTATGTATATATATGCGTGTGTGTGTGTGCGTGTGAGTGCGTGGGTGTGGGTGTTTTGTGTGTGTGTATTTCTAGCGGATGGGGAAGATAGGTGGCACCCAAGCGTAAGCATTGCTATCTTGAATTATTGAGGAAGACATGCTGTCTAATTCACCAAATATATTTCACATACGTAATGCATTTTCTCATTGTGGTGCAGGACGCGTGCCCAGCCCTAACGATAGCTGTACACCGAACACCAGCAGAAGGCAAATTAATTTGTTATTGTTAGCATTCGACTTGAAAGATTGTGGAAAATGAATGTTGACAAAAAAGTACCTATTATTTCAGACGTATGAGTTGATTTCAGCCACAGTAATTAACATCCATTATAACAGGGATGTAGGAACGTGATAATTTCAAACTAAAGTGGCGTTTTCTGAGAGGGCAACATTATTACGGGGTAATATGCCTCGTTTACCCGCCTGATAAAAATACATTGTTTCCCCCGCGCTGGAAAAATCTGTGGACGTCCCCTTGCCCCCCAGTGCGCACGCCTATGCCGCCCCCGAGAACGTCGTTCATCCGCTACTATTAGATCAGCGGATTTTGTAGCAGGTCTTCTGGTTTCCCAAGGAACAATCTCCCGATTTTTTCAAGACTGACCTGGCAACACTGCCCCGATCACCGATAACGGCAGGGAAGATGCGCGAACGCTTTTGACGGAAGGTTTTTTCCTTGTGGTCGAGCTTTAGCCGACTTTAGTATGGCAACGATACTTCCTTGAAGACGACCAGAACGAGCAAAATAGGTGGTCAGGTCCTTTCTTCTTCCTCCATAGCTGAGGACCACGTGTCATAGTGAGATAGTCCAGATTTTTGACTTAGCATACGCCACTGAGAATAGTGAAGGTCTGCAAAGATTGTATCTGAATTTTTCAGGGTAGTACTAGGCAGGGGCAAATAGATAAGTGATCTGGAGCCTTGGCTGTATCCCCCTGTTCTTAATAAAAGCAAACAAACAAAGATAAAAGCACTGAATATCTTCTGGTGTGGGAACTCAGGACATCTCCTAAAGCAGGAGCAACATAATTTGTGACTCTATTTCTTCTCGTTTCTGATTTTTCATTATTTTGCAGATTTAGTTATACAATCTCAATTGTATAACTAAATTCAATGCTGTTAAATATGGAGGAATTTCTGTATTTATTTATTTATACTCTCACTAGAAGCTTGCAAATCAGAGAGTGTTTTAAATTGGCAAGTACAGGCATCTCACATAAAAAGAAGAAGAAAATGGATATGTGGCAGCATACGAGTTTATACACTGCACTATTCAAGCTCTACAAAGACGGTGAGATTATGCTTGCTACTACTAATGCTTGTGGTGGGAAAGTTCCAATAAACAGTAATAATTAAGAAAAAAATGAAGACTTAGCTAAAATTGTGTATTAAATATCCGACGACTGCAAAGCGATTCATGACATCATTTTATCGTGACCTTCATATGCAGTCTGCATATGATGAACATTCTGATAGTGACTAGCAGTGTTGTACAGAGAATTCTGTTCAAAGTAATGTTCATATTGCAGGTTCACCCGTATTTGAAGCAAATATTGTTTTACTTAAAATTTATTATCGAGAATTCAAGACTAAAATTGGTAAACGCTGTAAGTGCCACAATAACTCAAACACTGTTTTCCACCTTAAAGTGTGCTTTATAATGTGGTAAACGTGAAATGTGGCTGGTAGCCCTCTAAGTAGTTCAAAGGGCTTGTAAAGAGGTCACTAGTAGGCGCGTTACGGGCTGATGTGCGGAACGATGCGATTTCCCAACACTTTCGCTTTTGGCACTTACAACGTTTACCACTTTTAGTCCTCAATTGTTAATATAAACATTTTATTTGGTCAGAACACTTATCTTGCACTCATAGTAATATTATATAAACTAATAACTGGGCTGTAATCTCTTGCTACGTTCAATTAGAACCAAAAGGAAAACATTCCAGGATGTTTTTTCTAACTGTGTCTATTTACATATGAGCAATTTACAAAAAAGTATTGCTTATTGTCAGAGCTTTATATTATAATTTCACAACAGAAAGTTGTGCCCCATAACTATTTCATTGATTTCCCAAAAATCACACTTTGTGGAATCTGTTCCTTCTTTCTCTCATCCATTCATTTATTTACTGGGAGTAAAGTATTTACTTTGGAAACCCAAATCAGCATCTATTACATTAACTAAAGACTATGCTACTTTACTCCAGACACAAGTACACTTGTTTGTATTGCTAATATTCCGTTTCGGATATCTATGTCTGAGTAAAAATACTGTGATAGAGTTGTCCTCGATAATTTCTTTCAATGGGAACTTTGTGAAAATATTGTAAACTGTACGAAGAAAATTGCTGGGTTTGTTCACTTTTCCGTACTAACAACATTTATTATTTGTAGTTTTCTCATGAAAGGAACTGATTTTTGACATATAACCTGCTTTGCTGTATGTAATCTTTCCCCTCCAATCTCCCTCGCGATCAGAAACTAAAGATGGAGCAAGAGAACACCTGAATCCCGCGAAGAGATGTAATCAATTCAAAGTAAAGGACTGATAACTTCCCGAGATGTATATTTTGCCCTCCTGCTTGTTGCGTCTCTTCGGTTCGAAAGATTGCATTCATTACAGAGGGTTCGTTCCAGAGGCGAAACCACGAATATTTGTCTGTGGGGAGGGGACAAGGAACCAGGACAAACGTATCAATAATAATAATAATAATGTTATTATTATAACATTATTATTATTATTATTAGTAGTAGTAGTAGTAGTAGTAGCAGTAGTACCAAAAAAGGGGTAGAAATCGGTCCTAAAACATTTGTGTTCGAACAAACTATTTGAATTACTTTTTCAACATGTTCAATTTTACATTAATAATAGAAAACAAGCAGACAAACTATTTTTGAAAGACAGAAAATGCTTGATTAATGGATTAAAAAAATAATTACTTTTTATATTAACTTGTATAACTTTCATGCACGATATATGTTTCACACATATGCAACATGGAGCGACGTAAAATAAGAAAATACATATGCAACATGCCAACCTCTAAATTGCGTACGTATACAAAGTTTATTTAATACATATACTGTATATACAACATATTATATAATTTAAATACATTACAAAATGAATCCATCCATCTCAATATAAACCAAAAGTAAAAATTACCGCCGTCCCCTAACTACGGCTCTGAACTTTATAACACTAAGAAAAGCAGACATTGCGAGCGAAGCGAGCATAAATTTTGAAATTGGGGGTGGTAATTGCCCCCTGAAGGTACCTTTGGAATTCAATGTTTGCCCCCCTAGAATTGATTTCCATCCAAGGCTGGGAGGGGGGCTATGCCCCCTGTGGTTGCGCCACTGGTTCGTTCCCAAAATCCCAAGGGACACTGTCGCATGTTGCTTCTCGTTTAGGTATATTAGGCCAGCAATATATTAACTGCCTTATTTTCACAGTAAAATGTTTAGTTCCATTATTTTCCCAATAAACGCTCTGCTTTGATAGTGGTAAAATATTGATTCTCTATAATACAAATCTGCAATTTTGAACTATAAATGCAAGCATAATTGTGTGCATTTCATCCACATTTTACCTTCACGTGACTGACACATTGGCATAAAAATTTTATGTACTTTGATTAGGTAGATTTTTTCCGAAATGTTTGAAGAGATACACTTGGAATAAATAGACAAGTAATTGTTATTAGTTAAGGAGACGTTCTGCTGAATGGAATATGAAGTTAATCTCTACGAGGATATTGATTGATTGATTGAGATGATGTTTTAAGTTCACTTTGTGCACAATAAGGCTAATCGGGACTGGACTTACAGTTTAAAGGGGAATGCGAACCACTCGTGCCTCCACCAAGTATCGAACCCAGGACCCATTGATTACAAGACGATGACGTTACCACTACGCCATCTGGGAGGAGAACAGTACACAAATATGTAATACAATTTATAGTACAGTCACCTGCAATAAAAATTGAATACTTAGATTCTAAAATACTGGTTTCCCTGTAAGGTGTTATGTGTGTTGACTAACTCCAAGCCGATGAGCGGATTTTAATAGCAAATTTTCAGCTTTATACTACCAAAGCATTTCATTTAACATTTTTGCTAGCATAAATACTATGTAAATGCTTCCAAAAACCTTATTGTAGATAATACTTCACACGGAATCATTTCGTGGTACATTTCGGTAACTTTCTGCGATTACAATGTATAATACAGCACGAAAGGCATGTTGAGTTACACTATCTATTGTGGGTGCCCGGTGTTTGCAATTGAAACAACTAAAATATTCTTCCATACGTGTACAGTAAACATTGTCAAGTATGTAGACAATACAGCGCCATTCCTTTGTATCTAATAACGTTTTATATGAAACGTTATTCCTCTGGGTTCAATAGTTATCGGCTTTTAAAAATGTGAAGTGATACGTTGCTTACATCTCACGGGGCTGCCATTACACCTGCACTCGTGACCTAGAGCTCGCTTCTGATTGGTTACGCTACGAAAAATGCTACGGACCGAGCCTATCCTTGAGAAATGCCATGAAATATGCCATGACATCTGAAATGCCATACGATTTCTCACTTTACACGGTAGCATTTTGATCATGGCACAAATGTTAAGAAAAATGCTAAGGAAAATGCTTTACTCTGAATCTGGCTTTATGCATTGGCGCAATACGCTCCAAAAGATAGTTTCTGCATTTTGTTTGCATTTTATCCCCTACATTTTTCATTCACAGAAATCTTGCCTTTCTGCTATCGTACTGTGGAAATTGTGAATCATTATGAACTTGAGGAAAAACAGGTTGCTTCAACTTCAAGGCGGAAAAAAGGGTCCTGAAACTCCAGTAAAGAAAAATAAGCTTCTTAGAACATGACAGGTTGGTGGTATTGATAAGGAAGGAGTAACGGACTTTTAGGGAAGGTTCACAGATTTTATCGCGTCGTAAAATATCCCCTGCACTTTGTATGCATCGGGGGAACAGCATCTCGTTAACACATTTCTGCTGACGAAGCTTTAAAAAGCCATACCTACTCGTATTTCGGCCCTTCTTTACAACTAATACAGTGGATATAGTGCGGAGGGGGGGGGGGGGGAACCGCCCCTCTAATCATGAACGTCCGCAGATTTTTTCCACAGAGGGGCAAGCAAGGTTTTTGTTTCAAAGTTGGTAAACAAGGCATATTACCCCGATAATAGTGTTGCCCCCTCAAAACACGACTTGAATTTGTAATTATCGAGTTCGTGCATCCCCAGCACAATAATTAATGTAAATTACTGTGACTGAAATCAAAGTACACTTGTGGAATATATAGGCTACGTTTAGGCTGACATTCGTCTTCTAAAGGGAAGGTGTGGCCATCATGCCCCTATATTATTATACTTTCACCTAAAAATGTAGTGGAGAGGAATCTTATCGCCGTTGTTAAAATGTATTATGTTCTTGAAGATAATTAAGTATTTTTTAAGCCGATGAAAGTTCAAAGCAAGTACGGGGAAAGGGGTGTGGGAGGGTGAATTATTTCCTATGCGTTCTTTGGCAAATTTCTTGTTATTCGTCAGTAAAGCCAGTCTCACATGTTGGTTAAGTCGGTCCTAACTTCCCTACCCACCACCGACTCTAAACTACCATCAGCTTTTTTACGTCTTCACTTCGCGAAGGCAGCAAAAGGGGTCTAACACGATCCTTAAAATCGCATCTTTAAAAATGGCGGCTGCACAAACACGGTAGCCTATACCACTTCGCAAGTTTAGATGCTAATAACTGCTGAAGATTTTGGAAAATAATGTTTTCACTTAAAGGGATAAGAGAATAACATTGGCACTGTTGAAAAATGAAGCATATGTAACCCATTGCAGTGAATGTGAGTATATAACATATGTTATTTCAAGTTGATATACCGCTTTACGCACACACTAGCATGAAGTTGCATCCGTATATTACGATAGAAGTTGTATATTCTAATGAAACCCTTCTCGTACGGTTTTGAAATATATCCTCCAATACGAACTAGTCAATTAAATTACATAAACTTCACAACATTTCGAAGTGCGAAAATTGTGGTGTTTACATTAAGTTTGTTGCTGTTCTTAATTTTGAATTAGCAACTAGTACAAATATATTATTTGTTTTAAGAAAGAAAATATAAATCTACTTACGAATTGGTATATTACGCTATATCCCATAATACATAATTAGAACAGTAACAGTGATAATGAAATGTCTTTCTTCTTATCAAAGATTTTTATCATTAATACAACTTAATTGTGAATGTTATAAAAAGATGACAGTCACAAGTTACCATATTATATTTATATTTCATTGACACTTCTTTGTTCCTAAAATACTTATTGTGAAATTTACTTTGAAGTCCATGAAGAACTAATTACAATTCATAACTTATATGCATTAATTTACTGCGGTGTTACACACAGGACAGTCTATTTGTTACAGCCAGCCAACAAACCAGAGAGTACATACGTAATACGTATGTGGCTGTTCACTGTTTATTTCAAAATAGTATTCGCGTCGGTTGTGAAAGTAAAATAACAGTATCACAGTAGGAAATTTAGATACGAACTATTTATTTAAGACAATTAGTAGACTCTTCACTCAACAAATAAAATATTCGCCCCAATCATTTACATAGCTATATTGGTCGAATCTTCTTCTTTAAGCTGCCTTGAATAAACAGTCGAACATCTATTGCCTTTCTTCTACTACTTCCTACTTCAGCTGGCCAGTGTACTCCTCAATTCTGATTGGTAGTTCTATGATATTAACGATGGATTTAGAGACGGTTTCTAATTCTGTCGGGAACTGAATAAGAGAAAGCTCTCATATGGTCGTTAAATAACGAAGCTAGAAGTCGATGGCGAAGTAAGGACGTACCTAACTGCCGTGTGAGACTGGCTTTATGCTGCCTCTAGGTTGCTGCATTTAATTATATCTACAGTATTGGTCAAATTATTGGACTCATTGTAAAAAAGAAACACATTTCCTTGTTTTGAAAGTGTTCTAACTAAATATATTTGACGATTGGTATAACTTTTTATGGGATTAAACTGTTTGTCTGCTTCGATATAATCTCGTTTCCCACAATCCTTTCTTTCACTGTGTCCCAAGAATAGGTGACAACAGGATTCTTTGGACATTCGCAAAAATGCCTGGAACAATACGAACAATGTTTACCGTGTCATTTATGCTATTTATTTGGTTATAACAAAGGAAATAACATTAATTCTGATTGTTGTAAGGGTGTTCTTTATTTGTAACTCCGGAGCAACATGTAATTTCATAAACCACGTGGTTTGAAATTTACGAGAAATAAGAGTGGTAAAGGAATTGTACACAAGCAGTGATTAAAATAGGTTCGAAAAGAGCTAAAGGTGGTCATTACGAAGTACTGATTGTACTTGCAGTGTGTACAACAATGCAATGTTTATCACAAAACATTAAATCTGTCAAAGTTCTCTACATAAAGTGAGATTATCTGTAATAGTTACTGAAATATTTAATGATATAATTTTTTTAAAACACACTGTATTTTTACAATGTGTTCATATAGCCTATTTACCTTTTTTTCTAGTGTTTCATAAATGAAACGTACCTGCATTTCTCTGAGTTTGCCTACCTAATGCCTACCTACCAAAATGCCTGGCGGAATAACCGATTTTATCACAATAAAATTTACACATAACTTTGGGGTTATACTTTGAAATGAAGGTCCAGTACGTACTGAAAGCCGGTAATTTCATCCAACCAATGGAAGAAAATGTGCATTTTGGGCAAATCTGACCCACATGCAAGGAGTAAGTCTCAAAATCTATTCAATAGACTTTGTAAAATTAAGCTCTCAATTCTGAACATCTTTCAGCATTGGGTGGTATCAATTTGCTCCTGCTAATCATTGTTTCGGAAGCTAACACCGATAAATGAAGGCAAGAGCTCTCATTGTCAAGACAACAATGGTGGCTTCGGGTATTTCCCATGGCAACAAAGAACCGGAGCAACAATGGCTTCCGGGCGCTGCGGTGTGTTTGGGGGTGCTACCAGGGGTTGTAGAACGGAACGTATGAATATCTCTTAATCCTCTGGAGCTATCTATTCACCTTCCTGTCCCCGGATCTTCCTTTACAAATGATTAATGTGAGGATTGCTTATGGAAGGTTAGGTAAAGAATGGTAGGAACGCAAGCCAAGCATCGGCTACGGGTCTTTGTTGGGTGATGACTGGATCCCCCTTCCGGTTCAGAAGTCCACCCCATTGAACCATGCTTCCCTTTTGATCTGGAATGGGGAGACCCACAGCGGCAGTCGTTGTGGCCGAAGCAAGGAAAACACACTGGGAATTATCACAAAGGTTCTGGGACCTGTTTTATTGATGGGTGTTCTGCTTTGCAACAGCTGCGGTGAATCGCAATCGGCAAATAGTGTGAATGGCAGGTTTGATCTGCAACATTAGCATTGATGCAGCCTCTTAACTGTCGACGTTCCGTGATGTTTGAATCGACAACGACATTTCAATGCTCAAACGGTGAAGGGTGAACTCCTGGTGGTTGGAAACGCTTGTTCGCGATTGACGTTCCTCTTATTACGTCCATATTATGAGCAAATGCTGGCAGAAGGTTGCCAAGACAGCAGAGGTGGAAACGGGTGCCCAGTCCCTCGCCTGAAAATTGCAGAAAAATTTGCATTTTTGATCCCAGTGGCAAGTAAACCTATGTCTCTGTTGTATCTCCTGTTTTATACAGTAAAAACTGCATATCCCGGAATCTCTATAAGAAGGAAACCTGTTAATACGGAAAAAAGTCCCCAGAACGGACCGATTTTGTACGTGAAAATGACCTGCTTAAGGCGGAAACCTCCTTAACGCGGAAACGGAACACCATTTAAAGACCAACGAGATGTTTTTTTTCTCAGTAAGACCGAAATTTCTTCCTTTATTTTTTTTCGCTCGCAAGAAAACAATGCAATACTGTAAGTGGAACACACCTCTGTTGCCACTCGCTTATCGGTAACATTGTCGATATGAAAGAATGTGCTACAATACTCAGTCATAACTGTTACGATTCCGTTTCTTTCTTTCATCTCTTACCCTCTTTCTCCACCTTTCTTTGTCTATTTCTTCTCTGTTCTTTCGTCATCTTTCTATTTTTCTTGTTATCTCTCTTTCTTTCTTTTTTCTTCACTTATCTCAATATTTCTTCACCTCTCTTATTCCATCCTTCAATGTTTCTCTTTCCCTCTATGCACATCGCGCTACGACGCCAGCGATCCCGGATACATAAGTACGTACTGTACGTTCTTACAATACTGTAAAAAGTGTACCACCATGTTGTGTAGTTACATAATTGTAATCTCTGCTATGCATATTGCGACTGTATCTAATTTTTATTCATGTAAGTACATGCATTAGTACTCTACATTATAAGTAATGCGAAATGTAAATCTGTCTTTCCATTATTTCCTGCAGCGCTCTATACTGTATTTAAAGTCAACCCTGTATAAGAAGGAAAACTGTTTAGACGGGAAATTTTGCTCAGAACCATCATGTTCCGGGATAGACAGGTTTTACTGTATATAAATGTATATATACGACTGACATAGAATATCTCACACTCACAGATTGTGGGATATTACCTTACCTAAAATCCAAATTACATAGCTAGCCCAGCACAACATGCAGGTCGTCGGGCCCCGAGGAAGTTTCGGAATAAAATTAATGTAAACAAGACAAAGTCAATGGTTATTGGATTTTAAGGCAATCTCCTACCCAGGCGAAGGTTTGAGCATTTCTCATGTAAGCTTATGGGTTTTTGGGGGTATTTTGGTCACGATTTTCTAGAGAACCAGTCGACAAAAAATTTTCAAATTTTAACTGAACACTGGGAAAGGATGTTTCTAGATAACCACTGAATAATATTTTCATTTTCTGCATCAATTGCAAAATTACGGTCGAGAAAGGAAAATAGTTTCTGAAAATGTTTTCAAAAATGTGCAAAAAAAGTTGCTGATAAAATGCCTTTATTCAATGCTCTCTTTTTCTGCGCCTTCTGTATATAATACGCGCGGACCGCAGAGAGAACGGTGGTTATGCTGAATAGGTTTTGTTAAGTTTGTGTTTTCTCTGGCGGGTCTTGCTACATTATCTTGGGAATTATTGGGGTTGCAATGATTATATTACACCATTTTATATCTCTCGTTCTGCTATACAAAGTGAGACTATAGGATTTTATGTAGCTGCTCAAGAGGAGTGAAAATCATTTATTTTTCTGTCCAATTTTTTAACAAAGGATGAAAGAAAAGGAAAGAAAAAGGGGCTGAAGCATGAAAGAGGAGGTAAAAAGTGTATAAATGTGCTAATCCCACGAAAAGATGCAAAAAGGTGCATTTTACTTGATTTCATATCCTAAAATACATATCTCAAACCATCAAACAGCTTTTTTTTTTTAAAGGTTAGGTTAAAATCCGTTTCCTAGTTACTGCGAACACTGAGGTATGAAGGGGGAACTAATGGGTTACAGCCCATCCCGAAATTTAGAGTAAATTAAAATTTTCAAATTAAAATCAGTTAAGAATTCCAAAAAAACTAAAGGTATAAACGCTAATCCCTCTTAAAATGATCCCTTAATACCATATTTGTCTTCGAGTACAATTTTAATAGAGGGAAAAGTTCTAAATATAGGGAATATTTTGTTGTGTATCCCGTCTATCTAGAATAAAGCTATGTATTATCCACCTTTACAATTTCATCCTCTCCCGAAAAAAATTCTGCGTACGCCAGTGATTTTGGGCAAAGGAAGTAAAATTCCCTTTCAAGCGTCTGAAACATGCCTTTTGTGGGCCTCAACCACCTGAATTACTGTCGGATTAAAAATTGTAGATACTCGAGGTTGGACTGCAATTACAAAATTAACCAGTAGACCTGCATAAAAACGATTTACATTAAAATTTAACTTATGCAATTCTGATTTAATCTATGCTAACAAAAAAATTGGAGTCTGACTTCTATTTTTTATTGTGGTGAGAACAAAAAAGTGCCGTTTTTTGTTTTGGAAACGATAGCTTTTTTTTTGAAATTCTATAAATAAAGAACGGGTAGTCTGATCTTGATGAAATTTAAGTACAGTGCAGAGGTTTTAAACACAATTCTTAATTTTCAGATTTTTAAAATTTGTCAAAAAATAGTTATTTTTAATTTAGCGAAACAACGTTTTCTTAGTATTGGGTGGTCCTACAAATATAATATTGGTCTTGTTTTGAAGCTCTGCACAAATTTTTAAAATCCATTATCATTGTCAAATCACATTGAGAAACAGATTATATGCAGATGTATGCAAGAGTATCAATTTCTCCTCATGTTGCAAGTGGAAGCGTTCTTTTATGTCCATAATAAAGATTGATTTGGACTCTTGGAATTTGTGCAAGTCGTTCCAGCTGTCGGGTTTGTATTGAAAGATGCAGTAAACGTTAACCGGAAGCAAACGTAAGGTGGAAAGGAGGCTGAATTAATCAAATCGATGAGACCCTTTATTTCTAAGCTTTGGGAGTCGATCAGATTGGTCGATATTGGACTCCAGATTCCATCACAAGCATTATCTTTTCTTACTTTTCCTTCATAGATACCTTTTCTCAAACCAGTTCAGCTCCAACATACCACAAGTGGGCTTGAAACATGTTGCTTGCGGTTTCCGAAACATATTCATTCACTGTTTCTCTTTGATGAGATATTATATGTATATATATGTGTGTGTATATACAGGGTGTTTCTAAAGGTCGTTTACAACGCTTGGGAGGTAATTCCTCACACGAAAACAAGCAAAAAGTCTAAGTTCCATTTTTACGACTGAGGCTTCGTTTCCGAGATAGGAGCCTCGCAAAAGGTGACAAAGTGAACGTCACACCTGACTGGGACGAATACTATAACAGATAGAGAGGCGGTTCCAAGGGAATCATAAAGGAATCGTATGTGCTCAGTCCGGAAGTCACTATGAAAAGTTCACTGCACGCATGCGCAATGGAGTCCTCAAAGGAATTGGGGATTTCCAGCAAGAACAATACATGGAAAGGGTATGTAACGCAGCAAGAAGGACCGTGACAATGAGAAATGCGTTCAAAACAACACATCCCGACCTCAAACATCAAAACATGAGCACCGAACACAAAATCCGAAAAGTTGAGCACGGTTGCATACCCCAGTTACACGCGAGGAATGAACGAATCATGTCATGTGGCATACGAGAGACACATTACTCCACCAGGAGGAGAGAAAGAAAAACACAATATCAGATGATTGCGACAACGTGTATTTTTACACGCGACAACTACGTAATATCCCCCCACACACACACACAACAAACAACAAATGCTACAATATCTTACGCACAGACAGTCCGTGTCACTGTACACCAACTGAAGATGTCACTTTCACCACACAATGGGGGTGGGGAGCAATACCAAGAGTGTTCTCACTGAGATTTGCCGAGGGCAATAATCACAGACGGTTTTCAAAATGTCTGCCGTTTACTTCTACGCAGAGATGACAGCGACGAATCAAGGATTGTCGAGTACGAGCAAACAAGCCAGGTGCATCTGCTATAGTGGAACCACAAGCAAAACAACCTGCGCAGACCCGCGACTCCTGTGCACCGTACTCCCGCGAGTAGAGGAGGGGGAGAGTGGACCATGCTTCCTTATGGCCCGAGATGGAGGGAAGAAGGGAAAGCTCCGCGGGGACTTTTCGTCCCAAGGTTTTTTCCTTGTGGTCGATCTGTACAGTCGCGGCGGCGACGTTGATGCGAGCAACGAGGTCCTCAGCTGATGTGACAGGTGTGTCGTATACGAGGGTTTTCATTTCTCCCCATAAGAAAAAATCGAGAGGGTTGAGATCTGGCAACCTCGGTGGCCAAGGCACAGGCTCATCCCTACCAATGAACCTATTGCGAAACACGTCATGCAGGAAATGTCGTACATTACGATCGAAATGAGCTGGTGCCCCATCTTGTTGGTACCACCTTTCTTGCCGCAGTACCAAAGGTACGGTCTCCAACAGTTCAGGCAGAATCTGACTAAGAAATGCATGATACGTGCGACCATTCAGGCGAACAGGGAGAATGTATGGTCCAATTAAATGATCATGTACTATCCCGCACCACACATTCACTGAAAACCTGTGCTGGTGATGGGCCACAAAAAGTGCATGTGGGTTGTCAAAGTCCCATACATGACTGTTTCTACTATTGAAGACATCCATCCTGGTGAAAATGGCTTCATCTGTCCACAATACGTTTGCCCCGAAGTGAGGGTTTGTGTCCAGCTGATGCAACAACCATTGGCAAAACTCCATACGAGGGCGAAAGTCACGAGGTAACAGTTCTTGTACTTTCTGCAGTTTAAAAGGGTGCATTCCTTCCTCTGACAACACTCGCCAAACATTCACATGAGACGTGTTTCGTGCCCGAGCAAGCACTCGCGTACTGGTGCCAGGATGTTCTGCGACCGCTGTTAACACATCTTCTGTAAACTGATGTGTGCGTACACTTCGGGGTCTTCCAACTTCTTGCCGCGGTGGTAACACTGACCCTGTTTTACGCAGTCGACTGTCCACTACCTGAAAGAAGGTGTGAGACGGTAAACGTCTATGTGGAAAGCGTTCTCCATAAAGACGCCTTGCCTTACGGTTATTACCACGTGCCTCCCCATACATGAGATGCATGTCTGCTAGCTGCTGGGTCGTATACGCAGCCATCTGTGTAATAGGGAGCTGGAACTGCAAAGTATCGTTTTTGTTTAACACTGGCACACTGCACAAATTGGTCGTATCACCGTACGAACACCACAGACCAATTGTAGCGATACTTGATTTGCCCACTCCACCACGTCAACTTCTTTCAATACAACATACTAGTACTCTTCAATGCGTATGACAACCTAGAGCGAACTGCTGATCATATCCCAGCACATGTAACACGACTGGAACGACTGCCGGAGAGAACCAACCCTTCGAGCTCCACTCGCGGGAACAGCAGTCATGAAAGTCAAACGTAGACTACGAGAGCCAGACTTGCCTGTGCAGCGCTTCCAAAACTGGTCTCTTTTACGTCACAATGATCGCGTGCGAACACTTTTGGTATTGCTCCCCACCCCCTTTGTGTGGTGAAAGTGACATCTTCAGTTGGTGTACAGTGACACGGACTGTCTGTGCATAAGACATTGTAGCATTTGCTGTTTGTTGTGTGTGTGTGTGGGGGGGATATTACGTAGTTGTCGCGTGTAAAAATACACGTTGTCGCAATCATCTGATATTGTGTTTTTCTTTCCCTCCTCCTGGTGGAGTAATGTGTCTCTCGTATGCCACATGACATGATTCGTTCATTCCTCGCGTGTAACTGGGGTATGCAACCGTGCTCAACTTTTCGGATTTTGTGTTCGGTGCTCATGTTTTGATGTTTGAGGTCGGGATGTGTTGTCTTGAACGCATTTCTCATTGTCACGGTCCTTCTTGCTGCGTTACATACCCTTTCCATGTATTGTTCTTGCTGGAAATCCCCCATTCCTTTGAGGACTCCATTGCGCATGCGTGCAGTGAACTTTTCATAGTGACTTCCGGACTGAGCACATACGATTCCTTTATGATTCCCTTGGAACCGCCTCTCTATCTGTTATAGTATTCGTCCCAGTCAGGTGTGACGTTCACTTTGTCACCTTTTGCGAGGCTCCTATCTCGGAAACGAAGCCTCAGTCGTAAAAATGGAACTTAGACTTTTTGCTTGTTTTCGTGTGAGGAATCACCTCCCAAGCGTTGTAAACGACCTTTAGAAACACCCTGTATATATATACACAGAGCATTCTCTGACATTCGCTACGAGACTCGGCAAGCGGCCCGGCATCAGCGCTTGCCTTTCCCGGTGAACGGGGTGCGCGACAGTCGGTAGAGTCGGTTATTAAAATTACAGTTTCATATTGTGTACTAACCTTGACTACAGAAGGTGTTGAAAATGATGTCCCTCTGCTGCAACACATTCCTGGCATCTCAGAAGGAAATTGGCATTTTACACGTGCAAGTTCGTCTACTGTAATTCTCCCGATTTCTCGTACAATACTCTCTTTTAACTCACGGATGGTGTGCATATTGTCTTTGTATACTTTATTTTTTAGATTTCCCCATTTTTGTTTCCACTTTTATTCAGAACTGACCCTGTTACTCTAAACTTTTTTACGAGGTTTAATATAGTGGTCCTATGTGGAACGGGAACACCAGGAAATTTCGTTGCAAAACGTCGTCAAAAAAAAAAAAGTAAAGTAAAGTGTTCCCCTGTGCATAGCACCACGCCATGAAGGCGTATAGGGGGTGTGGGGGTAACGCCCCACACTTTCTTGATCCGGTCGTGAGTAGGGGTGATGTGATCAGCATCACGCCCCTGACCGCCTTTACCCCCCAGGGTTTCCCCCAGGTACCCATGTTATTCGACGCTGGGTGGGCGCCGGGACCGCTTCCAACGTTAGAAAAGTTCCCGGATTTGAACCGGCCGGGGATCGAACCCGGGACCTTGAAACGTCGTCGCACTTCACAATTCCTCTTTCCGAAGTAACACTCTACAAGATAAATCCTTTGTAAATGTAAACTTTTGTGGTGCCATATTAAGCAACAATCTTCAACACACGGACACGACACAACACAACTTCCGAGGGAGGATTATACTGGTGTCAGTCTGCAACGTCAACAGAAAGGGAAAGAGAGCGAAGGCAGGGAGAGCGAAAAAAAAACAACAGACTTTCGCGTGCGACTGTCGCGAACCCGTTCACCGGGAAAGACAAGCGCTGACACCGGACCGCTTGCCGCCGAGTCTCGTAGCGAATGTCAGGGAATGTTCTGTGTATATATATTGATTGATTTGCTTTATTTCACTTCGCTTGTTGTGCCACTTTTGGCTAATTTGCGAAGATGGGTATGAAAATGATATTATGAAATTGATGGACACTCACGAACATCCATGCCCAGGCCAGGATTCGAACCCGGGACCCCAGCGTTATAACCACTCCGCCACGGGGGCCGGCATATTATAAATATATTGTATATATGTGTGGGTTCTATATATACACACTCTACAGTTAATTTTCTGTGTAGATATGACATAACCTCATGCTATACTTAACTAGAGAAGTTACGTATGTTTTGAAACTGATGGGGAGCATTTTCACTTCCCAGGAAAATGGTTGGCAGAAACCCCGGAACATCGATGTTCACCAGGTGCCTTCTTTTGGATCAGACTCACCTTCACCACCGAGACGTCACCAGCAAGGCGGAGAACCTTTGTGTTGACAGAGCGGCGTGAATGGAGATTGATAAGTTGTGTGCTCGGGGTTATGCGTCAGGATTTAGCCATCAAAGACCGAACCAGTAGGAGAAGGCCTAAGAGGGGGATGAGAACGGCACAAAAAATAGTAACAGAGAAGGGAAACGGCGGATTAGCAACAATGGCCACGACGCAAACCGTGTCCAACAAAGAACTAGCAAGGATTGTTGCCTTTGAATTGAGGACCATCAGTGAATGGAGTTATATGTCGACACATTATGCATGGGTGCCAGGACACCCTGAACCAACCAGCCAATCGGGATGCCCGGTGGAGTCGTTGGCGGAAGATATGTGACTAATTATTACATAACTTGCAAAGGCTGCTGGGAAGTCAAGGGGAGGTTGACAATGCTGGGGAATAAATATACCGTGGCTACATTCTTCTGCATGGCACTCTTCTTAACGCTCTGAGTAATGAAGACACTTCGGGTGGAAGATGGTCTTCAGGCTCTCTAATGGATGGCTTATCCGTCGACAGTCCATGGATCAGTCACAGCGCCAAAGACCCAAGGAACATATGCAAGGATTGTGCAGTAAAGTCCGCTTTCACATGCTGGGCTGTCACGGTCAAGATATGACCCTGCGAACAATACTGTACTCTACTCGTCAAAAGTGAAATTAATTTACATACATAATTCTGACTTGTATATCGTACTTATCATGAGGTGTTCGGATATACAGGAATTATATTTATCGTTACAGCATAATTTCATGTTTATTTGAGGGGCTAAGTTGGTTGTTTTTCTCCGTACATGAATTGGACTTCATTTATGATGATGGAGGTTCTTGTTCAGGGGCGTCGCCACTGGGTGATGAAAGGTGGGCTATGTCCACCTTGAAATAAACTTACCCCACCAAATTGTCCACCTGAGAAATTTTCAGAATGAGCATTATTAGAAGAATAATGAAATAATGAGATATTTACAGAATTAAACAGAGGAAGAAAGAGATAGACAAACAGAAGAATAGGGAGACAAAGAAATAGAAACGAGGAAGGAAATAGAGAAAAGAGGGAAAAGGAAGAAATAGAAGACAGGAAAAAAGAAATATAACAAGGGATAGAAAATCACAAGAACATTAAGTAAGAGAGAGAGAGAGGGGGGAGGATGAGATAGTGAAATAGAGATGATAGAAAGGAAGTAAAAAAAGAGAGAGGAAAGAGAGAGAAAGAGATACACATACACAGCACAGAGAGAGAGAGAGAGAGAGAGAGAGAGAGAGAGAGAGAGAGAGAGAGAGAGAGAGAGACAGACAGAGTGAGACAGAGAAGTACAGCCTACCAGAAAATATTTCGTCCAACTTTCAACTCCACACAAAACATAATTCAATGTTAGTTAACTAAAACGGTAGAACCTGTAAATATTAACCTTGATTAATATTGGAGTTCGGAGAACGCATCGTTTCTTACTAGTTTTATAAAAATAAACTTTATCTTTCAACTCATGAAACACTGATTTCCTGTAGAAATTTTTCCTCATCCTCTTTGTGTGTGTGTGTGCTTGAGGTCAGCTGTTAGTGTCATCGGGTTTGTAAGGTTGTAACCTTGTTCTCTTTTGTTCTCAATAGAATGGAAAAGCTTACCATAGACTTTTTAGTGAACAGTTTTTCTCATTCTAGATAAAACTTCTAAACTCCGTATCAGCTAACTGTAGACCAGGTGAACGAGAACAAGTCTCTGCAGTAGTGACGCGAGACGGCTCCACCAATGAACAGTGAGAGAAGCGGGATTGCGTAATGGGCGACGGGAGTTATAACGGTCAAATATTGAGTGACAAGTAATTAATCTAATTGGCCGTTAGTAGGAATTAATTGCAATTGGTAATATTAAAATCCGTCGCGAATACAGGTGTCTAGCGAACTGTCTTAGCCAGCACTAGCTTGCTCAACCACCGTTTTTCGCCCGAATTCGGATTTACATGCATTCTTATGGGAATAGCAAGAAAAAAAAAGTTCTAGGCTATACAGACTGAATATTCACAACTCAATAACGAAAAACCATGTTTATATGCATATTTTAAACAAAATTTACCAATTTATACCTTATAATAATTCCTGTAACTACAGGGTGAGTCATAAGTCTCCATACAAATGGTGAAAACGATGACTAATGTTTATTTTTCCTTTTCAGGCAGGTGAACCAATGAAAAGGAGATACCACTAACGAAGGAAGAGCGGATTGACATCATTCTGTTGGCTGGGAGTGTAGCACGTATATTCAATGCAACCCACAGAACGCAGATAACCCATGACACCGTAGCACTTGCGTTACCCTCCTTTCATCTGTTGCTGTCTTTGGTCTGCCAGGCCTGCTTCCGTCGGCGACGGATCCTGTCCTTCTGAATTTCTTGATACGTTTGGCCACGGTGTCATGGGTTATCTGCGTTCTGTGGGTTGCATTGAATGTACGTGCTACATGATGGGTGGTACTACTCCCAGCCAATAGAATGATGTCAATCCGTTCTTCCTTCGTTAGTGGCATCTCTTTTTCATTGGTTCACCTGCCTGAAAAGGAGAAATAAACATTAGTAACCATTTTCACCATTTGTATGGATACTTATGACTGACCCTGTAGAGTTTCGCCATTATCTATATGCTATTAACGAAAACCAAGGTATACCTACCTCCCTAAGTATTTTTTTTAATTCTCAATAAATCACATTGTTTGAAGCCTTGATTTACTGCATACAAATTGACAATAAATGTAAAAAGATAGATAAGAAGCCGGTAGGAGCCTGCCTGAAGTGCGGGAGACCCGGATTCGATTCTCGGAGTAGGTGATCTCAGGTGGAGATTTTTCCAACTATATCCCTTGATACGCACCCACTTATTGTATCATTTTAAGTGTTTAATATGTTAATTGTCTATGATGACGTAATTTGTTTTGTTCAATTGGGTAGTCTGTTATGGTTATGGACTAACCTTAAAATATTTGATTGTGGGTTGTTAGGAGAGAGATATTATGAATGTTGCGGGATAATGGATGTGATTTTGGAAATGTGAATGTGTTAATTTGTGTAGTCAAGAACAATTATGATATTAATACAATTTTGTTTGTAATAAGGAGTTTAATTGCGAGTTCAAATGTAATATATTAACATTAACTGACATCTAAATATATTTTTTGTGCGCGAGAGTTAGTAAGGTTTACGTAAACATATCCTTATCTCATTTCCCACAACCTGAGGGCTTCAAAGTAGGCTGATAAGTCTCATGCTCGCCGTCGAGGAATAAAAGTAAGTTGATCCATTGAGAATAAACTGGGGAATGTAACACCCTTTAATCAACGGGAACCTTGGGACAAGAGGGAGTAAAGAGAGCCGTACCTTTACATCCTCTATGTACTTTCATGGCATTGTGCGATATACAAGGGATAACTTCACCTTTACTGCAAAAGTAAGTGTTGAAACTGAAGATGGAAAGAAATGAAAACATGAAAGAAATCTGTCACGCAAGAAAGATATTTGTTTGTGACGTATATTTTTGTTTCTATAAGATAATAATGATTAACGATAACTGAAAAATTAACTATTAATTTCGTTATTCGCTATCGGAAAAAGTAACTGATTCTCAGAGCACATTAAAAAAAGGAACTAGTCAAAGCGTTGCTAGTAGTATAACTGTGCTACAAGTATTTCGTTACTTGTGAGCATTATTCTAATATCATAATGATAAGGGTTAGGTGTGAGAGCAACCTCAGCCTGAACCTCGTCTGCTTAATAAAGAATTATTATTATTACTATTATTTAGTATTTAGCGCATTCGGAAGCTAATTGATTAGATAATGGAATGTATGAAGGTTCTCACAGTATCTTATTCACATTCCTGGGATGTTTATTTTAGAGGATATGTGGCAAAACACAACCCCAATCTACCTTGTGTTTTTTTAACTTCTCAGTGACATCTTCAATCTTCTAAAATAAGTAAGATTTCGTACTTAAATCAGACTGTGGAATCTCATTCAAAGGCAAATTAGAACTACTCCTTTTTATAACTTGAAAGGTTTATAGAATCCGGATGAAGCTAAGCATGCACTCACTTTGCGAGAATATCTGATTCCTTGGAATATATGATCCCCCCGCACGCCACCTTTTCGCACACTCTATCGAAAATTCTTGGCGGATCTCGCTGACGTAATTACTTCTGACTAATTGCCGTGGTAATCCCTTCGCTCTTCAGTTAGGCGCTAATTATCGTGGGCTTCTCTCTTTAAGAATCTTAGCATGGAAATTATGCGAGTCAAGCAAGCACGGTAGACTATTCTTCCATCTCTCTCTTGCTTCCTCTCGTATCCTCTCTTTTCACTATATCTCTATCTCTCTCTTTATTTCTTAAATTTCTTCTGTTTATCAATTTCTTCCTTAATTCTATTTCTTCTTTTCCCCCTCTCTTTCACTATTTCTTTCGTTTCCCCTCTTTCTCTCTATTTCTTCTTTTCCCCCTCTTTTTCTCTATTTCTTCCCTTTCCCCTCTTTTTCTCTATTTCTTGCTTTTCCCCTCTCTATCTCTATTTCTTCATTTCCTCTCTTTTTCTCTATTTCCTTCCTCGTTTCTATTTGTCCCTTTATTCTTCTCCTGTTTGTATATCTTGGTATTTCTTCCTCTGTTTAACTTTGCCTATTTCTCATTCGTTCTATCCTTTTGTCCCTCTTTGTGTTAGTAATAATTCTTCATGCATAAATAGTACAGGAATGGGCGCCTGCAAGGGGGCCAGAAGATTCACTTGCTCCCTCCCCACACGAGATATCTTAAAAGAGACAGTGTAATTCGAGTGGTGATATTCTATTAAAAATAATACTGTTTTCTGTGACTTACAGACTGTGAGTTATGGTGTTTACTGCCATACGGGACGAAATAAGGAAAAAAAGATTTCACCACATGCATCAGAATCATCTTGACTGCCGTAACTAGGGGTGTGCAGGACGAAAATTTTTGGTCGGGACGGGACGGGATTGGGATGGGAACTTTTTATAATTTCGTTATTCGGAAACGAAAAAATCGTCATTTCCGGACTAGTGTCGGGAGGAGAAACTTTCGAAATTTGCGGACGTGGTGAAAATGTTTAATTCTACACGCCATTCCCCAACCCCTTAAGTCATTGTTTTTGCACTTCTGGAATAGAAAATCATTAATTTCAAGAAATTTTTGACACTTTTACAGCAAAAATTTACCAATAAATAACTACTTTCCAAAACGATCCTTTGGAATTTCTCAACTGTTCGGGATCCCGAAAAGTCGGAAACCATTTCCCCAAGTCGGCATCTGAGTTCGAGCAATTTCTGATCTGAGTTCGTCTTGAATTACTTGTTTTTATACGATACCCTCCTATGGATTAACATGGATCATGGGTGCCAGGAAGGAGAGAGCAGATTAAGTGATATCTATTCTATCACCGTGAAGAAATAAAAAAAGATAAACAATTCTTTATCACCGAAGAAATAGATGTTTATGGAAAGGAAGCAAGAAGCAGTTTCCATTTAAATAGTGGACTCAAGTTAGAATTTGTCAACAGCGCCAAGGTATTTTCACTCAATTTCATTTTTATGACTCGAAATAATAATAAGGTAAACTACAAACTATATGACTGAGGGGCAAGATATGAATTCTTACTCCGTCCCCTGAGAAAATATCCTGCGGGTTCCCTTGGTAATACGAAGGGTCTCGGGTTGGAATTCTGACCTGGGCATGAATATTTGTGTGTCCATTCATCAATTTCATATCATCACTAGACCTCGGATTTTTAGGTTCTAAAAAGTATGCTTTTAGGTTCCTAAAATAGGCTCTAAAAATCCTAAAATAGGTTTGTAAAATCTTAAAATAGGTTCTAAAAATCCTAAAATAGGTTTGTAAAATCTTAAAAAAGGTAAAAATCCTAAAATAGGTTCTAAAAATCCTAAAATAGGTTCTAAAAATCCTAAAATAGGTTTGCAAAATCTTAAAATGGTTCTAAAAATCCTAAAATAGGTCCTAAATATCTTGTTAGGCTCGAAAAATCTTGAAGTAGGTTAAAAAAAACTTAAAATAGTTCAAAATTCCTGAAAAATGCTGATTAGGTATAGTCACCGGCAATGAAAATGGGACACCTATGTCGTGAAATGCGCAATGTCTTGCATAACGTTATGTGTGTTGCCTAACCCTACTTCGATGGCAGAACTTACCATTGGAAATTTGCTATTAAAATCCACTCTTCGCCGTATAGTTAGGTAATAATCTTTTTTCATGTTATCCACAGACAAACACTCCGCAATTTTGTCTGCCAGGATCATCTTATATGCTGAAAATAATCTTTCAATTTAAACATAGTCAGTGGTGCAAACTTCAATGCTGAAATGTTAGTTTGCAAGGCGTGAATGTCACAAAGCACCGAAGTGACGCAAAAATCAGCAACACCACACAGATCAGACCACTTTGGATTGGACAGGCAACAGTGGCACCAGACATTTTGCTTTGTTTAGAGCTTTGAAAAATCACGATGGACTTGGAGGAAGAGAAATCGACAGAGAATACGTTTCAAACACGTTTCAAATGCCTTTGTGTGACATAAAAATTCTGTAAAACCTTTAAAAATATATGAAAAACTTTAAAAATGCTTGATTTAGGCACATAAATCTAAAATAGGTTCTAAGAAGCAAAATAGGTTTTTTGGCACTATAAAACTTCATCAGTTGTTGCGTTTTTTTAACGAACCGTTGATATAACTTATTATTTCTTACATACCTGTAAAGGAGAAAATAGGTTAAAAACCCAAAATCCGAAGGTCTCATCATCACTCATCCCCATCTTCACAAAATTGGTAATAGGGGCAGTATAAACACACAAACACACACACATATATAAACGCACACGAATATACATGCATATGCAGTAGGGTCTCAATAATTCGAAGCTCGATAGTCTGATGTTCCGTATAATACGGAGGAAAAACATTAAAAAAAACAGCTGCTTTAGAGGCGGTACGTAGAACGACAGCCAGAGACATCTATCGGCACTCTTTTATTCAGACTATAACGTGACATTGTGGCCCGGAAACGAAGCAACGTTCTGAAGAACACACTTGGTCTTTTGTTTAAATTAGAAGTTGAATATTCCTCAAGTTTATTTTCCTAATATCGTTGTTACTTCTGTACTGTATTCTGTAATATTCATAACAATACTGTATATTTCCTATTTTTCACATACTGCAGTTTTTGTTGTACAGTAAAACCTAGTTAATCCGAACCCCGATAAGCCGGACTTCGCTTAATCCGGACAGTCAAAAAAAAAAAAAAACAACAGAATGCAAGGTTTTAAATGTGGCTAGAAGTCAACAATCGCATTCGTCATATTGCTCCGTAACGGCTAAGATTGATTGATTGATTGAATTTTTGTCTTAAGTCCACTTTATGCACGGAGAGGCTAATCGGGACTGGACCTACAGTTTTAAAGTGGGATCCGAACCACTTGTGCCTCCATCGGCTAAGAATACGTCCATCCAACGTCCATGGGAGAACTTCCCAAAGAAAAGGCAGTCAACTACTGATGAAATTCTGTTTACCGCAGACTTTCGGGAAGAAGCCGCATTGACACAGGAATACCCTCGGCAAATTCTCGTAAAACTCTGGTCACTATAATACGTGACCGCACAAACGCGACACTTTTCCATAACAAGACGCCAATTTAAATTGCCTTACAATTTAATGCACTTTCTACTGTTCTTTTAGGTTATTTCAGTTAATCCTGACTTTCGTTAAACCGGTCAACTTCCCCCCCCCATTAGTTCGGATTAACGAGGTTTTACTGTATTTTTCCTTTCGTCTCTTCCTATATTCCACTAGAATGCTGCAGGGAGAGGATGAGAGGATTTCGCTACAGCGCCAAATAGTTCGTACGGGCGACGCTAGATAGCGTACGGAGCAAATAACGCTCTAACAGGCAAGACGAGCGGTATACACTCGAAGACCATTAGTATGCGTGTAACCGTAATTTGTCTGTGGTAGTGGGCTTTCAAATATGGATCGTGGGGTGAAAGACGCAGTGGAATTGAAACTTAAATAAACATAGTTATTATCTCCATGTTAAAATGCAGTTTGGTCTATCCTACCAATACACAATGATACATGGCAGTGAAATAGATGGTTGTGGGCTGAAACTACCAGGACGGATATTTTACATATAGGTATGTGTCTACGATTATTTTCAAGGTTAAAATATTATTCCATTGTATACGCTCGAGGGTGGGGAACTCGAACGAATACGAGCGAGGCAAATTGGCCCAATGCAGTTCACTATTCCATAGGATATTTTGTAATTCTACTTTGTAATTCGAAGTATCCTCGGACCATCCACCTCGGGACTCTACAGTCTGTCCCAAGCATCTGTGGAGCAACGCCGCATGTAGCGGTAGAGAAGGGGAGAGAGCCAGCGAGCGGAGCGAAGCAACGGGCGCTGCTGCAAACGGTTGGTAGCTGCGGTTGCTTTGTTCCCTCCATGCAATCCGTCTCACACTTTCATTGGCCGAACCCTCTCGAGTCACTATTTGTTTTCGTTCACTTGCTCCATAGACTTCTGGGACAGAGTATACAGTAAACGACTTATGATTATTATGACTTTGTGCTGCAAATTATTATTCCCCACAAGATTGATTGATTTGGTGTTTTAAGTCCACTTTATGCACAGTAAGGCTAATCGGGACTGGACCTACAATTTAAAGTGGGATCCGAACCACTATGTGCCTCCACCGGTTATCGAACCCGGGACCCCTTGATTACAAGGCGACGACGGGAGGCTCTTTCCCCACAAGACTTGTGATATTTAAACAGCTGTACCAAATAATTAGGGGTATAACTAACTACTCTATTGACACATTTAAAGTTGGAGAATACGTTGTAACAGGTATAAATTCAGTGTAATTCAAACTGCCTTAAAATAATAAGCGGAACGCGTTTTAAAAGTGTTAAAAAACAGATTCATTTTCTTCTTGTTTATTAATGTAAACGATTCTTTTCAATAGTTCGTACACGTTTACATTATAAATCGCGTTTCTTCCTATGCATTATAGGACATATTAGCTGTAATTTTGAAAAAGCGGGCTGGACTTATTTCCAAGCAATTTCGATGCAAGAAGGCGCGAGGTACCTTCTTAATGGGATGAGTTCCGCACCGTTTAACTTTATTTTGGGGGCATTAACAGTAACGTATGTGGCAAATAATCATCTTTATGTCGGTGAAAACACAGTGCTTTGCATACTAAATAAGTTCGGTCGGGATCTCAAAGGGAATTTAATATTTTGTCCTCCTCAAGTTTTCTTTCTCAATTATTATTTAATACTTGATGTCTTTATCACATGGCAGGTGACATAAAGTTGACATAAAAGAACTGTCCATCTGTTTGTTCGTGTCAGTATAAGAATAACGTTTATTGAACAAAATTGTGTGCCTCCCCGATGGCGCAGTGGTAGCGTCGTCGCCTTGTAATTAAGGGGTCCCGGGTTTGATTCCCGGCGGAGGCATATAGTGGTTCGGATCCCACTTTAAACTGTAGTTCCAGTCCCGATTAGCCTTACTGTGCATAAAGTGGACTTAAAACACAAACTCAATCAATCAATTGAACGAAATTTGTCATTATTGGCCTGTCGGTGTAATACTGCATAATTATTCATATTTACTGCGTTCAGAGCAATAAGTTAATGCGCTCCGAAAACAAAATAATTTGATGTTATTGCCATTGCGTTATTGAAGTTATTTGCAACTATTTGCGTAGCATCAAAGGAAGTGAATGAAGCCACATTGGTTTAGTCGGGACGGCATCTGACCGCCAACCTGCTGTGGGGTGATCTAAAAAGGTCGGAATTTTTATGGCCTTTTCCATGAATAAAACGACTCTGGGGTTCACCTAGCCCCAAATAATGCGGACAACTCTGGGGGTGAAGGCAATATGGGTAAGCTTACCATATTTTTTTTTGGTCTATCCCAGGACATATTCGCGATCAACTCGTTACTGCTGAATTTCAAGTTGTTTTTTCAAAAATAAATTGAACTGACTTAAAAGCCTTAACATTTTGTTGAAATATTAGACTATAAATTGTACAAAAAAATATTAACATTATTTTCTAAAATCAATCAATTAATTTTCAAATGTTTAATTGAATAATACATTTTCTGATGATTAGGAAACCTATCTGTTCTAAATAGCATTATCGGGGTACCTTCCACGTAGGCGCCCAAAAATCAACCTCACTTCCACGTAGTGCACCCTGGACAAGAGACTAACGAGGCTCTGGCGACTGGCCTCATGGCCAGTACAATTTTGTGTGTGTTGTCCTGTTTTATGTGTGTGCTGAGTGCGCGTTTACAGCCTCAGCTTTTAACGTCAGAACATTTTAAGGTTTTAAAATTTTTAGTTATGCAACGTTAGAGTTGTTATTTGTAATGGTAAGGGGCTGGACCCCGTATAATGTGACGGGAGCAAATTAGCCTAAGTGCTGAAGCTCCCAAAATTTTAAATTCAAATTCAAATTCAAATTCAAATTCAAATAGCATTATCTGTTAGTTGACTCAGTTGAACTTTTCACTAGACATGACTTTTTTCAAAAATGGCTTGTTTGTTTTAATAACATCATAAAATTCACAACATGAAAGTTCTGAAATAATTTTAACTTTCAGCAGATGTTTAACAGTAGATGCTAGAAGTCTACCTCTTTCTGCAGACCAAATATTCCCTATTATTTAAAAAAAACACCTCTCAACTGGAGCAGATGTTTCAGGCAAAGACATAGCAAACTCAGCCATTTTAGAAATGTTGTTACGTAAAATACCAGTCTTTTGACACACCTTAAAAATTGCTTGCCACTTCTCTTCAATAGTATCTGGTACTTTTTCAGAACTTGAACCACAACCTACCTTTTGGTTTTGAATTACCTTGTTCATCAAACAGGTCATCAATATTTACAATTGCATTAATAACTTGTGCGCTCTCTTGTAAATCAGAAAAGGTATAATCGATCCTTGCCGGTCGTAAATTTTGGTCGTGAATATTCTATACCGGTATCTATTTTCATGTTCAGATTCTCAAAAACCCCGGACATTTTGCAATCCCGGACATCACCCCGGACAGCTCTAAAAAACAGGACTGTCCGGGCTAATCCCGGACGTATGGTAAGCCTAAATATGGGTGTTGCCTAACTGAGGGTTCGCTTCCATAACAGCTCGTCGCGTGTCGCTTCGGTGTGAAATCTCCCTATGACCACCCAACACTTTTATTTGGCTTAGATGTGAATCTTTGTGCAGGACTCCTGTACAGAGTGCTTGACAATCCACCCACTTATTGTCCATCCAGGCACGTAGCCGGGGGGAGGTCCCCCCCAGAAATCCTACAAATATCTATTTTAAATAGTGTATAGTGGTAATTAATTTTACTTCCTTAGCAGGATCCTTCGATCCTTAGATCGAAAAAAGTTTAGTGTATAATACAGGAACCAGGTTCTATTTTTTCATTCTACCATTTAATCCGAAGAATAAATGGATCCACAGTTCTCAAAATGTATACTTTTCTTTGTGAGAGGTCACACCATATAACCTTTATGAGAAAAATTTACCGCTAACTCTCAAAGCCTTTTTTTAACGGAATGTGTAAAAGTTAATATCAAAATACAATAACTATGAATTTCAGTACACTAACTGTACAAAATGTAAGAAAAATAATGGACAACAGTTGTGTTGGATATTCACTCATATGGTGGATCGAGTAGCAAATTTGTAAAATAAAAATGATAATAATAATAAAAAAATGGATTAAAATTGGTTTATTATTAATGACTTTTATTATTGTAAAATGATAATTATAACCTTGGTAATATTTATTATTGTCATTATCATTTCTTCTAATCAAGTTATCAGTGGCCTGTGCCCCTCTTCTATTATTTCTGGCGACGCCTGTGCTGATAAGGGATGAGCCCCACCCGAAATAAAATCCTGGCTACGGGCCTGTGTCCATACACTGTAGAAACGAAGTTAATTTAAACAAAGCATGTGATTTCTACGAAATAGTTCCTTTCTAATGTGCTCGTTCTGTTGTTTTACCCATGAAAGTGTACTCGCTATACGTTGAGTAGGTACACTATATTCCAAAGGGCAAGATTCTTGCATCACAAGCATGTGTTTACATTGACTTTGATCTTACAGTGAACAGAGAATAGTTTACAAACAATATTATTATACGTGCAACAACGCAGAATTGAAAGCTGTTCCTAAGAAATGAATGTTAGAAAGTTTTAATGTCGGGTACAGAGAAAGTGAACTCACAAAATGAAATTAATTTTGAATCATTTTTCTTTGGCAATTTAATCATCGCGTAACAGCACGCGTACCACCATAGACGAGTTTTAGCAGCAAAGCGTTTGTGTGGACGTATTAAAATCTCGCGTGGTTATTACCCGGAGCCCACATGCCGGGTACAGCTTTATCATTGTCGAAAACCAACCGGAAGGCAAAAAGCAACCAGTTCTGGAAGAACCAAATCACCATTCGGCCAGCTGTGCCTCTCTCTCCATCCGAAGGCCACCGAAGATGGGAATAAAAGTGGGGGGTTCGGACCCCCCTTTTCAAGCCTCCACCGAGCTCTGGGTGCCTCCCAAGGGGTCGTGGAGGGTGGGAGGGTTGCCACCTAAGAAGCGACGCGGGCGAGTACCTTGGCAGGTCCCGCCCCACCCCTTCGCCTCTCGATGGAATGCGGCCGCGTTCGGCCTTCGTCGGATGTTGCCGACGTTGTTCGGATGGCTTTGGTTTATCTCACCTGGCCATGGGGTTCTGATGCGAATGAGGGGACAGTGTTGCTATCTCACTGGAGTTGTATCCAGTTTTGGGTACAATGTTTCCGAGAGAAGGGTTTTAGGATTTAAACGAAGCCTGATGCCAGAAATGTTTATTTTACACATCAGATGGTTGGCACAAATTTGAATAGTAAAATAATAATAATGAGCAATTAAAGAATAAAAACGAAAAGGTAAAAACTAGTATTTTATTGACAATTTACTTTATTATTATTATTAATATTATTATTAATACTATTATTATTATCATCATGTATAAGATGTATAAGATTGTAGGATCCATTGTTTTATTTTATAATTATGTATTCAATTTTTTAATTTTGTATAACATAGTGGTTGTTTAATCGTTATCATCACTTCAATAAATATGATTATTATTATTATTATTAGAACAATACACAGTTAATTGCACAATATTATATAACAATAAACAATTATTAGTATCAGAGATATAATAGATCTCGTTGAAAACTGTAACTTGAAGTGTAAATATGCTAACTTGTTATGTTATGTTATTCTACAGCTTACGAATTTTATTCGTGTAACTTTGTACTTTTGTATTTGACTTAGTGCTGTATTAGGTTTCATACTGTGCTCAACACTTAAAATAAACGATTATTATTATTAATAATAATAATATAATAATAATAATCATCATCATCTTCATCCTTGGAGGAGAGACTTCGCGATGCAACCGGTGAATACCCGAAGCGACAGTTTTCTTTGTTTTTTTCACATTTCGTATGTCTTATCAAAACGCTTAATTATACTATTGTGTTATTAATTCTTCCACACACGTTGATCTACAATTTGGAAAGTTGGACTAAAATTGTAATAATACATTTTATGTTACGTGACATTTCACATAAAATGGTTCTTTCTGGAAATTTCAAAACTCATGGTCCTTGGATTCAGTGAGAATTTTTTTAAAAAAATCTTACTTGAAACCTGGTTATCCTGCTGTAGTACAAATTAACTGAACTTCATTTCTGTTACCAACTAACAAAATAACAAGATTTTATATTTCTTCTAATTCTTAATGATAATACTGCCCATGATCCCTTACATTGAAAGAGGAACATAAATTGAGAGTATCTGAAAATAAGATCCTTAGAAAAATATTTGGACCTAAAAGGGATGAGGAGACAGGTAAGGGAAGAAGTTTACATAATTTAGTCGTGCATAAATTGTATTCGTGTCCAGATATTATTAGAATGATTAAATCAAGAAGACTTAGGTGGGCAGGCCATGTGGCACGAATAGGAGAGGAAAGAAGAGTTTACAGGATTCTTGTTGGGAAACCTGATGGTAAGAGACCAGTAGGAAGACCAAGACGAAGATGGAGGGATTATGTTGAGATGGACCTGAAGGAAATTGGTAGGGATGGAAAAGAGTATATAGATCTTGCTCAGGATAGGGACATATGAATGGCCTGTGTTGCTGCAGCCATGAACATTCGGGTTCAAGAATGCTACTAGTTAGTCCATGGGAGTCGATCTGTTCACCCTTCTCCTCATCCATGATTCAGACCTACCCGAAACACCGTCGAAATAAAAATACTAATAACAAATATTAAAATTGACAGTATTTAATTGAAAAAGGTGTCTCATCATGTTGCAATGTTTCAGAGGTGTGTCTGGGATAAACTTCGGAAGATTTGAACCTGTAGTTCCAGTTTATATCCAACCAAGATAGAAGGTTTAGATTTCAATGAGAATATAAATGAGAAGCTTCAAGTTGTTACTCATCCAATGAGTGACCCAACTGGGCATAATTTCAAGCTTTCATATGGAAACACTGCTTCGACTCGTGGTTCCCCGTCGGGCTGGTTCTGAAAATTGAGTGATTCAATGCTGCATCCTACCTGTCTCTTCCCTGCCCCTTCCCCCCTGTCCCCCAAGGCCCCCCTCTCATTCCTTTTTCATCAGCTACCCAATTCTCTGTAACAAGAAAAAACTCACCAACGGACAAGAGGTGAGCAAAATTTATCTGATTTGGTGTTTTCTTGGGGTTTTTGAGTAACTCACCCCAGGCGGAAAGCCGTTTTCTTATCTCCCCTCCCCCCTTTTTCTCATTTAACTTCGCGTGCTCGTTTCGGCTTTTCTTTATGTTCCTCTGGAAGTTTCTGTCGATTTCCTGTTGAAGTATTTCTCTGGCATTTGTCATGGTGGACATTTAGAGGCCATTGGCTGTTGGCTGTCAGGATGCTAATTCTCCCCAATAATGAAGAGGCAATCTTCGGAAGTAACGCCTTACTAGTAATAAGTAACAGTTACTTTTGAGTAATTACGCTCGTTTCGGTTCCCTTTTATGTTTCCCTGGGATGTTCTGTCGATTTCCTGTTGAAGTTTTTGTCTGGCACTTGTCACCGTCGAGGAACGAATTTATATGGACCAAAAAAGTATTGTATATGCAAACATATATTTGGGCTTCCCTGTCGTCGCCGCCTTGTAATCAAGGGGTCCCGGGTTCGATTCCCGGTGGAGGCACGTAGTGGTTCGGATCCCATTTTAAACTGTAGGCCCAGTCCCGATTATCCTTAATGTGAATAAAGGGGACTTAAAACACCCACTCAATCAATCAAAACATATATTTACTTATTTTAATCATAATGTGGAATTAAATAAGGACTTAAATTGTGAAAAATGGCAATTTTCATTAAACAAGAGGCTCACCTAGCTAAAACAAAGTGCATTAGGTTTAGGTGACATTAATTATAATGCAAAATTCAGATACAATTGTGCTTTATTTTCTTTTAACAAAGCCAAGGATTACCAAACTCTAGACTCGCATGACATAACTGCAGTGCAAAAGTCAAATATAAAATATGCTTTACTTTTCGTTCCCAAACTTTTCTTTAAGTACCAAAACGTTACCATAAATAAATTATAAATTTTTAAGTATTCACTGAAAGTGCGTTGAATATCGCATGAAGTAATGGAAGTAATAATACAGATGAACGGAAATCCTTGGTACATCCAAAATACATTTTCAGTAATTGAAACAACCTTTTGCAAATTACTAAGCGTGGAACTAACTAGCTTTTTAGCATTTCTAAAAGACCATTCTGGACATAGGTGGTGCCAGAGAAAGTTTTTCTTTTGCTGGTATGCATCCTCCACTCTCTCCTCAAGGGTGGGGTTGCCCAACGCTCTTGTGCGCGGGAAGAAAAACAAGAGACAAGATCATGCTCTCAGCCAAGTTTTAACAATAAGTAACCTGCTGCTGATGAAGATAATATTTTTAAAATAAAAACTGAAGGAAATCATGCTAATGTATTTGTTCACTCAATGTAATGTGACATGTGTGGTACCAATGGGTGCAGAGCGTACTATGTACGGTGCAATATGTGTTTAATAGTAATATATATATATATATATATATATATATATATATATATATATATATATATTATTTAGGCTCTATAATCTTAAACACAGTATTGTTATTACTATTATACAGCTGCTTAAGCACCGCAAACCCATTTACCTTATACCCGTACCGTGCCAGCAACTTACTTACCTGACTGGATGGGGGTTATCATTAAAATGTTATTGAATCATTGCTTCATTTGTTGACTATATATGCACAGTAATTTATTAATTGATGGGTGTAAAACATGGTAAATTACATTTTGGTCATTTTTGAGTTACAAAGTACATCGTGTAGTCCATCGTAAATGGAGTCGAACCGTACTCCTAGTGTTTCGTTTCGTCAACAGATGACAGAGCTAGACGTGTTGAAAGTTATGGTATTTACCAGTTGTTTCGTGTAAAGTATGATAAATAGCAAAGATGGCGGCGAAACGGCGGTTGATGAATTGCAACCAGTGATGTGCGTCTACGCGTAAACAACGATAGTCTACATTTTACACGTAGACTATTTTATACACGTAGATTGCGTAATCTATGTAAACAACATGGCGAAAGGTGATAACTTAACAAAGGTCTCCGTGGAATTAAAAGAAAATTATATTGCGTATCAGTTGCTGATATGTGAAGAGAACTTTTCATACTCTTTCTTACAAATTCGAACAATTTCTCACTTAGGAAGAAACCTAATATAGGAAATATTGTAGTGTTCTATGGGGAAAAGACCACTCTTGGCTCACGACTGCCATCTGTAGTTCTTTTTGCATACTATTTATCTTCTTCCATAGTTGATGATAGAAGAGAAGAGAAATTTTGTTGTAAATAGGATTCTTTTCATTTCGTTAGGAACCAATATAGTAGAAAATGTCACTTTCCTTTCATGAAAGCCTTGAAAATTAATTTTCATGCACTTTAGATTGTCTACGTAGTCTATGTAAACTACAACCCAATGTAATCTACGCGTAGATTACGTGTAGACAACGCATGTAGACGTAAACGTATAGTCTACGGCACATCACTGATTGCAACGTGTCTCACGTCAGAAAATTCCCGATTATTTATGCCACATCGAAGATGAGAACGAGTTAGAAAGTTTATATGATTCCCCTAAAGACCCGCAATATGTACCACCGACTAAGAATGAGGAGAATGAAGAGGTTACCAATGCAGATGCGAGTAAAACTGTGCATGACCACGTACATTCTATTTCGTGTAAAACGTGGTATCTACTGTAGATACCGATCATTCTTTAGTACAGCAGTGCTCATAATGGCAGTTTCGAAATAAATTTACTCTCGTACCTGGATGTGAACTGCGATCTAGGAGAGAATAATATACTTTTCTTCTACTAGATATAAATAAATAGATACATAGAAATTCGTTTCATTTTTAATTGGGTATGCGAATTTAAGGCTGCTTTAAGATACCATGCTTTACATGCAACGTCGAAAATTTATTACACTTGAGAAATATGTAATATGATCTGAATCGTATCAATTATTCGGAACAGTTTATTTTTCTTGTTCAAATATTCCTTTCATAAACCTGTGTGCACATTTTAAGAGTTCTGATATTTTTATGGTGGACTCATTACCTATTTGCAATTTTTAATTAACCTTCGTATTTATGATATTTGCGACTTTGATGAAAGCAAATTATTTTATTGTTGATATTGCAAATTTGCCTTCTTCTTGGTTCGAAATTATAACTTATTTTAATTCATAAGAGCTAAATTTCAATGAAAATTATTAAAAACGTAAGACCTCATTTGCAATCATTCTTTACAAATATGCCAAGTAACAGAAATCTGCAAGATGCATAATTGTTGGTTGTCTCTGATAGATATTTAAACATTTTGTATAGATTGCTTACGCAGTCTACGAAACACAGCTTTGCATCAAGAGAAGCTTGTTAATCGCATTCTGCTTGGCATGCTGAGGAAATAAATAGCTTTGTGTGTGTGAGGTAGATATGTGAAGCTGAAAAACCGTTCATATAAAACCTTTTCTTTTTACGAATATTGATCTCCATAAAGAGATAAGGAAGTTATTTTTAATCACAATCATTCAGAACTTATTTTTTTAAATACTAACATAATAAAACGAAGACTTCAAGTGGTGTTAATTTCAGTCATAGACAAAACAAAATATCGTGACATAGGAAAACAAAAACTTGTCAGGACAAGTAGCTCATGTTATTGTTTATTGAATAAAATTGTTAATGACTTTCAGTTTTGTATTACACATTGTTATGGTTGCTATACAAGGTGTGTCAATATTATTGAACTGCCATCATAAGTCAGCTTGAATAAAGCGATATTTGATCACTCATTGTGATAATATCGTTGTATTTAAAGAATGGTAACCACAACAATTCCTTGAACAACCCTCAAACAAGTCGCATGTAGCACCCCAGAAAAAGTAATTCGGATGAAATATCGTGTTTGTATGATAGTAAACATATAAGTGAATCACATTTGCTATAAATAGTTTAGAAATTTAATTTAATTTGCAACTCATTTTTTTTTTAAATATCAAGTTTCAATATCTTGAAACCTGGTTTTTGTCACTTACCATGTTTTACATCCGAGCCCTTCAATTATAATAATTAGAAAAATTACCATGAAATAATAACCAATTATTGCTTGAGTGTCACACGCATATTTTGCCATTCATTAAAACTCACAAAAAAATAATGATTTTTCACTACTGGTTTTTTGTTCATAGAATTGTTCATTAATTATAATAATTTCAAGAATTACCATAATTACCAACCAATTGTTCACTCTCACTGGCAAGAGTGTCTCAAATGACACGCATTCAAAGATGGCGCCTGATAGGCCCTACCAGTGCATTTTGCCTCCTATTTACATTACGTTTGTGTTTTTATGAACACAATTAATACAAAAATATTGGGAACATCATAAAGGTAAAAAAAAGGTAAAGTGCTCCCCTGTGCATAGCACCACGCCATGAAGGCGTATAGGGGGTGTGGGGGTAACGCCCCACACTTTCTTGATCCGGTCGTGAGTGGGGGTGATGTGATCAGCATCACGCCCCTGACCGCCTTTACCCCCCAGGGTTTCCCCCAGGTACCCATGTTATTCGACGCTGGGTGGGCGCCGGGGCCGCTTCCAACCTTAGAAAAGTTCCCGGATTTGAACCGGCTGGGGATCGAACCCGGGACCTTGAGCATGGTAGTCAGACGCGTTACCGACTGAGCCACCGCGGCCATCTATTGGGAACATCATAGAGGACAATGTAATTTATTTTCAATTTTTTATAAAAATTTTCAGAGTTGAAAAAACGAAAATATAAAATAAATATACCCCCTCCTCGGGTAAGTTAGGGTTAATAAATTAATATATGAATACATTTATTATATATAGAATAACAAATTCTTCTGTTTAAATCAGTACCATGCACTTGACTTGTATAGAGCATTACGCTAGCCTCAAAATCAGTTCTATAGTTCAAGCCTTTTTTGGACACTCAAATCCCACCTTCGACATTCTCTACGTGTTACAGTTCTTCTGATTTACACACAATACTCTGCTTACTGCTTCTGAACAGATGGTGAAGAATGACATCATTCTCCTTTTCACCTGAAGCATATTTTACTGTAACACGTCATTGCTTTATCAAGTGCCGACATTCATAAATAATTGTCCACTACTCAACATCTGTTACATGTAAAATTATTGTGGGGTTGTTGAAAGGAACGTCGAATAACCAGATAGTGAAGTCCCTCTGCAAATGCTTCCACAACATCCCCTCTAAATTAATTTCGAAATATAAGTACGTATATGAAGGAATTGAGTGAAAAACGTACATTACAAATGGAATAACAGAAGGCCGCCCGTGTATCATACCATAATTAATGTTATAATCTTTCAATCAAGGATTCCTTGGTTAGATTCCAGTGGAGAATATTCCAGTTGTTCTACTGTCAGTGTAACCCGCCAAAAAAAATTAATTTAATTTTGCCATAGTCCTTCGAATGAACATGTAGTTGTTTAACTCTTCTCATATCCATTTTTCTTTTGCCATTTGAATATGAAATGAAATGTCACGTAATATGTACGTACGTATATAACTAGTTTTCAGAAATTCTATATTTTGCACTGAAAAGTAAAAAAAAAAATACCTGAAAATTATTTGCAATTGCAAGCACACAGAGGAAAGATAGAAAAGTGAGAGAAGGAGATACAATGGATAACACAGAGAAAAAGGGGAAAATGATTGATTTGGTTTATTTTGCTTAGGTTTTCTGCCACTTTTGACTAATCGCGAAGTCGAGGATGAGTCTCTCTCTCTCTCTCTTTCGCTCTCTCTATCTCTCTTTCGCTCTCTCTCTCTTTCTCTGTTTCGCTCTCTCTCTCTTTCTCTCTCTTTCCGGGGAAGGAGTGAAAAGAGAGAGGAGAGAAGTTTTCGTTCTCTCTCTCTCATTCTGTCTCTTCAAGAGAGAGAGAGAGAGAGAGATAGGGGTGAGTGATGATATGGTGATATTGATGAAAGGACACTCACAAAGATGGCCCACGCCCAGGCCAAGATTCGAACCCGTGACGGTAGAAACAAAAAAGGGGGAGAGAAGAATAACAAGGGAAGAATAGAACAATCACACAGACAGACAGAGATAGAGAGAGAAGGTGTGATTGGGACAGTGATAGAGAAAAGAAAGCAGGAGGGAGAATGGAGGAAGGAGAAAGAGGGAGACAGCGAGAAAGGTAATGGAAAAAAATAACAAAGTAAAGAGACAAATTTGAAATAACAGAGAGGGTAAAGAGCAATGTTGAATCCAACCACTTTCCTCTGGGGAGATATCAAACTTCACGGGGGGATATCAAGGGCATTAAATTATAACACTAATATAATCAATACAAACATTTTAAAATTGCTCTTTACCTCTAATAAGTAGTTAAATTACATGTAAATTTTGATAAACACTGCGCAAGCACCTCAGTACCAGCAAGCCGATGACTGTTAAAATATCTGTAAGAATTTGAAATTTGTTACAGCAATAGAAGCTTACATTACACCAATCCTGCCGCTTTACATGTTCATTGTTGAGTTTAAATGAAATGAAATTTTATTAGTAGTTAGCAATTATGAAAACAGGTGATAATTCAAATTCGTTCATTATTTTGACTTTTAATTATAAAGAGGACTGAAACAATGCTTATTATTACGCAAAGTTCAGAAAAAGTACGTTCTACGTTAAAGTGAATGAAAGAAAGTCAAAATGCACAATTCTTGGGCAACAATTTCTTAGCAATTATCCGAATGCCCTGCCAGGTTATTTAAATTTTCTGAGGAAAACTTTTGTAGAGAGAGAAGAGAGCAGAAACAGTGGAAAAGTCCTAGTTTCACTAAATGAAGATAAGTACTATAGTACCCCTGCATCAATGATGTGCGTCTACGTGTAAACAACGATAGTCTACATTCTACACGTAGACTATTTTACATACGTAGATAACGTAATCTATGTAAAAAAACACGGCGAAAGGTGTTGACTTGGGCGCTGTAGAAGTAAAACAAATTTATACTGTGCTGCGCATCAGTTGCAGATGTGAGAAGAACTTTGTATACTCTTCTATACAATTACGAACAATTTCTATCCTAGGAGAAAACGCAAAGTAGGAAATATTCTAGTGTTATATGGCGAAAAGACTTGATTTACTCCACGACTGCCATCTGCTTTTCTTTTTTGCATACAATTTAGCTTCTTCAGAGCTAATGAAATAAAATGAAGAGGGAAATTTCGTTGTAAATTGTTCTTGTCAGTTGGTTAGGAACAAATATAGTTAAAAATTTCACTTTCCTTTCATGTAGTTTAGATTGTCTACGTAGTCTATGTAAACTACAAGCCAATGTAATCTACGCGTAGATTACGTGTAAACAACGCATTTAGACGTAAACTTATAGTGTATGGCACATCACTACACAATATACATTATGTAATAAGTGTAGACAATGTAGACTATGTAATAAACGTAGACGTAGACGTAGACTATGTAATACCCGTAGACAATGTACGTACAATAACTAACACGCGTAGATAATGCTGACTACGTAATAAGCGTAGACAATATAGACTATGTAATACGCGTAAACGATATAGAACAGGTAGAACATGGGGACTATGTAAACAACATGGCGAGAGGTGATGAGTCCAGTGATGTGCGTCTACGCTTAAACAACGATAGTCTACATTCTACATGTAGACTATTTTATACCGGTACACGTAGACGACGTAATCTATGTAAACAACATGTCAAAAGGTGATGACTTAGCAATGGGCGCTGTGGAATTAAAACAAAATTGTACTGCGTATCAGTTGGTAATGTTCTTTCCAAATTCGAACATTTTCTCACCTAGGTAAAAACCTAACATAGGAAATATTCTAGTGTTTTATGGGAAAAATACTACTTTTGCCTCACGACTGCCATCTGTTGTTGTTTTTGCATACGATTTATCTTCTTCCATGGTTGATGATCGAAGAGAAGAGAAATGATGTTGTAAATAGGATTCTTGTCAGTTCGTTAGGAATCAATATGGTTGAAAATGTCACTTTCCTTTCAGGAAAGCCTTGAAAATTAATTTTAATGAACTTTAGACTGTCTACGTAGTCTATGAAAAGTACAACCTAATGTAATCTACGCGTAGATTACGTGTAAGCACCGCATGTAGACGTAAACTTATAGTGTACGGTGGTGAGGACTTAGCAAAGGGCGTTTTAGACGTAAAACAAAATTATACTGCGTATCTGTTGCTGATGTGTGAGAAGAACCTCATATACTCTTCCTTACAATTGCGAACAATATTTTACCGAAGAAAAACGCAACATAGGAAATATTCCAGTGTTGTATGGGGGAAAAGACTACTTCTTACCCACTACTGCCATCTGTCTTTTTGAATACGATTTATCTTTCTTCACAGTTGATGACAGAGAGGAGAGAAATTTTGCTGTAAATAGGATTCTTGTCAGCTCCGTTAGGTACATATAGTTGAAAATGTCATTTTCCTTTCATGACGAAAGCCTTGGAAACTAATTTTAATGCAGTTTAGATTGTCTACGTAGTCTATGTAAACTACAAGCAAATGTAATCTACGCGTAGATTACGTGTAGACAACGTATGTAGACGTAAACTTATAGTGTACAGCACATCATTGCACTCTTGTAGAGACAAGCGTTCGTAATTTCTCTGCGTTCTGTTTGACATCTTGTTCCCCTTGAACGTGAAGATATCGTATTGCAGACAGAGCGACCGACTTCTGTGCCTTCTATTAGCAACCGACATTCCTCCAGGTAGCCGAGGCGATTAACATTGCCACTTGGAGAACAAGACATAAAAACGAGACGAGAAAAAAGGAGGTAAGAATGTAATGAGAGCCTCGAGTTAACTCAGTTTCAGGGGAGGGGTTACGGCCAAGGTTTTGGGCGGAGCCAAGCTGCCACGGTCCTCCCCCTTCTTCTCCTCTCCCCCTCCCTTCTCTCTGTTTGACCCTGCGGCATCCTGCCTGACAGCTTCATCTCTCTCGGTCTACAACACTGACAGGCTGCGGCCAGCTGTGCAGACGTCTCCAGGCTTCCCAACCTCACCTTGCTTTCGACCAGCGCACGCAGGCAGCAGTATTGCCAACTAACGAGACATTTCCCTCTGAGTGGGATATTTCCCAAAGTCGCGCTGGAAACGTTATAAGTGGTTGACGTTATGGGCGTCGCCAGACATTTTCAAAGTAGGGCCAGGGCATTCTAGGATAAAATTGATTAGTTGAAATAATAAAAAAAAAAAAAGGTAAAGTGCTCCCCTGTGCATAGCACCACGCCATGAAGGCGTATAGGGGGTGTGGGGGTAACAACAAATCCAACATGAACCAGGTTCATGTTTTGCTATTTAACACAAAGAATAAATGCTTCCACAGTTTCCAAAATTCTAAAAATTATAGCATAAAATGGCCACACAACATAATATTACGAGTAAAATTTCCTTCTAACTTTTTAAACCTTTTCTTGAACGAGAAGGAAAAGGTAAGAACAAAATATAATTAATAATAACAACAATAATAATTATTATCATCACCTTTATTTTCTTACATTTCATAGATGTACCGCAATTCATAATTATATTTTGTTCTTACCTTTTCCTTCTCGTTCAAGAAAAGGTTTAAAAAGTTAGAAGGAAATTTTACTCGTAATATTATGTTGTGTGGCCATTTTATGCTATAATTTTTAGAATTTTGGAATCTGTGGAAGCATTTATTCTTTGTGTTAAATAGCAAAACATGAACCTGGTTCATGTTGGATTTGTTGTTTTAAGTCCACTTCATGCAGAGAAGAGCTAATCGGGACTGGACCTACAGTTTAAAGTGGAATCCGAACCACCATATACCTCCACCGGGTATCGAACCCAGGACCCCTTGATTATAAGGCGGCAACGTTACCACTGCGTCATCGGGAGGCCTTGATTTTACACTTATATTTTTAATTTGGTTATTCTGTCGAATTCTAGCTAAATGTTATTAAGAATAAAAATAACCAGCTTTCTGTTTTTTGAACTTTGAATGGACAATGTCAATTTCTAGGGGAGAGGGGTAGTCGACGGATTCGTTCATCCCTCCTCTTCCGACGGCCTTCGTCGACGTTTGATCTCACTCTGATTCGACATGGGTCTTCTTTGCGAGTTGGCCTTCATCAGTTTCATTAAATCATCACTCATTCTCATAGTCACAATGACCGAAGTGGAAAAAAATCGACGTAACATAACGAAATACAAAGAATCTAGATTCGTAAATAGACGGCGATGCGATTTAAATGAAATACACCCTGGCCTAATAATAGATAATCAAGTCCAAAGTGGGGTGTAAGGGGCGACCTTCCACGTAGTACACCCTGGACTGCATTTTGCAGACTAACGAGGCTCAGGCTTCTGGCTTTATGGCCAGTATAATTTTCTGTGCGTTTTCCTGTTTTTTAGTCTTTATTTGTGCTGAGTGCCTCTTTACAGCCTCAGCTTGTGACGGAAGTCAGAAAATTTTAATATTTTAGTAACACGACGTTGCAATTATGCTATTATTTTAGGTATGGACTCCGTATAATGTGACGGGTGCACCCAAAATTTTAAATTCAAATTAAAGTCCAAAGTGGAACGGAATATCCACAATTCAAGAGAAACACGTATAGTGCACGTAACACAAGACGTTTTTCGTTATTCTAATATTAGTTCAAATTATTTTTTTATTTAATATTAAAACATTAGTTACGCGAGCTTTTAGAAGGGCCAATTTGCTTGTCTTAAAAAAGCAAGTGTAATAAATTTATGGAAAAAGGTACATTCACCTTTGATAATGCTTTGTACAAAAGCATCAATCTAATAAACATTTAACTTCTGGCAACGAAAGACATTTCCAGGTTAGTCAATAACCATTCAATTGAATTACAGACTCGTCAAAGAACATTTGACGTCATAATATGATATAAGTGTTGTTTTTATATTTAACAATTTAAATGACGCATTATTGAATCACATTGTGGCGTAACGTGTTGTGGCATTAAAGCCACACTAATGAGACTTATCACATTAGCAAACTACACAGAAGCGAATACAAACTATTCTTCAACATGATACATCCACCCGCATAAGCAAATATTGGCATTCACGAGAGGCAGAGAGGTGCCACTTCCAGAAGGCAAGGAATCTGCTGTCCTTAACATGTTTATTAGAGTTGGCTCTACTGCGGTGTTCCACAGTGTACTTACCAAAGAGAAACATGACGAAATCTCGGCTTGGAAAACTATCAAATGCGCTTTGTTCATGAGCTTAGTGTGTATACTATTCCGCCGGCAAGCTGCGAGATTCCAGCCGCTAAGCAGGCTGCGTTCAAGGGGCACAATAATCAAATGGCACCGAATCTAAAAATGTCTTTGAGAAATATTTCATTGTAAGCTTGTTACATGACCATACATTTTCACATTACTTGGAAGAGTCAGTAACTGCACTCTTACATGAAACAATTCATGTTTCATAAACAATTTTACGTGTGATAAATATTTGTTTCGAGGGGTGGTGTCACTGTCACACCCTGCTGTTAATTTATATCCTGATCCTGAGTCTGAAGAGCAATTTATTGCGAGACCTGGAACATCTAATATGCACAAGGCAGTGGCGGCGATTAGGGGTTGCGAGGGGGGCAGTTGCCACCCCAGTTTCTGCCACTTTTGCCCCCGCACTATGCTAAATCTTATCTACAAAGGGAAATGTACGGACTTTGCCCCCCCCCCCAGGTTTTGGGACCAAATCGCCGCCACTGGCACAATGGCACAAAACATTATCTGTCTACTGATTTTTTATCTACATAACACTTTTTAAACTTTATGTCTGTACCTGCAACATGAACTTCGTGTAACTGAACTTCTTTTGAACCGACTAGACTTGTAAGTAGTTTCAATGCACAACATCCCAATTACCCGAACCACGTTTGCATGAAGTAATACAGTTTCAACTCGTAACTATGTAAAGTGTGAAAATCCATTGTTAAATGTTGCCAACAATGGAAGAGCAAGCTTCATTGTTGGAAAATAAGTAAAGGTGGTTTAGAAATTGGGTTTGAAATTTGATGCGTTGTGGACACAACACACCCTATATAATAAATGTACACGGATTCCGAATATATTTCTGTTGTAGAACAAACGATGCCAGTAATACATTATTTTTTAAAAATACAAAGCAAAAATTTTGTTACACTGCCTTTGTACTTCATTTCATACATTATATCTAAACTGTTAATTAGGCATCCTTTGTTATTATTAAGACACCTACAATATTATTAACAGCTTTTCAAACAAAAAAATACCCATATTCCAGCGGCACAATAACTTAAAATGTTTTGGAGGAATTTTTGATCGTAAGTTTGCTACATGACCATAAATTTCACATTACTTGGAAGTGTTCTAAATAATCTACAAGACGTCATTGATAATACAAACAATTTTGTCGATATTAAATGCTCCATAGTTTATAAATATTCGTACCTGAACATTCGTAACTGATAAATAATAAATATCGGTAGCTACTCTGTTCTTGGATGGAATTTCCGTTTTAACTGCAGGAGAAAATCATAGTTGAAAATTAAATTGCTCAGTTGCACACATACGCGTATGGCACAGACTATTCGTACAAAGGAAACAAAATGTTTCTGTTTTCATTATTGCTATTATTAAAAGCTTACCAAAAGTTTATTACATTGGTAATCGTTGTTATGTGTAAATATACTGTCGACTACGATTTGAGCTGGAATCCGAACTGGAAAGCTGGACTTGAACTATATAGCCAAATCATTGTTTCACTGTGATTGTTTAATATTTCTTCGTTATATCTTTATTCTGTATTGTAGTCAGTGTAGTGACCAGGACTTAAATTTATTATTTAAGAATGCCGAAGATAGGGAATTAGGACCAACCAACTCCACTTTGGCACGCCACTGCGTGTAGCATTGAATTAAAGCACATAACTCATTTAAAAGACTAAGTTCTTTGGGTGAAAGGGAAATTTATATTTAAAGGGGGAAAATATTACCTGTTCAAGGGATTTTTTCTCTCAGGACGTGGCAACACTGCACGTAGGTCGATGCTGCCGTAACTCGAAGGAATCCTTTGTAGGCGATAAAGAAATCGCTCATTTCAACAATGGACGGCCGACAGCATATGGCGCTCAGGTAGTTGAGTTCACGCAATGGAAGGCAATTTGAAAATTCGGTGTCAAAACGAGAAGCCAAAATGTTCTTCGAGGATAATGCATTTCCCTGCGGCGGCGCTGGGATTCATAAATTTGTTGGCCAACATTCGAACACTAATGGCCTCAGGTGGTATCAGGATTCTTGGGAGCTAGTTCTTTTTAGAACGGATATGTCGCCATTCATCTAAAAGCTAAAGTGGACAGAAATCTCTTTTAGCCAGAAATTGGCTTTGCAAAGAACTTAATAAAGCAGGAAATAAAATAATTTTGGAGGGCGATATACCTCGAAATTTGAAACAATACCATATGTGCAAATAATAATAATAATAATAATAATTAATATTATTATTATTCAAATGATGAGCACGATTTGACAACCAAGTACATCGCTATGTCAAAATAGGTGGTACAAATTTACAGAATTGAATATATGGTTATGAAATAATACAATGGATTGCACAAACTTATCTTATACATCATCATAAATTCATATTGTAGCTTTTCACAAGTTCAGTTATTGAACCTGTGGCCATTTTGAGACATGTTAGAATTGAGACATTCGTCTGGGAATTTTATTAGATATATTATTCAAAAAGTATTCACTATATATTTGAAAAGATAAGATCTTCTGTACAAAATTGTTCCTTTTCATTTTCCTTCTATCTTCTAAGGTAGACATATTCAACTGTGCGATAACCATTCAGTATAATGCTGTTCATAGTAATTCTTTTTCAACTTCGTACATAGTAACCTGATAAAAAGTTTTTGAACAGATTCAACTTTTTGAAGGTAATTCTTGGCTGTCAGAATAATAATACGTAATTAGGGAGCGAAAGTTGATGAAATTTCATCTTTTTTCTGACATATCGGACACAATGCCCATTAAATATACACAATATTACACTTCGTCTAGAACACAAAAAAAGGTAATTTTAAAGTAATCTTTTTGCATTTTTTGCCAATTTTCAGGTTTTAGGTCATTTTCCCCGATTTTCGGCATTTTCCCGTCATTTTTCGCAATATTCAGTGTATTGTTTCGTCATATTTTGTCACTTCTTTCATTTTGGTAATATCCTTGAGTCTTTTCACCAAGGTGATCATAGGCCTATATATATCTCGCAGAATTGCAATTTACGAGCAAAAGAAATGCTGAACTGGTGACAGTCTTTGTTGTGTCAGGGGAAACGACATTGCATTAAATTGTTTTAAAATTATTCGGTTGTTTCCATTGGAAATCCTCGTTGCATATTTTAATTGAATGTGTATGTGGTATCATTTGGTGCCTTTTTTTAAAAGCAAGATTGCATTTTGTTTAATTTCCTTTTCATTTCAATTCTTAGCCTGAAACTAACAAATTTAATGGTCTTTTCTTGCATTTTTTACGTCATTTTTTTCCATTCTTTAGGACATTCTATAGGTCATATACCTATTTTTTTAGGTCATCAACTTCCGCTCCGTAATAATGATAATAATAATAATATCAACTTTATTGTTCAGTAGTGGACACTTCTGGATTGCAACAGCCCTCTTGACTTTCAATTAAATCCTAAAAGGTGACAATATCTGCGCCAAACTGGGATTAGCATTTTAGTCTCAACTTTACAAACCCTGCGAAAGAATCACGCTTTCGTTCATTTTTGCTTTATTATTATTACTATTATTATTATTTGGTAAATGTAATTACAATTATTACCTACAGCAGCTTCTCTGAATATCTCTCTTTCATAGCCTCTCTATTTTATAATTCTAAGTTGACAACAAAAAATAAGTACTGGAAATGTGGGGAGAATTGAAAAAGCAGTAATATTTCCAGGTGGGGGGGTCAAAGTAAAAAATAATTGTGACATATAGTGACGTCATGTTTACGTGTCATCATAAGGAGGAAAAAATTGAAGGGTGTAAAAGGGGAGTCGCTTTCGCCCCTCCCCTCCACGCAATCCTGTTCCCTTGCACGTGTTCATTGGACGAGCCCTGTCGAGTCACTACTTGCGCAATGACTTGTTATTGTTCGCTCTCTCCAGAGATCCTAGGGAGAGAATATACAAACATTTTTCTCTGTGATAGATGAGAAAGAAGGCAAGTGAATTAAAAAATGGAGGCATACACAAAAATACACAAAAAATATAAGAGAATCAAAAACAGCGGAATGGAGAGTGAATAAGAAATATGAATAAAGAGCGATGTGAGAGAGACAGAAAAGGAAATAAATGAAGAGAAAGAGAGAGAGAGAGAGAGAGAGAGAGAGAGAGAGAGAGAGAGAGAGAGAGAGTATAGAAAAATGAGACAGGAAAAGGGAGGGAAACAGAAAAATATAAGTTGGAAGGAAGCACTGCCAAAAAATTACCGAAAGATACCAGGAATGAAAACGAGAAAGAGTTATAAATAAAAGTGAGATGGGAAGAAGCGAACTGTTCATTATTGCCTTCTCCTCTTGGCGACTATGGCAAGGGATTATAATACCTATAATAATATCATAATAACTCAGTGGAAAAGTTATGGCTTGGCTAGACCTTTGGCTCGCGCAAGGGCAGGTTTTTTTTTACCAAATTTTCCTATCTTTTCGAAAAAACGGTATGATTTTCGAAAATCCGAAAAATTACATCTGTTCAGAATTCCTTTTAGAGCATTCACTTGAATTTTCGTGTGGTTTTCTTTCGCTATTGTCTACATATTTTCAATACTTTAATAGACTTATGTAATCACGAAACTATTGAAAATATGCCGATAGCAACGAAAGCAAATCACACGATAATTCACGTGAATGCTCTAAAAGGAATTCTAAACAGATGTAATTTTTCGGATTTTCGAAAATCATAGCGTTTTTTCGAAAAGAGAGGAAAATTCGGGATAAAATACTGTCCTTGCGCGAGCCAAAGGTCAAAAGCAAAAGGGATGAACCTAAACGAAAATGTCAAAACAACATAGATAATGAGGTTTCTATTTAATCACTGGTTAAGAAACGGAGACCTGATGCCAGAAACAAAATGCTTCAATGATCATTCAGGACCAAGTAGTCAACAATACATCTTGCAGTGTGACAGTCAGATTTACCGTCATTATTATTATTATCTTTATTATTCATGTATGTAGCGGTAAAAAGACGTGTTGATTCAAAGTGTTAAGTGTTTTAATTTGTAAGATTACATATTTGATTTTTGCCAAGCCGACGGGAGGAACGAGACATTCGCTTGTGTTAAGGGTGAGCACCTGAAGGGTCACGCTATGCGTCTAAAGCTTAGGAAATTCGACCGTAATGACAAACATTTAAATATCTCGGTTTCCAACGGTCAGATTCATGTGAAACTTATACCAGCGCAGCGGCATGTGTGCAAGGACGGATATGTGGAGTTTCGTCACGATCAAGCGACAATTACGGACGCCAGATCAAATCGGTTCTAATTGATCAGTTTGTGGACAGCGATTGCTATTGAGCTATGGGCGACAGCCAGGCGGAAGCTTAATCCGCACAAACTCAACTTCGAGCACGGCTCGTCCCACTTGGGAGACAATAGAGCAAAGTGGACTGACCCCTTCGGAAGCGTCGCTTCAACGATCGCCTAGCGTCGTTTTTCAAAATCTAAATAAAACAAAGGACATGGTTTTTCGACACACAGTCTTACCGCGATCCTTGTAGGGAGAGCAGCTCCGTGCTACCTTTCGTGTACAGTGGACTTTGTCGTGTTGTGCGAACACCAGTGTGTGTGATAGGCAGTAAGTCTACACGAGTGCGCCTACCTCAACCGCTGGGGGAAGTTGAAGCGAAACTGTTTCCGTGATTACCTTACGCCATTTATAATTTTTGAGAAACGAGGAACACCGGAAACTATGGCGGGCTAGAGGGAGAAGAGAGATGAGGGCGTTACGTCGATTCGCCTGATGTCAGAAGAAGCTACGCCGACGATGCCTATCCGCCGCCATGGAGAGAGAGAGAACGTCGAACGCCGCCCTATTGATACGCCGACGATGCCTACCATCCGCCACGTTGACGCCCCGACGACGCCTACCAGCCGCGACAGAGAGACGTAGAGAGAGATGTTGACGCCCCGACGACCCCGACGACGCCTACCAGCCGCGACAGAGAGACGTAGAGAGAGATGTTGACGCCCCGACGACGCCTACAACGACCGCTCAGATGCGACGTCCGAACCGCGCCATACCACGGAGATCCACCGATCCCGAGAGGAAGAGGAGCCGGGAAACTAGGTGTTTGAATCCTTCTCGCATCTTCATCGTCGCGACCAAAGGAACCTTTCGCGTGGATACTATGTGTTTCAATCGCCCATAAAGACGCCTGGATGCACCCCGGAAGCTGAGAGATGGTAAAGTATTCATCTGTGTGAACCTTAACACGTGACGGCCCGATTGATTTAGAGAACGCCCTTGAAATTCGTCGACATTTTGAAAACGCCCACTCAACTCGAAATTTTATATCGAACTCCCGTCGCGCTTGTCATTTGTAATCTATTCGTCTCAGGTCAATTTTTCTTATTCCTTGTGATATTTTTTTTTATGATCTTAAATTCATTGTTGTTTGTGCTCCTTTGTATTTGTTTAAAGTGCGTACTATTAGAGTAAAGCGCCGCCCGCTTAATTGCATATTCTACTTGAGGTTTGTTCATTTTTATGTGTGAGCGCTGTGTCGCTGCTAGCTATGTCCGGTCGCATATGTGATTATTTGTTAAAGTATTTGCCTGGTAATGTGAATTGCTCGTCGCGGCGAAGTGTTTAAGTCCCGCCTGCTAGAGAGTATATTGTTTGAGCCGCTCAACGGAGGTTATTTGTTATGTTTGGAACCACGTGAGGTCCTGTAAAAGGAAAACGTCCGCCCACGTGAATGTAATTGCCGTTGAGACGCCTTTGTTTATACTGGTCAAGTAATGTATTGTCACCGCGCCGACTAGTTTCTTTTTAAAAAACAAGAGGTGAACTTAAGTAAGGGCTGGCTAGGATTTAAGTAGCACTGGAGCAAAATCACAAATGACCTGATTAGACAAAAAGTAAGATAAAATTAATTGAGAATGCAATAATTAGGGCTTGTCGTCATAAAACCTGTACATGTCATGTATAATTTCTTGTGTCGATGACCCCATGAGGATTGAATCTGAGAGAGAATGTGAGAGTGCAAGTGTGGGGACCTGTAATGATTCCATTTTTTGTTGGTTATGAATAGAATATACTTTTTATTTTCATGTTAATTTTGGGCTATATCATTTTCGTATGCATGTCGCTACCCGTGATTTTCAGGTATACAGCTAGCCGCTTCCCGGCTACAGGTAAAGAGGTGGTAATTTGAAAGTACATATGTCTTTGTTTTTATTGGATATGGCTTATTACTATGCACTGTTGGTCACCGGTTCCTACACACGAACTTAACCTGGACCGTAACGCTATTTCGCTTGTCCGAGGGAGATTTTGCCGCCTCTATTTAGGTAGTGGTAGCATTTGTTTTCCCGGGCAAGGGAGGGTGTTTCATTCATTCATACATTTTTTGGCGCCGCGAACACAGGGACCGGTATATTTTAAATCGAAAGCACCCTCAGTGCAGGTGCATATGTCGTTTTTGTAAGGGCTACATCAGGCGTATTTTGGTGTCATGTAACTGTGTTTCATTGTGAGATTTTATTGTTTTATTTTTGACGTGAGGTGGTAATTGAGATATTAGGCGTTTATTTTGTAAGGCAATAGGGCAGCTACTTAAGGCGTTAGGCATTTTAAAATTTTTGTTTGGCATATGGCATTAGGCGTTAAGTTGTGTTCTGGCAAAAGGGGAATCGACCGCCCTTATCTTTTTTCGTTTGTGAATTGTTTAAATATATATATTGGTATATATTGTGAGCGCTCACGTTTACGCTTGTCAGCGGGCATTGAAAGTCGACCGAGGGTTGAATTTTTGATTTCATGAGATTGCGCAACCGCCGCATCGAGAACTTGAACATGAGTAACGTAAGGGTGATTTGCGATGTCTGCAGCGAGGAGTTCCCAGAAAGTGAAAACGTCGGCACAGCTAGCCAGATTTGCTCCCGGTGCGATGTCCCGTTAAGTCCGCGTGAAGAAACCAGTCTACCGAACAGCGGGGGGCAAGCCAATGAGACCAGCGCGCAACAGGTTTCTCCGGGAGGTGCAGAACGGGTCGACGAAGCAGCTAGCCTCAGTGGTACCAGCTCCCGACAGATCATCGAGATACTACTGCGGATGGAAGCCAAGATGGAGGCTACGCGAAGCGGAATTGAAGCCTCGCTCGAAGCCAAGATGGAGGCTACGCGAAGCGGAATTGAAGCCTCGCTCGAAGCCAAGATGGAGGCCATCAGCACCCAGATGCGAGTGACGGAAGACCGCCTCCAGGAGACCATCCGTACTTCCGGTGAGGTGATAACGCAAGAACTCGTCGCGCGGGTACAGGAATGCGAATCCCGTGTCGAAGCCAAAATCGCCGAAACCAACTTGCGGATCGACCGGCAAGAGAACCAGATGGCAACACTGTCTCAGAGCGTGCGCGACCAGGAGGAAGGTATGCAGCAGATGGCCCGACAATGCGTGCAGCTGGAAGCGACATGTGACCGTGGCATAGACACCCTGGGGCGACAAGTGAGAGAAATTTCAGTTCGAGCCGAAGGAAACTCCGAACGAATTGAGGACCTCGAGATGAAAGTGCGTCAACTGAGCATGACTAGCAGCGGCACTTCACAATCGTCGCGGGAACCCAGATTGACGTCACCACCGGCAGCCGACGTCGCCACTTGTTCGAACGGGGAAAGCGACCAGCGAGCTCCAGAAACGCCCCGCCCCCTTCGAAGAGAAGACACTGCGTCACCACGGTTGAGTCCGCGCCGCGAGCAGAGGGACGAGGATTTACAGTTAGGACAGCCGGCCGCCAGGAGGGCTCTGTTTCCGCCCGAATACCGGAAGCACTTCAAAAAATTCTCGGGTGCTGACAGAATTCTTCCTTCCACGTACCTCGAGGAATTTAATTCTACCGCCCGTGAGTTAGGTCTGACAGACGAGGATAGGCTTCTGATTCTGAAAGGTTTAATGCAGGACCGGGCCAAGAACTGGATGGACAGGAACGAGGGGAACTTCAATTCATATGAGGAGTTCAAGGAAGCGTTTCTCACTTATTTTCAACGTCCCCTGCAGGTCGAGAGGATGCTGATGCAGGTGCGAAACGAACGATACGACAGGGGCGGAGGACTCACGTATGCCCAGTACTTTTGGAAACGGTACAATGAGTTCAAGTCTCTGCAACCCCAAATGACTACGGCGGAGATAATAGCCGCTCTGGTGTACCATTTTCCACACGAAATTCGTCGTCACCTCAATGGAGCATGCGTGTTTGACGCCAACGCGATGTCCCTCACACTGGAAAACCTGTTTCAGTGCGAGGAGGAGAGGCAGAAAACCAGGGGTGAGAAGTTTAGCAAGCGGCGCCGACCGGAAGATGATTCGTCGCACCGGAATAAACACCCGCGCGTTCATCTAGTCCAGCAAGGATGGAGAGGACAGCACCACGCTCCAGGGGCTGAAAGGAGCCGCCAGCTGCAAGATCCACCTTCACCGCAAAGAAGACGCCCGTTCAGAGGCAGGAGACGGCGTGGAGGTCCGACTCGTGCGTCGCCAAGGAGGAACGACAGCTACTTTCAGAACGGCCAAGTTCGGGATGGTTTTTATCGGCGCAACGCACATAGCAGATCGGTCAGCCCGGAGTCAGATCGGGGAGATGCAAGACGCTGTGGAGCAAGAATACCATGGAGCCCAGCGAGAGACCTCAACAGGCCAAATTCGAGACACGGTTCGCCCAGGTACGAGAGAGAGAGCGACGTAAGAATGCAAGCTGACACGTAAATGCTCACATCTTGTTCTTGTTTTATATATATATATACTCTCCATATTATGTTTATATTCAGGATGTTATTATATGTGTTAAGTAACCGAAAGTTCACAGTGTCCGTGCCGTTCAGAGAGTAAATTTTTATATACAGGGTGTTCATGTATTTGCTTGTCAATTTTTATATACAGGGTGTTCATATATTTGTTTGCCAATTTTTATATACAGAGTGTTCAAGGATTTGTAACAAAAAAAAAATTCTGTCCCTGTGTAGAGCGAATTTTTCACGCTTACGAAATCCTTGGAAGAAGGAGAGGGGCGAGGTTGTGACAGTCAGATTTACCGTCATTATTATTATTATCTTTATTATTCATGTATGTAGCGGTAAAAAGACGTGTTGATTCAAAGTGTTAAGTGTTTTAATTTGTAAGATTACATATTTGATTTTTGCCAAGCCGACGGGAGGAACGAGACATTCGCTTGTGTTAAGGGTGAGCACCTGAAGGGTCACGCTATGCGTCTAAAGCTTAGGAAATTCGACCGTAATGACAAACATTTAAATATCTCGGTTTCCAACGGTCAGATTCATGTGAAACTTATACCAGCGCAGCGGCATGTGTGCAAGGACGAATATGTGGAGTTTCGTCACGATCAAGCGACAATTACGGACGCCAGATCAAATCGGTTCTAATTGATCAGTTTGTGGACAGCGATTGCTATTGAGCTATGGGCGACAGCCAGGCGGAAGCTTAATCCGCACAAACTCAACTTCGAGCACGGCTCGTCCCACTTGGGAGACAATAGAGCAAAGTGGACTGACCCCTTCGGAAGCGTCGCTTCAACGATCGCCTAGCGTCGTTTTTCAAAATCTAAATAAAACAAAGGACATGGTTTTTCGACACACAGTCTTACCGCGATCCTTGTAGGGAGAGCAGCTCCGTGCTACCTTTCGTGTACAGTGGACTTTGTCGTGTTGTGCGAACACCAGTGTGTGTGATAGGCAGTAAGTCTACACGAGTGCGCCTACCTCAACCGCTGGGGGAAGTTGAAGCGAAACTGTTTCCGTGATTACCTTACGCCATTTATAATTTTTGAGAAACGAGGAACACCGGAAACTATGGCGGGCTAGAGGGAGAAGAGAGATGAGGGCGTTACGTCGATTCGCCTGATGTCAGAAGAAGCTACGCCGACGATGCCTATCCGCCGCCATGGAGAGAGAGAGAACGTCGAACGCCGCCCTATTGATACGCCGACGATGCCTACCATCCGCCACGTTGACGCCCCGACGACGCCTACCAGCCGCGACAGAGAGACGTAGAGAGAGATGTTGACGCCCCGACGACCCCGACGACGCCTACCAGCCGCGACAGAGAGACGTAGAGAGAGATGTTGACGCCCCGACGACGCCTACAACGACCGCTCAGATGCGACGTCCGAACCGCGCCATACCACGGAGATCCACCGATCCCGAGAGGAAGAGGAGCCGGGAAACTAGGTGTTTGAATCCTTCTCGCATCTTCATCGTCGCGACCAAAGGAACCTTTCGCGTGGATACTATGTGTTTCAATCGCCCATAAAGACGCCTGGATGCACCCCGGAAGCTGAGAGATGGTAAAGTATTCATCTGTGTGAACCTTAACACGTGACGGCCCGATTGATTTAGAGAACGCCCTTGAAATTCGTCGACATTTTGAAAACGCCCACTCAACTCGAAATTTTATATCGAACTCCCGTCGCGCTTGTCATTTGTAATCTATTCGTCTCAGGTCAATTTTTCTTATTCCTTGTGATATTTTTTTTTATGATCTTAAATTCATTGTTGTTTGTGCTCCTTTGTATTTGTTTAAAGTGCGTACTATTAGAGTAAAGCGCCGCCCGCTTAATTGCATATTCTACTTGAGGTTTGTTCATTTTTATGTGTGAGCGCTGTGTCGCTGCTAGCTATGTCCGGTCGCATATGTGATTATTTGTTAAAGTATTTGCCTGGTAATGTGAATTGCTCGTCGCGGCGAAGTGTTTAAGTCCCGCCTGCTAGAGAGTATATTGTTTGAGCCGCTCAACGGAGGTTATTTGTTATGTTTGGAACCACGTGAGGTCCTGTAAAAGGAAAACGTCCGCCCACGTGAATGTAATTGCCGTTGAGACGCCTTTGTTTATACTGGTCAAGTAATGTATTGTCACCGCGCCGACTAGTTTCTTTTTAAAAAACAAGAGGTGAACTTAAGTAAGGGCTGGCTAGGATTTAAGTAGCACTGGAGCAAAATCACAAATGACCTGATTAGACAAAAAGTAAGATAAAATTAATTGAGAATGCAATAATTAGGGCTTGTCGTCATAAAACCTGTACATGTCATGTATAATTTCTTGTGTCGATGACCCCATGAGGATTGAATCTGAGAGAGAATGTGAGAGTGCAAGTGTGGGGACCTGTAATGATTCCATTTTTTGTTGGTTATGAATAGAATATACTTTTTATTTTCATGTTAATTTTGGGCTATATCATTTTCGTATGCATGTCGCTACCCGTGATTTTCAGGTATACAGCTAGCCGCTTCCCGGCTACAGGTAAAGAGGTGGTAATTTGAAAGTACATATGTCTTTGTTTTTATTGGATATGGCTTATTACTATGCACTGTTGGTCACCGGTTCCTACACACGAACTTAACCTGGACCGTAACGCTATTTCGCTTGTCCGAGGGAGATTTTGTCGCCTCTATTTAGGTAGTGGTAGCATTTGTTTTCCCGGGCAAGGGAGGGTGTTTCATTCATTCATACAGCAGGTGCGAATATCTCAGTTCACGCCATACTGCTTGCAACAGAAAGATGTTGTCCATAAAACTCTAAAATGCTTCATGTAATTTACCAGCTTATATATGCACAATGTAATAGTGACTGTGCGACAATGTATAGCAAAGATACGTTTGTGCAATATTCTCAGAACTATTTGTTTTACGTAAGTTTATATACATGTAATATTGCGTTAATTCTTGCTTGAATTAAAACACCAAATGTATGTTGAGTCAAATAATAATAATATAATAATAGTTTGCTTTAAGTGATGAGCACAGAACAAAGCCTAATATACCAATAAGTCAAGGAAAACAGTACAAAGTTAAGATATGTAAGATGTAGAATATAGTGAGAGCAACATAGTATTTACATTTCAAGTTATAGTTTTCAACAAGATCTTCTACAATACCTCTAATGGTAATAATTGTTTATTGCTACTTCATGCTGAGCTTAAAACTAGAATTTATACTATTAATTCAGTAAAGCTGTTCACGGAAGGTGACAACACGGCTGAACAGCGGAAACTGCAGTCGGGCGCTGCGAGTCAATGATTGCGGTGTTGCTGCGTTCCACGTATAGCTTTACTCCGCTGAATAAAATCTGTATAAACTCGGTTGCGCAATGTGAATTGACAATGATAATGCATTTTAAAAACAGATGCAAGAGCTTCAAAGCAAGATCAATATTGTATTTGTAGGACTACCCAATACCAAGAGAAAAGTTGTTTGGCAAAATTGAAAATAACATTTTTTTAAAGAAATTTTGAAAACATGAAAATTAATAATTGTGTTTAAAACCTTTTTGCCTGCACCCTATTAAAATTCCATAATGATCGGACTACCCGTTTTTGATTTACAGAATTTCAAAGATAGCGATCGTTTGCAAAACTACAAAAAAGGCCCTTTTTTTGTTCTCACGACGATAAAGAAACGAAGGCATACTCGAAAAAAAAAATGGCTAGCATAGATTAACGCAGAATTGAATAAGCTAAATTTTGATATATCTCATTTTTATGTAGGTCTACTGGTTAATTTTTAATTCGAGTCAAAACTCGAGTATCCAAAATTTTTAATCCGATAGTAGTGCTACATTTGGGAACCTTGTAAGTAATAGCTCTCATGAACCACATGGTGATAATTAAAATAAGAATAACAACAACAATAAGAAAGGTACAAAGGACAGCCAAATGGAAACCTTAATATGTTTTGGTTTTTTAAATAGGGTTTCTGCTTGTATGGTTGCACAGGTTTGCTGTCTTTTAGCATAGACCAATTGCTGATCCACATATATTTTCAAGTCTGAGTTAGTGCCTGCCTGTACATCTCAAGAAGAATATTTGGAATCTATGTGCAGTCACTTATGAGCTACCGCGAAGGTCTTTCCACCCATCTGTGTGCAGACTGAGGCCATTGTCGAACTTCCCCCTCTAATTGTAAACTTGCTGGCGTGGTAAGCATGCACAGAGACATTCAATTTTCATTTGTCGTAGAATGTCTACAAGTTTTAGGCTTGCAGAGGGCAAGAAGCCACTGCTCTTCGATGGTGCATATGTATGCAGGAGGTGCCATATTTAAAATGACAAAAATTGTGTTGTGAAGCTTACTTGATCAGTGTTGCAGTCTTGAGGTCGTTCCGTAAATAACAGTCGATACCTCATGTAAATTTAACCTGATTACAGTCTGTCCTGTAATTTTTGTCGAACTTTTAAGTTTTTTATTTTACTCTTGTAACGTTCTTGGACATAATTCGCGAACCTGAGTCCCGATTTCAAGATCCTGTTAGCTTGGCTCTCTGCAACACTGTATTAGGTGTGAGATCTTTTGTTCGGCAAGAAATTACCCATGACTAAAGCCACGGACAAGGGCCGAAAGCTGTGTTACCTTGAAGGTACAATCCGCCCTTCCCCCTTCCTTGCTGCACCGATAAAAAAAACACCCCTACGTCTACCAAAGAGAAAAAAAGATCCATCACAGATGATTGGGGCGAGTGAGCCATTTTAAAAGTTGACAACCGCCGGAATCCGACTGGCGTGGTGACAAAGAGGCTCCTGCTTTGTTGAATGCTCTGTGACTCTTTCGCTTCCCCTATCTTTTTGGTGGGTCAAAAAGGACATAGCCGAACCGGCCGGAGCTAATTTGCTATAAATTAATACACGTGTCGTATCTTTCATGTTGACGCTTCACGCTTCTCTGATATCTCCAAAAGACCCAACGGTCTGAGAGGAGGGTTGGCTTGTGTGAACCTTTTGACACGCTGGGTGCAATAACTATATGTTTAACGAGGGTGTGCTATGGTACAGTGTACCGGTAAAGAGTTGACTGGAAAAATTACGGTCAAATTCCGCTGTCATCCAACGAGACCGTCAAAATGACCAATATCATTTTTTAAAAGTATTATCGGCTATTGGATAGTTAACTGTAATTACTGTCATTTTATGATTGAGCTTTTTAAAAATATATAAAAGTCACATCAAGATAAAACTTTTTAAATTTAAATATGGTCCTCCCCGATGGAGCAGCGTCGTCACCTTGTAATCAAGGGGTTCCGGGTTCGATATCCGGTGGAGGCCCATAGAGGTTCGGATCCCACTTTAAACTGTAGGTCCAGTCCTGATTAGCCTTACTGGGCATAAAGTGGACAAACAAGTCAATGAAATTTAAATTTGAAAGTTTTTCTTCCTTTCCCAATGCTATACTATAGGCCTAAAATGTATGAGTGTGTGTTTTAAAATTAATAATAACAATAACAATAACATGAACAACAATAACAATAATAATAAAGCCGCTTGCCTCCCGCTTTTGTAAACCAGGCCTCGAAATGGACCGGAACGGCACTGTGAAAATAACTCTCACTTGCACATTTTTGTTATTTTTATAATTACTATCAAGACAGAGTATTGTCATTGTCAATTCACACTGCAAAACCGATTTTATACAGATTTTTATTCAACGGAGTAAATAAGTACGTGGAGCGTGGCAACACGCACTGACTGCTAGTGACTGTTCAGTGGGCATCACTGTGTGCAGATTAACGAGGAATTTGAATAAGCTAAATTCTGATGTAACTCGTTTTTATGTAACTCTACTAGTTAATTGTTGATTGAAGTCCAAGCTCGAGTATCTATAATTTCTAATCCGATAATTGTAAAGTACAGAGAGTAGGTATAAACGGTTAAATGTCCTTGTTGTGTGACAATGTATCGGTAACGTGTTGCTTTTGAAACTTTTTTGAGTAACTTACCCAACATTGCATCAAACCAACCAGTAAAACATTTTGAATGAAACAACAGGTCAAAAGACACCACAGACATTCTTCAGTTGTCCACAATAGAAGACAGGGGAAGATCAAGAAATAACGTAATCTGCTTACGTGCGTCTCCATACAAATAAATGCCGGTGCATCCTCTAACTTTTCGGGTAGATGTAATCAGACATAGTTGCTGCTTTCACGATTTTTCCCTAAGAAGACGTACAAAGAGATTTCGGTACAAGAGTGACGTCAAATTGGAAGGTAGCCTTGCTTTGGACAGCCCTAAGCTTCTTTACCACCTGTTGAGAGACCCATTATGCACCAAAACTCCAAGTCCTCTGGCAAAGGGCTCGCAGGAATGTCGCAGCGAATTTCGACCCTTCTACAACATTAATCTTCGCCGTCTACAGCCCAGTCATATGTCCATGCTCACCTGGTCGTGTCCTTTCTCTTCAAAGCTTCCTCCTTCCACAAAAATACAAGTAAAAAAAAGTGTTTGGAGGTTTTGAGGAGGAAAAAAATGTCACGTTTCAAAGCCGAGATGGATTAAGTTGAAGGAAAAAGGTGGAATTGTCAGTACAAAATTGTTATTTTTGTTCCTCCCGCCATCTCTTGGACGTTCTTGAAATTACTCTTTGGATGTTCACTGTAAAAATGTGGAAGCATGCCATCCCGAATCGGAGTTGACATTAACATGATTAAATGTCGTGTTGACGACTATATAATGCCTAGTGAAGGCGATGAAGACAAGTCTACACTATCTCTGAATGGTAACGGTGTATCTCGATTGGTTTCTCGTCTATCCAATCATTTTGCAAGGTAAGACAAGGTTCTGACCAGCAGTCACCTCGAAGAATGCTACTACATTGTTGTCACACAAAGCAACAATAACAAGAAACGTGGACCTCTCTTGACATTTTTGTGAGGGGAGTTAGGTCGTTGATATGAAGCTGAATAGCAGAAATTATAATAATACTAGTAAATTATTATTATAAATGAATAGTAATAAACTATTATTGAAAGTATCACTTTATGTTAGGGAGATTTTCGCACTCGATGAGTAAACCTGGTACAACTGTTTTTCTGTTTTACAATTCAACTTGTTCTTTTGGAAGAAGGGGGGGGGGGGAGTGCCTATTTTTTTGGAAAATTTTCAAATTTCTTCTTCTTCTTCCTTTAACACTAATTATTGGGAGGTACAATGTAAACATTTTACCTCCACTAAAAGCCCTGTCTTGAACAAAACCAATTTCATCTGTCTTCGACAATTGGTTTCTTAGATATTATACGAGAAGATAAAAGTTTATGAAATGAAAAGTAACACGCATTTCCTCTTTAGTATCATTTGTATTTGTTAGTACAGTAAAACCTCGTTAATCCGGACTAATGGGGGGGGATAAGTTGACCGGTTTAACGAAAGTCCGGATTAACTGAAATAACCTAAACGAACAGGAGAAAGTGCATTAAAACTCCGTTTATAGCAACAAAACACGTTTATTATGGTGTATTTAAAGGGCATAGACCTAAATACACTATACAGTACAGTAAAATGTAAAGCAATACTGTGGAGCACTATGACGAATACGATTGTTGACTTCTAGCCACATTTAAAACATTGCATTCTGCTTTTTTTGGCCTTTTGCCTGTCCGGATTAAGCGAAGTCCGGCTTATTGGGATCCGGACTAACGAGGTTTTACTGTATTACTCCTAAGTACTTGAATTTGGAAACTGGTTCAAACGAGTTGTTATCAACAGTTACATTTTGATTATTCATCCTTTAAGCATGTATTTAGTTTTCTCTTTGCTAACTTCTGAACCTATCTCTTTAGTTGCTTTTAAAAATATTTTAGCATTATTCTTAATTGTATTTACATCATCTACTAGCAATTTCTATATCATCTGCATATGTATGCCTAGAGCCTTTGTAAATTCAACTTTTCCACACCAATCCACCTGCATTGAAAGAATGACGTTCCCAACATGCTTATCTGATTCGAGGGCACGTAGTCTCAAACACCCTGTGGTAGACCATCTCTACCTCTCCGCCACCAAGGTCGAAGCGCCACCTATATAGCGCCAAAGTTAAAGCCCCCGGTTGTGGCAGACAACGCCAGCGTTTGCGGGCGGATCCTGCCTTGTAATTCAACTAAGAGAGACGTCAACTTCGTAATAAGTGGTTTTGTTTAAGGCGTCCGTCTTCTTCGCTGTCTTCCCACCCCTTTGCACCACGTTTAGCCTCCAACTTTCCTCCGCCCACCGTGGCCACGGGATACATCATTTCTTCTTCTTCTTCCTTCATCTTTCTCTTTAAACCCTTTTTTTATGCTCATCCCCCAAAACATGATTATGCGGAGGTGTATGCACTGTGTGGGGCCGCTTCGATGCATGATAAGGGATCGCGGGTGAGGGAGGGTATTGTTATAAGGTGAAGGATATTAATAATAAACCCTATGAAGGCTTAAGGTCTCTATTTATTATTATACATCTTCCTCGATGACCTTTTGGGTGTTCTTTGTTGGCATTCGATATACATGCCTGCGAGGGATATCTTGACCACAAATGGCTTGAGATGTTATCAGCATAGTCTCGGGGTCGTCTCTGGATAACGAAAGGAGATAACCCCATGGTATCCACGCAGTGGCGTATACCGGGTCCAAGATCTGAGCTTTCTCACTATGTCACGTGATCCTAGGCTATGAATAGAAATACATTTACCAACTCCTAAGAAATCAGGTAGCCAACTCCTAAGAAATCAGGTTGCCAACTCATAAGAAATCAGGTAGCCAACTCCTAAGAAATCAGGTTGCCAACTCATAGGAAATCAGGTTACCAACTCATAAGAAATCAGGTTGACAACTCCAGAATCAGCATCATCATCTCACTGATATGAATAACACGGTGGAGGCGCATAGTGGTTCGGATCCCACTTTAAGCTGTACGTCCAGTCCCGATTAGCCTTACTGTGCATAAAGTGCACTTAAAACACCAACTCAAACAATCAATCAATATGAATAATAATATTTACAATTTCTGATGGATTTTTCTCCTGAATCTTTTTCTCTAGACTTCAGGCTTCGCAGATAGGCTAGCTAGCCTATAAAATAGGCTCCTGCATCCACTTTAGGTTTACTAGACGTTATGAGTAGGAAAAGCATTCTAAGGTGCAAAAGTATGGTCGGAAAAGGAAAAAAAAGGTTCTGAAAATGTTTTCAAAAAAGTGCAAGAAAGTGCTGATAAAATGCCATTATTCAATACTCTCTTTTCTGCGCCTTCTCTATATAATGTAACCCCATAGAGAATATATTTTATTATTTACAATTTTATATAGCATGTAGCCTATAGCATGTATTTGCCTGTAGTATTACATGGATATGAAACTTTGTCCTTTACATTAAAAGAGGAAAATAAATTATGAGTATTTGGAAATGTAATCCTTAGAAAAATATTTGAACTTAGAAGGGATGAGAAGACAGGTGAGTGGAGAAGGTTACATAATTTAGAACTTCATAATTTGTATTCATGTCCAGATGTTATTAGAATGATTAAATCAAAAAGAGCCGGCCCCCCTGGCGGAGTGGTTAGCACATTGCGCTACGACGGCAGGGGTTCCGGTTTCGAATCCTAGCCTGGGCATGGATATTTGTGAGTGCCCATTCATCAATTTCATCATATCATCACTCATCCCCATCTTCGCAAATTAGCCAAATCAATAAGACAATCAAAGGGCAGAGTTTGTTCTTGTCCAGAGTCTCGAAATATGTTGTATAAAAACATATGCAACGTGTCATCTACAAAGTTTCACAAGGAATGGAAATCCTTAAGACAAGCAACTTTTCGTTAAAAAACTAGTTTCTTTCGGTCTGTGTGGAGGAAGAGACCAATGTGAAAGTGACGTGTCCAACACCGTGCTCTGACTCCTTTCGCACTCCAGAGTTGCATATTTTTAATTGTCCGTGCTGTTGTAGGTTGGGAAAATATAGGAAAATTCTCACCGGATATCATACCTCGAAATAGAACCCGGATCTTCCACGCGCAGTCAAGCGTCTTACCGAATGGAACAGGATCACGACGTTCCGCAAACAAAATACATGACTTTACTGTAAGTAATAAGCCCTTTGTAAATCTGAAGATGTCGCACCGTAAAGTAAATTTGGTATAGGAAAATTCTTCAAAATACCATGCCAAAATCTCGAACTGAGTGTATCAGATTTTTATAAAGTGTGAGACTGTTCACAATTTATTGGCAAATACTCGTTTATTGAATAAAAACAATATTGTAGTAAAATTTTCAGTAACTTCTTATATGGAAGGACTGACGTCATAAAGGTGGGAGAGAAAATGTACACATACGAACTAAAACAAAGGAAAAAGAAGACTAAAATGTAGGAAGCCGAAAAGATGAAATAGGTAACAGAAAGAGGGGATGAAAAAGGATGGATGAAAAAAGGAATGAAAAAAAATGTTAGAAAGGAAGGCAGGAAGGAAAAACCAATGAAGGAAGGGAGGCAGTTACGTAATATTTCAGTCTCAATGAATGCATGACGATTTTCATTTTTCCTGGAAGGGGGTTAAATGACCACCCCCCCTTGACCCTCTCTGTGGGTGCTTGAATATACTACAACAAAACGTGTTTATTTGTACTTACTTGTAGAGTTATTTATCTAGGAAATGAATGGATTTAAAATTACGTGCGCTGATAGTTGTAAGGTACAAAGCCACAACTGATGCAATCTCGTATCATTAACGGGCAAGAGATGGCCATTACAAGACTAAGAAACAGCTGCAATTTGTTATAAAAGTTCTAGCCCTTCGTTATTTACACCTATTTATCCTTTATTTCCTTCGTCATAAAAGGCAATTCCCCACAAATGACGCTCAACAACTATTTCCTCTTCGTTAAATACTTTCCTTCATAATTTCTTTCGAGTCTTCCATCCAAAGATTTGATTTCTAGCTCCAGGCACTTCCCGTTTCCCCCTTCCATGAACAATGGAAAGGCTTAAAAATTGGCGCCTAAAATCTCCCCTTGGAAGTCAGGCAAGATGCTCATTAGCCGGATAGAGGTCGTTTTGCACAGGCTGCGCAAATGACTTCTTGATTTACGAGCTGTTACCACTGTCTTAAGGCTATGTGTATCCTCACATTTTTCTCCTCCCTTCTCATCATATTTTTTCCTTGTTCTTTTCTGTTCTGTAATTCGGCGGAACAAACAGAGCTCAATTATCGCGCTGGCTCTCACCTTGTGGGTAATTTTGTGCAGGCCTCTTCTTTAGATTTGAACCATTTATGTCCCTTTTCTTTGTTTCAAGCCTGCTTATGTTTTTGATTTAACACTCATCTTCATACCGACCCGCTTCTGTATTTCGGAAACAGTGTTGTGTATCTGCGCGGAAACAACTATAGTCTGCATCTACAAGTAGACAATATGATGTAATAGGCGTAGACAATATAGAGTAAACTATGTAACAAGCGTAGACAATGTAATATTAATAGACATTGTAGACTATGTGTTACACGTACACTATACCAGTGATGTATGCCTATCCGATGCAACGATGCTATACTATATACTATAAACCTTTTCGAGCAGGCCTCATCTCCAGGAAGCTTTCAACTCGTGGCAAGAACCGGAACTTAACGACCTGTTGGGTGAGATGAGTCAAGGAAAGGATACTATAAACCATTCCCTGCTCCCCCCAAAAGAGGCAATAGTTAGGCTGGATAGTTCGATGAACTAACCGATCTCTAACTATGCACTTGTTTCCGATGCAGCGATGCTATTTTACATGCGAAGATAACGTATGCAAACAACATGATAAACAAGGGCGTTGTAGAATTGAAACTAAATTACACTGCGTGTCAGTTGCTGACGTGTAAAAATAACTTTGTATACTCTTCTTTACAATTGCGAACAATTTCTCATCGAGGAAGAAAACGCAACGTAGAAAATATTCTAGTATTTTATGGGAAAAAGACTACTTCTGGCCCACTGCTGCCATCTGTTGTTTTGAATACAATGTATCTTTCTTCACAGTTGATAGAAAGAGAATAAATAAATTTTTAGACTTTGTAAACACCATGATCTCCACGGGCGTTGTAGAAATGAAATATAATGACATTGCGTTCCAATTGAAGAAGTAGTGTGGGGACTAATTTGCATACCCTTCATTATAATTACAATCAATTTTCTACTAAGCGTCTAACAAGATGTATGAAACATTCTCGTATTTCATCTAAAAAGTACTACTTTTTCTTATGATTTCCACATGTTTATTGTCTTCAGTTTCCTTTCTTCCCGAGCGTTGTAAACTAATTTTTAGTGTAGTTCAATTGTCTACAAGTCTGTGTAAACTATACGCCGCGCGTGCAGATTACATGTAGACAACACATGTAAAAGTAGACTACTAAATATACTGGTAAACATTCTTGCAAGATAATTATTCAAAATCTACATACGTTACATAGTCTATTAACTTTTTTCTGGTCATTTGAGGATGGTCTTGTTTCAAACCCATGAGACTTTTTAAATCTAGAGGCGAGGAACGAGATCAGTTCCTTCAAGAATTAACGAGACAGACTGAAAGTGCTCTCTGTACACTTGAAACGAGATTGAGATATAATGTTAGAGACTTTCGCACACAGACTCATCGCTTAAACAAGTCATGCCATATAAATAACATACAGTATAACAACATTTATATTCATTTTGGGAGAAATAACTTAAATATGCTAATGCTACAATATCATTGCAAAGATCACACTCGTGGAAATGTTGTTTAAATAGTCTATACGCGCATTACATAGTCTACATTGCCCACGGGTATTACATAGACTACACCGTCTACGCGTATTGCACAGTCTACTTTGTCAACGCTTATTACATAGTCTACGTTGATTACATAGCCTACATTGTCTACGAGTTTACATAGTCTACACTGTCTACGTGTATTACATAGGCCTAATGTACATCGTCTGCGATTATTGCACAGTCTACATTGTCTACGTGTATTACATAGTCGACATTGTTTACGTGTATTACATAGTCTACATTGTCTACGCTTATTACAGTATACAATGTTTGTCTACTTGTATTGTATAGTCTACATTGTCTACGCTTATTACATAGTGTACATTGTCTACGTGCTTTGCATAGCCTACATTAAGGGGTCTCGGGTTCGATACCCAGTGCAGGCACACAGTCGTTCGGATCTCACTATAAACGATATGCCCAGTCCCAATTAGCCTTACTGCGCATAAAGTGGACTCAAAACACTTGAATCATATCAATCAAAGCATAGTCTACATTGTCTACTGCTTGTATTACATAATCTACATTGTCTACGCTTATTATATAGTCTACATTGTCTACTACTTGTATTACATAGTGTACATTGTCTACGCTTATAACATGGTCTACATTGTGTGTCTACTTGCATTGCATAGTTTACGTTGTCTACACTTACAACATAGTCTACATTCTCTACGTTCATTACATAGTCTACATTGTGTGCGTTTATTATTACATAGTGTAAATTGTCTACCTGTTTTGCATAGTCTATGTTGTCTACTACATGTAATACATAGTATACATTGTCTACGCTTATTACATAGTCTACATTGTTTGTCTTCTTGTATTACATAGTCTCCATTGTCTACGCTTATTAGATGGTCTACATTGCTTGTCTGCTTGTTTCACATAGTTTACGTTGTCTACACTAATTACATAGCTTACATTGTCTACACTTATTACATAGTGTACATTGTCTACGCTTATTACATGGTCCACATTGTTTGTCTACTTGTATTGCATAGTTTATGTTGTGTACACTTATTATATAGTCTACATTGTCTACGTGTATTACATGGTCTACATTGTATACGTGTTTTGCATAGTCTACATTGTCTACTACTTGTATTACATAGTCTACATTGTCTACGTGTATTACATAGTGTACATTTTCTACACTTATTACATAGTTTACATTGTTTACACTTATTAAATAGTGTACATTATCTACGCATATCACATACATTGTTTGTCTACTTGTATTACGTACACTACATTGTCTACGCTTATTACGTAGTCTACATTGTGTGCCTATTTGTATTGCATAGTTTACGTTATCTACACTTATTACATAGTCTACATTGTTTGTTTACTAATATTACATAGTCTACATTGTCTACGCTTATTGCATAGTGTATATTTCTACGTGTTTTGCATAGTCTATATTGTCTACAACCTGTATTACATAGTCTATATTGTCTACGTTTATTACTTAGTATACATTGTTTGTCTACTTGTATTTCATAGTCTACATTGTCTACGCTTATTACATAGTCTACGTGGTGTGTCTACTTGTATTACATAGTCTAAATTGTATACGCTTATTACATAGTCTGCATCGTGTGTCTATTTGTATAGCATAGTTTACGTTGTATACGTTTATTACGTAGTCTACATTGTCTACATAGTCTACGCTTATTAAAGAGTCTAAATTTTGAATTTTGAATTTGAATTTAAAATTTTGGGTGCGTCAGCACTTAGGCTATTTTGCACCCGTCACATTATACAGGGGCCAGTAACTTATCATTACAAATTACAACTCTAACGTTGGATAACTAAAAATCTTAAAATTTTCTGACTTTTGTTAAAAGCTGAGGCTCTAAACGGGCACTCAGCACACACAAGGACAAAAAACAGGACAACACACACACAAAATTAAACTGGCCATAGTGCCAGTCGCCAGAGCCTCGTTAGTCTACAGTCCAAGGTGTACTACGTGGAAGTGAGGTTGACTTTTGGGTTCCTACGTGGAAGGTACCCCTTACACCCCAAAGAGTCTAAATGGTTTGTTTACTTGTATTACATAGTCTACATTATCTACTTGTATTACATAGTCTACATTGTCTACGCTTATTATATAGTCTACATTGTCTACGCTTATTACATAGTATACATTATTTGTCTACTTGTATTACATAGTCTACATTGTCTACGCTTATTACAGAGTCTACATGGTTTGTCTACTTGTATTACATAGTCTACATTATCTACGCTTATTACATAGTCTACATTGTCTACGCTTATTACATAGTATACATTGTTTGTCTACTTGTATTACATAGTCTACATTGTCTACGCTTATTACAGAGTCTACATGGTTTGTCTACTTCTATTACATAGTCTACATTGCTTATGCTTATTACATAGCCTACATTGTGTGTCTATTTGTATTGCATAGATTACATTGTCTACGCTTATTACATAGTCTACATTGTCTACGCTTATTACAGAGTCTACATGGTTTGTGTACTTGTATTAGATAGTTTACATTGTCTACGCTTATTACATAGTCTACATGGTTTGTCTACTTCTACATTGTTTACGCTTATTACATAGTCTACATTGTTTGTCTATTTGTATTGCATAGCTTACGTTGTCTACGCTTATTACATAGTCTACATTGTCTACGCATATTACATAGTCTACATGGTTTGTCGACTTGTATTACATAGTCTACGTTGTCTACGCTTATTACAGAGTCTACATTGTCCACATGTATATTATAATCTAGATCGTCTAAGCATATTTCACAGTTTACGTTACCTATGCTTATTACATAGTCTATTTCGTCTACGATAGTTGCATAGTCTACATTATATACGAATATTAGTCTACATTGTCTACGTGTAGATGGAGACTATCAGTGTTTTCGCGTAAACGCACATGTGACATTTGAACGCGGCGCTGGATTTAGCACAGACTGCAAAAAATAAAGTTATACCATCCTCACGAAATTGCTGTTTTCGTGTGCTGCTGCGTCGTACCATAACCTTTGCCTTTTTCTTATTTATTGCACGCTGAGAATTTCATTATTGTCTTGTCATCAGCAAATTGAGGAATACATTAACGATTTTCTCCCATCCTGGCATGAAATTTACTTCATATTTTCCTGTGTGTTTTCCTTCTGTAACACGATTTTTTCATAATGTTCATGATGGTAAAAATTTGTTCTTCGAAAGTAATAATATTATTATAATTCCTTTTTTTTTGGTAACGGTTCTTTCAAAGGGAAAAGCGAATCGTGATTATATTGCCAAGTCCTTTAGAATAATGAAGACAAGCTTCCAAAATATCGTAAAACTCTTCTCTGCAGACTTGAATCGTGAGAAATGAAATAACAGTCGCAACGTCCAATCAGAACGTAATAACAGTGCCAGAGATTAAGTCTCTAAGCCTCAGACTCTTGTTCTTGTCGATTTGTTTCCCATTCCAACGCGAAACGCATGAAATGAAGGCAGACCCCTTCAATTTGTTGAGATATGTGTTGACGTTTGCATCAAACGTGACAGTTCCGGCGCTTCCAGTGACAGCTTTTCAAAATATCCGTGACTACCAGAGATCACGTTTGCAAAAGTCACGTTTTGTGCAGGAAGTTTTACACTACATGTTGGCGGCTAAGTAGCTTGTCTTATACTCTCGCACGGTTTTCTCTTGAAAGAAATAGCTGTGAAAATTGGCTTCTGTGAAAGGTGCAACGTGAAAGTTGGCACAAGAAAGAATGACTTGGCAATAAAATCTTCATGCAATGGGAGAACCAAGATCATCAGCCAGGAATGACTATTGTTTTCATTGTCAGATCATATTATTAATATTTACTCTCTTAGCTATGAGAGAAAGAGAGAGGTAGCAATTTTATTGCAAGAATACTTACCAATATTCTAGTGAAGCGTGTGTATGACAAAAATGATTAAAAGATAAAAATAATAAATAGGGCAACAAATTATTTCTAAGTATGGTGTTATTCCATGTTTGTTTATGTATTTCTCAAATTAAAGCGACATCTATTTTTTAACATGACTGTTAATATGCTACAACATGTAATGGATAAGAGAACAACAAACTGAGTTTCACCATAAAATAATCTACATATTATAAATTTTGAATAAAGTGTTGCCAGTTACATAAATATTACATATACCTGAGTTGTAAAAATTACAGAATGCTTCCTATCTTCCAAAGCAGCAATATGTAACCAATTTACTTCTTAGACCAATACTATCCAATGTAAAACGAATTCTATTCGACTTCTTACCAATTTGTATCATGCTCATCTCTCTCTGCGGAATAGTGTGATATAAATAAAGATTTCATATCCCTGCTGAAACTTCAACAAAAATTAAACCGCCATGACAGTCTTGATCATGATCCAGCACAATTTCGATATCCATGGATATGTTTGAAACAATGCTTAATTTTTGAGCTACTACATACATATCATTTTCATGTAAATTAATATTATATAGCTTCCCATAGTTTAAAAGCAAGGCGAATGCAGTTTCCATTTAAATAGCGGACACTAGCCTGAATTTGCCCACAGCACCAAGATATTTTAATTAAATTTCAATTTTATGTTTTGTAAATAATAGAGGAGAAGGTCTAAATATGGGCGAAGGTTTAAATATGGCTTTTGGAGTTATCAGCGCACTCGGGTACTGCAGCCTGGCAGAGGCTATGGGTACTGGTTATCTGTCAAGGACAAAGGTTGCGGCGCCAATTCGCAAGAGAAAGTGGTGGTTAGTTTCGCCCTTGGACGCTGTTATAGAATCGCGACCTCCGAAAACTTTTTGCAGGTATGTTTTAATTCAGCGTTTTCTCAATTCTCATCTGCTTTGTATAGGTTATGATATGAGCGGTACATAAAACAAATGTGGGCTTTTATAATGCCATGATTTGTTTGTGGAATATGTACCACAGAGAGCGAAAATAAATTGAACAAGAAAATTAGCGTGATAGTCTAAATATGGGCTATGACATGCTGAGATCACATTTTCAACAAATATTTGGATGTTTTTCTTAATTTCGATTTTTCTCATTCCGCATGATTTTCAAAACAACAGATTATTTATAAATATGAATTTTATAATGTTTCAGCGATAAATTACTGTTTTTTAAAAAAAATTTGAATTGCTTTTTGTGATATTGGCACTAGTAGCCCATATTTAGACCACAATTTTGAAATACATCATTTTACAATTTTTTTTTGGAAATTGCCTTTTTTTATAAAAAAATGGAGACCTTCTATACTTTAGCATGCTATTACATTTAAGTATATATTTCATAGATATGCATTTTAAATTCAGGTGCTTGATATATTAATTTTTTTCCTCCGAAAATAAAATAAAAAGAGGGGCCCATATTTAGACCTTTTCCTCTAATAGTAATAAATTAACAACAATAACAATAACAAAACGCAGAATATAAGTTTCTATGCCCTCCTCTGAGAAAATATCCTGTATTATATATTCCAGGCGCCATTCTGTCTTCTCATTCCAGCCACAGTAGAGAGAAGTGACGACATGAATGCTCAGGGAAAGAAATCATTGCGGACCGTTTTTGTAAATTTTAACCATAGAATATTGTAAATTTTACAGTAATTTCAAACAATGTGATGTATTTTGCGATCTTGGATAGTTTCAGTAATCTGCAATCTTCGAAGTGTAAAATCAGATCAACTATGGAATTTTCACACGTTCAATTCAGGGTTTGAACTGTTAAAGCTGCGATATAAATATATTGTTATTTTTTTCTTCTGTATGTAACTGATTTGACGCATTGATGTGAGAAGCCTAAGTCTATTTTTCGTATTCCTGTCCCTTCTAGGCATCCTGTCGGCCCCCGTGGTAGAGTGGTTAGCACATCGCGCTACGACGCCAGGGGTCCCGGGTTCGAATGCTGGCCTGGACATGGGTGTTTGTGAGTGTCCATTCATCAATTTCATCATATCATCACTCATCCTCATCTTCGCAAATTAGCCAAAAGTGGCACAGGAAGCGAAGTATAATAAAGCAATTCAATCAATCAATCAATAAGTTGACATCCATACCTGGAAAATACAACTACGAAGAAGTGAAAGATACATCATTTAGTTTTAAAATTTTTATGTTTTCTTCTAGTTTTTCAAAGGTAAGTTTTGCTTGAAACTATACTAATTTGTGCTTGTGTTAGCCTAGTACTTTGTCGTTAGGCGTCTCTTCCTACCACTTTTCCTTAATCGCCACGCTGCAGATGAGTGATGCTTAGGTGAAATTTATGAAGGGAGAGACACGAAGAACACCCAATGTTCAGCCGGGGCTCGAACCCGCAAACTTTGGTGGTGAAATGGAAAGTCGGTCAATTAACGGCCTCGGTTGTAGTTTCTAGAAATGTCTAGAGGCAAGATATTTCGTACAAAATTATCAATTTTGATAAATTAGAAAGTTTATCTTCGTACCAGAAGGGGATGGTTTAATAGTGTAAGTGTCTAAAACGTAGGTGAGTTACTTTATTTTGATAAAGTTACGGCGGTCGGTCCTCTTCCGAAATCCGGATTCCGATTTTTTTTTTGCCATCCCTAATTCTGCTTTGATGGTAATATTTGCCTTTCTTGCACCTCTCTCTTTCTTAATCAGTTTCTTCATTTTGTTCTATCTCTATTTTTCCATTTTTATCTCCTTCTCTCTACATCTTTTCTTGCTCTGTTTCTCTTTGTCATTTCTTTCTCCACCCTCTCTCTCTTTCTCTCGTTGTATCTCTCCTTTCCTTTTCCCCTTTATCTCCTTGTATCATTCTCCTCTGATTCTCTTTCTTTCTTCGTATCTCTATCTACAGGGGTGCCCACAGGGTGGGAAAGATTATGGCGCAGGCTGCGCCATCGAAATTTTTTTGGGGAATTTTTCTCTTCAAATAATAGAAAATTTAACATTTATATCTTTTTCCAAAATATATGTAAAGATTTTACACCTTAAATGCACCATATTTAATCCATTAGATCAAGGAAATAAAGTGTTTAAGGGTATTATCGAAGATTGGGGGGGGGGGGGATATCAAACATTTACATGTTAGACCTTAATTGACATGTGGGTTCTGTGAGGGGATTCTGAGTTAAATTTTGGGGGGAACAGTATCCAACTCTAGGTCTTAGACTATGGCGAGTACTTTAGTTAGAGGGTTATTGAGCATTAAGGGGAGGGGGTATCCAATTCTTGTGTATTACTACTGTCTTAGACTGTTGCGGAAATTCTGGTGTGGAGACTGAGAATTAATTTTTTGGAGGAGGCAATATCCACTCTTCAATATTAACAGTAAGTTTAAAATTGATTGAGTATTAAATTTTAAGGGGGAGATAGAAAGTTCTTCATAAAGTGTTAAATCTTAGATTGTCAAGGGATTTCTGTAGTGGAGAGAGAGTTCGAACATTAAATTTTGGAGACTGTATTTAGCGATATGGCATCCACACGTTTTCGACCTCTAACGTGCCAAAGGAGAAGCTGAAAAAGACTAAGAAAGTATTGACATCCTATTAAATTAATAGTATTGAAGGCGTGAAGAAATGGATGTAAAAATTTTCTTGCTCGCTTCGCTCGCAATTTTCTTGTTCCTAGGATGCGTGTTTGGCGCTTTAATGAGGTGAATGTGAAGTTTTTATACTACAGCTCCATTTCAAGACAAGCGATATTCTAGATTATGATGACCGATTTTAGGGGTGGTTTTTAGTGATGTGCCCCCTATTTAGGGAGGAGGGGCATCTCAAGTATAGTGTTCAGTAAAGCTAAGGAGAAAGTTACTTTCGGTAGACACGATGTCGTAATTAAATACTTTCTGCGGATTACGATATGGTTTGAGGGCGCGAATGATATGATTTTGGGGTGGGGGAGCGCATGACATAATTTGGGGGGGATGCGCCATTGGCCTTGGGGGGGATGGGCACCCCTGCCTATCTATCTTTTTCCTTTACTTTCTCCCAATTGTTGTTTTTCAATTTTTCTTCATTTTTCTCTCTACACCAAAAACCCACGATCGAATAGTGAAAGAGCGTTATTCGCCATCAAAATTGACATGTAATTAAGCCTTCTTTCCATATTAAAAACACTAAGCTGCTGACCAAAGCAGTTTATTAAGACTTAAAAGCACTTAGTGTTTTTTCAAAATTGACATGAAAAGTTGTCGTTCACAAGAAAACATACGTTCTATGGTAATAATTCGCATGTTTTCCTATAGAGGTCAGTTAATTGCAACGCTGTGGTTGAGAGCCAGTTTTTCCAATGGAGGAAAACATACAATAAACAAATAATAAAAATAATTATTGGAGGCTCATGGCTCCAATCCCCCTTTTTTAATTGTACACAGCAGCTATAAATTGTGTGGTATGCATATTTCGAAATCGTCTATCGAACACAATAAATATACTCTGTGGAGCAGGCAAACGAAAACAAATCTCTGTGCATTTGGTGACGCGAGACGGCTCCACCAATGAACACGTGAGAGGGAATGGCATTGCGTGGAGGGGGAGAAGCGACTGCAGTCACCAGCCTTCGATTCGCGTGTACTGCTTCGCTCTGCCCACTAGATTTCCTCCCCTTCTCTGCCACTATGCGCGGCCTTGCTCCAAAGATAGCCGGGATAGAGTATATTAAGAACGCCTCTAAGGAATCGAAGCTTGCACCTACTGATTTATGGAGAGGATTAAATATTGTTCGTACAGTTCAGCTTATCGGATTCAATACATTGACCTTCGATCATCTATTGTGAAATTTGTAACTTTCCCACATAGCTTACAAAACAACAGTCTTGTTACTGTTTTGATTTATATTACTTCGCCTCTTGTGCCACTTTGGCTAATTTGCGAAGATGGGGATGGGTGATGATGTGATGAAATTGATGAATGGACACTCACAAACATTCATGCCCAGACTAGGATTCGAACCCTGGCGTCGTAGCGCGATGTGCTAACCACTCTGCCACGGGGGCAGCCAAAACAACAGTCTCAACTCCTAGGCTACAGAGAGGGTTCGAAAACTATGGACGCCAGGTAAAAACCATTTTTACAGAAGCGTCGGAGTTGGGAGGGAAAAAATACCTGTTCCTTCGCGTGTAGCGGCAACATCGTACAGGAGGCGGCAACATGGTAGAGAGCTGTAGGTAATAAGCATTCAGAACCCGCTTGAGAAAATCACAGGCTAGGAGAAACCGAAAGCGAGCGAAATCACTGATATTACTCCCCTCCCCTGTCCCTAATCCGTCAATCATAGCTCGGATTGATAACAAAGGCGGATGCCTCACAGCGTGATGTCTTCTTCACAAGCATCTGCGAAAGGTCTCGATCACAGTGATCCCAACCTCTGTTTGGGAATTTGTTTCGCGTTAAAACTCTAATGTCTAACCCACACCGATAAACATCTGGTCAAAAAGCACACGAGGGCAGATGTCCAAGAAGGTGTTTATAAAACTCTTCTGCTTGCAGGTGTTTAAGAACTCCGGGAAACATGTTTAAAAAATTCCTTATCGTCATTTTGTCCGATCCAATCTTGTGGAAAGTCGACATACCTTTGCTGACAAATGGAAGTGTTGAAATGGTCATTTTCATTGAACTTCGTTGACGTTTCTTAAAAATTCTGGATCATAGACAAATGACCTATGTGCTTTCTGGCTTTCGTTCATCTCAAGACAAGAAAACGAAACTTCCAAAGCTGAAAAGTAAGCTCTACACTCTGTCCCGGCCGCACAAACCGGCAGAGAAGGGGGGAAACTCGAGTGGGCGGAGCAGCGAAGCAGTACACGCTTCTGCGAAGGGGTTCCCTCTTACGTGTTCATTGGTGGAGCCGTTTCGCGTTTTCGTTCGCTTCCTCCAGAGATCGCCGGGACAGAGTATACAGTCCCTAGAAGGCGGACAGTGTGGGTGGAAAACGAATATATCCGATCATTCCCGAACATTACTTTACCATTTGAATCTCCATGGTCTCATCCAGGATTTCAATCTGATGAGACTCTAGAAATCCAAATGCTAAATTCAAGCGATATGATTTATTCATAGCGTCAGGTACTATGTTTGTTTGGGTTTCAACCTGCAAAAGCAGTTCTTGTGCTGCTTAGACGGCCACACTTATGTTAATCATGCTGAAGGGGGCAGCACTACACGGCACTCTACTCTCTGAAGTGAGCGAACATCAAGTCTCTGCGCAAGTAGTGACGCGAGAGTGTTCCACCAATGAACTCGCGAGAGGGGAAGCTAGTGCAGCTACCAGCCGTTTACAGCAGCGTGCACGGCTTTGCTTCGCAAACTTGCTTTCTCCCCTTCTCTTCCGTTATGCGTGACCTTCCTCCACACATTTCAGTGCCAAACTCAATACAACCTAGATTCCTGAAAACGGGTGCCAGGTGAAAGGGAATAGCTACGTGTGGGACACTCAGGGAGATGAGAAATGCAGCTAAAATGAAGAGTACCGGCCAAACTAAAGACTATGGATTAAAACAACTTTAGGCTCGGGTGAATCTTGGATGAAAGGGTGAGGAAGAATTAACATGTAGGCGATGGTGGTTGTACAGTCACCGACAGAGTTAGGCAACACACATGACGCCTTGCAGGGAAACGAGTATTGCTGGTGACTGTACCTGGCAGACTGGAAGACATTAACAAACCTAAACTTTTGACGAAAAAATATCTTCAACATTGGCAATAAGAATGGATACGGACCGCGGAATGAGGAAGGGTGGTGAAGTATGAGGGGCAAAGCATAGAATAGGATTGGCCTGGTTCAGACATGGGGAGGAGAGACACAGTTCTAACGCAAATTGGAGAACGATAGTGTCGAATAGGCAACATTCCACATTCTCCTCCATTCAAAACAAGGACATAAGTGACTTTAACATAAGGAATATAATGAGAATCATTACGAAGAAGTAGAAACTTCTGGGGAAGAGAGGCAAATAAGGAATCCGATAACTTTCTTACATTATGTCTTGACAGAGAGGGCAAAAGAGTTGAGAGAGTGGAATGCAAGTATGTGAAAGGGGTTCATTAAAACTACTAAGAACTACTAAAATTACTGATAATAGTAGAGATGTAGTGAAATTAAAAGGGAGTAACCGTGAACTCGTAATATACGAAGACAACGGGAGGTAGAAAAATGCACTAATTTATTGTAATAAGTGCAACTGAACAGCTTCATAAGAGCGCCAGGTGGGAATAAAACTTCTAGAGTATTCCTTTATACAGATGCCTTGTTTGATTTTATATCGTAAATAGTTACGTCATAATAACTGTATAAGTCATTATTTTTGACTTACCCTGTGTTGAAATCACTACGTGAAACATTTACGGCGTATACTACAATGTCTATGCCACCCAAATAACTGAACGTGCACAAATCGATTAATGTGCAATTGTTAGTACATATTTGTGATTTTACATAAGGTTTCACACACACACATACATAAAGAGCTTTGTAAGAAAAATGTGTAAGGTTTAAACAAATATGTAAATAAAAATGATTATTTTAAAGAATTGAAATCTAACTCAATTTGTAATAACCGTTGTTAGTTCTTCATAAAGAAACCAAATTGTTTTTTTAAATGTACTTCTTTATTAGTCAGTGACATCTTTGGATTAAATTTTATTTTAAGAAGAAGCGGTGGCTCAGTCCGTAACGCGTATGACTACCATGCTAAAGGTCCCGGGTTCGATCCCCGGCCGGTTCAAATCCGGGAACTTTTCTAACGTTGGAAGCGGCCCCGGCGCCCATCCAGCGTTGACATTCGTCATTCGACATGGGTACCTGGGGGAAACCCTGGGGGGTAAAGGCGGTCAGGGCGTGATGCTGATCACATCACCCCCACTCACGACCGGATCAAGGAAATGCGGGCGTTACCCTTATACGCCTTCATGGCGTGGACCTAAGCACAAGGGAGCACTTTACCTTTTTTTTACAGTTTCGTAAATGCAGATAGGAAAATAAAGCAAAAAAAATGCTATGAGAGTTAAAATATATTACATGTATTTGTTTGTATTAATTGATACAATTAAATTTTATTTACATTTCAATGTACAATATAAAATGGAATTGTCATACACTCCTGTTCAGATAAAGTGGTACACTGTTCAACCCTATGAAGCAGCACATTCTTCAACTGTTCAACCTTATGAAGTATGCCAATTTTTTGAACAGGAGTGTACAAAGCCCTTTTCTTTCCTCTTTTGCCCAGCAGGAATTGCGAGTAACGCAAAAGACTGAAGCTAGTTCTTTTCTCTTAACATTTTGAACACAACCATATTTCTTATTACCTGCAGAAACTGACTTCTTTTAAATATAAAATCTTCAATTGCCACACCTTATATTCCATTTAACAGGGGTGCCCATCCCCCCCAAAGCCTATGACGCACCCCCCAGAAATATAGAACATTCCCCCCTCCCCCCTTTATACCGAATTATTTACTGAAATTATTTTGGTCAGACCAAATTTGCGGAACAATATAATACAGACATATTTAAGCAATGTATGTTTACTTTAGATATTTACAAAATAGACATTAACATGTATATTGTATAGCCTATTACTTTGACATTGATTGAAATAACATTTTACATAAATGATAATCTGGCCTGACGATGCAAAGTTGTTGCAGCAAAATTACAGATAATTTCCTCAGGCTCACGTCATTGTTGTTGTACTGAACCTTATTCTTAACATTTTGTCTACTTGACTCCTTGTATTATTGCGAACAGCGCGCCCTTGCAAACCGATTCTGAAGGCATAAGAGCTGGTGTTTCATTTCAACCCCATCGCAGCGATCACCCACAGGTAGGTAGAAAGACTGTACATAAAAACCATAACTAAATATCAATAAGAAGTCAATCAAACGAAACAACCCCCCCCACCACCATTTTTGTTTGATGATATGTAGAATTGGTAGCTAAACTATAAAATTTTGTCCCCCCGAAAAGTTCCCATGACGTGGGCACTCCTGCCATGAAATAATGTTTTGTAGTTCGCACATACCATAAATTAAATCGAATAATTAAGTAAGTGCTTGGATTAGCTTGTTCGCGTTATGTATTTCTAGCATTAGATAAACGGAGACGATAAAGAGGTGATGAAAATCAAACAAAGTCATTTGAATTTGTACAGTATTCCAAACCTTACCTTTGCAGTTTGAGACTCTAATAACTTCATCATTGAATTAGAATTGCGCCAGCAGCAGTTTACTAAAGAGCAAAATTCTAAATATTAAAGTACTAATAGTATATACATTTATGTTTTCCTTAGTCTATACGAAGGATCAGATGGGTGTGGGATGAGAATTATTTTCACTTACCATACCACGACACAGCCTCCCACCCCCTTTCTCAGCCGAAGAGCCTACATGAGCTAGTTGTTACTGGCCTGACCCCCCCCCCCCACCACTCTTTACCTCCGCACTCGAGGTTCGGTGCACTTCGTACTCGGCTCAGATTTGTCTAGGGGTATCTTTCTTTGTACGACAATGCACGTGGGTTGCTACAAGTCAACATAATTATATAATTAACTACAAGAGACAACGGAAAACCTTTGCGAAACCTTATTGCTATAGGGGGATAAATTACCTTGTCCAGCATCTGTGAAATTAAAAACTGAAATTTTGGATATTTTCTATAGTTTAATTAACGTAACATTTGAATTATATACAAGTCGTATCCGAACGTTCATTTCTCTAATTATTTATCGGGCCAAAACTCTAATTTTGATGTTGGAATCTCTATTGTTTGTACCTGGATGCTTTACATTTCATTAATTGAATTACATCTGAAGTACGCTTGTCACAAGGTAGACTCGCGTTACTCCAAGAAACGTCTTAACAGGCGCGAGGTCGCCCGACGTGTACATTTCTCAACCTCCACGGTGACAAGGCACTAGGCTGCCCGGCGCACCGTAATTTCTTCAAAATATCATCCAGCACAAACTACCTTTTTACCTGTAAATTGGACACCAAGGCACTAGCTTGCCCGGCAATCCAATCTCTTACAGCATCCGTTTCGGGAGACCTGTCCTCCGGTCCTAGCTGACCAAAGCAAAAACAGCCTCTCCCATCCAAGTCTCAGTTCCAACAGCCGACCTCCCCAACTCTCATCTGGGAGTTTATATACGTTTTGTTGGCGTCTGTTGCCAACGGCCCTTCTTTCAAAATTTTTAAGCCCGCCTTTCTTTTGAACGTTCGAAACACGAAGAAGAACAGAGAGCTACATGGTATTTATACATGGAATAATACGAACCTAAAAATGCATAATAAACTGATTTACACTAATCACACATATATATGTTTATACTCTTGATTACCCAATTAATTAACATATTAATAAATATTTCAATAAGGAAAAAACACTGTTGCCCTGACACGGGGGCAGGGTAACAAAGTTTAAGAATCATTTGCAGAAATAGCAAGAATCACGCACGCTCCCACGAAGATATAAAGGACAGAAGGTTATAAGTAGGTTTCGGAAGTTGAGCTTGAGGAAATATCCTTTTTTTTCCTAGTGTCCGAAGACGAGGCCCAACATAATATATGTTCATTTTGGGTCATTGTAGGCCAGAAAAAGGTGGGTTTTATTTGCCCTTTTTTGCCTTTTTCGGCGTTTTTTTGACTTATTGGTCCTTTTTTAGCCTTTTTTTAGGTGTTAACGGCTTCTTTTTGCAACTTCACCTTCTTTCGACTACGTTTTTACTGCCCATTCTCAATTCGAATCATCATCAGTTCATCACCTCTTAAACATCCTTTCTGTGGTAAAGAAATAAAAAAAGAGAGAAATAAATATATTTGAACCGATCCCTGAAACGAGAGGAAAAACATATTTGGACGACTGAAACAGGTACGGTACAAGATCCTTTAACCGAAACTTGTCTGGAAGGTGGCGCTGTAAGTGGCAACTTTCTCTTGTTTTGAAGCTTTCAGCAAGGTGTATACGACCAGACAGCACACGCCTGCAAAGATCTGAAGGTGCCGCGCAGATGGAGAAGGTGGGGAGGTTAAAACTGAAGTTATTAAATAATTTGGATCACATTCATACGTCCTTTTTTCCCGTTTTTAGGTCCTTTTTCTGATATTTTTATAGGTCTTTTTTTTGGCAATTCCGAGCCCTAGTGATAAGAAGACAATGCATTTTCACACCAATCAGAAAAGAGTGTTGCACTCTAGTGCAGTGGTTCCCAAAGTGTGTGCCGCGGCGCCCTAACTTAAGGCAAACATCCTAACCACACTAAGTAGGCTTTGCATGTGTTAGATAGACATACATCCTGACTTGGACGCTGCGGAAAAATCATCAAACTAAGGGCGCCGTGAAACGATAAAGTTTGGGCTAGTGAATTCGTAAAAGTTCGTTATGCTGTGACAATCACGAAACAACTTCAACATGTTGAGTGGAAACATATCAAGTTTGTCATACAACATTCATGTTGGGTCGATGGGCTACCATTTGTAATGCGACATATATCCCACCTGAAGTCGATTTCATTCCAGACTTTCACCAGTAAGTCAGGCGTCACTTCTGCAGCGACGGCGTTAATTCGAAGTCTCAGCTCAGAAAGATCAGCAGGTAAAGGTGTACAAAAACCCGATCTTTAATGAAACCGCATAAGAAAAAATCTAGCGGGACAAGTCTGGGTAGCGAGGTGGCCATGTAACCAGTCTCAACCAAGGTTTGGTGCCAAGAGTAAATTGTGCGCCTACTAGGAGGCGCCTTACGATACTCCGTACGAAACTTACGTTGCACTGCAGTTGCCGATTGCGTCTCGTGAAACCAAAACACGCAGCGTGCACGTTCCGCACCAGTAAAAGTAGCCATTTTCAAGGCTGACAGCGCTACTGGTGGGTGAGTTCGGTACTAATGGACTACGTGAGTCAAAACTTGACGTGTTTTGCTTTGCAATGCCACCTCAACCGACTTTGTAAGTTATCTGAATAAATTTCTATATGCTTCCTAAGTTGTAAAGTCCTTTTTGAATCACCCTATATATATATATATATATATATATATATATATATATATATATATATATATATATATATTGGTACTTATATATAAAGTAAAGAAAAGGTAAAGTTCTCCCCTGTGCTTAGCACCACGCCATGAAGGCGTATAGGGGGTGTGGGGGTAACGCCCCACACTTTCTTGATCCGGTCGTGAGTGGGGGTGATGTGATCAGCATCACGCCCCTGACCGCCTTTACCCCCCAGGGTTTCCCCCAGGTACCCATGTCATTCGACGCTGGGTGGGCGCCGGAGCCGCTTCCAACGTTAGAAAAGTTCCAGGATTTGAACCGGCCGGGGATCGAACCCGGGACCTTGAGCATGGCAGTCAGACGCGTTACCGACTGAGCCACCGCGGCCATATATGTATATATGGGGGTGTATACACAACAGTTATATGACGATAGTTAATTTGATTTAGATTAACAACAATAAATAACCAACTGTAGAAGTAATGAAGTAGGAAACAAGTTGCTGAAAATCCATAACTTCTGGAAAATTCTCTTGAGAATTAGCAACACTTGTTGCTAACATAACCTTGCGTACAGATCACAAAGAAATGAGGCTCCTTGATCGATGAAGGAGGATATCGTCCTTGTTTTTTCGTGCACAGACCTGCACTTTGATCGAAACCTTTTTGGTATCATCATTCCGTGGATAAAACCCTTTGTTTTAGAAGCCGTCGGTTCTTTATGTCTTTATTATCGCCTTGTTTGGAGTTCCTGCAAATAGTCTGTGGTTCCAAGCCGTGGGTGGGATTTGTGGGCGGTGGAAAGGCGAGGAAGAGAGTTTCAGCCGAGAGATGAAGAAGAAGAGAGGGGAAAACAAAAGGAATGAAAGATAGAATACAGAATGAAATTGTTAGAATCGATCTACCTGAGAAAAATGGTTACGGGTTGTTCAGGCAGGAATTAATAACTCTTTGAAGGCATTCTTGCATGATGAGATCTTAAGATTAGTCACACAGATGCCCTTAGAATGGATTCTCTCGCGTAGGAGGCGACATGTGGTAACGGCCAATATATAAATTTGATGTAGGGGTCATAGTCACGAATCCAGCTCACGAAGTTCGTATTTACAATCTGTCCCAGCTATTTCTGGAACAGGCGAACGAAAACAAGTCTCTGCGCAAATAGTGACGCGACACGGCTCCACCAATGAACACGTGAGAGGGAATGAGATTGCGTGGAGGGGGAAAGCGACTGCGGTTACCAGCCTTCGAGCAGCAGGTTCTGCTTCGCTCTGCCCACTCGATCCCCCCCCCCACTTCTCTGTCGATATGCACGACCTTGCTCCAGAGATGAACGAGACAGTGGCAGTGCTTCTATGGCAACTATGTATGTCTGCCAGAAATTTGCTCTATGACAGAAGGCTACAATTTAAACCTGTATTAAATCTATGTATAAAAATGGATGTACTGTATGTGTGTGTGTTTGTTCCGGCATAACTCTCGAACGCCTGGAGCAATTTCAACCAAACTTGGTGCACATATTACTTACAAACTGGAAAGAAATACTGTGGGATTAAGACACCCCTGGCACCTCTATGGGTGGGGTGAGAAGGGTGTGACATGTAAAAATAATCGATAACGACCGATATTAGTGTGGAATCCATAGTTTTGTGGATCGCTAAGATAAATAGTGACGCTCCCAATGCCGATCAACTTCAAGACACCCCGGTACCCCTAGGGGTGGGGGTGGGAAGTGGGTGACATCTACAAATAATCGATAACGATCGATATTAGTGTGGAATCCATAGTTTTCGGAGTCGCTAAGATGAATAGTGACACTCTCAATGCCGTTCAACTCCAAGACACCCCTGGCACCCCTAGGGGTGGGGGTGGGAAGTGGGCGACATATAAAAATAATCGATAACGGTCGATATTAGTGTGGAATCCATAGTTTTCGAGGTCGCTAAGATGAATAGTGACACTCCCAATGCCGTTCAACTCCAAGACACCCCTGGCACCCCTAGGGGTGGGGGTGGGAAGTGGGCGACATCTACAAATAATCGATAACGACCGATATTAGTGTGGAATCCATAGTCTTCGGGGTCTCAGATAAATAGTGACACTCCAAATGCCGTACAACTCCAAGACACCCCTGGCACCCCTAGGGGTGGGGGTGGGAAGTGGGCGACATATAAAAATAATCGATAACGGTCGATATTAGTGTGGAATCCATAGTTTTCGAGGTCGCTAAGATGAATAGTGACACTCCCAATGACGTTCAACTCCAAGACACCCCTGGCACCCCTAGGGGTGGGGGTGGGAAGTGGGTGACATCTACAAATAATCGATAACGATCGATATTAGTGTGGAATCCATAGTTTTCGGGGTCGCAAAGATGAATAGTGACACTCTCAATGCCGTTCAACTCCAAGACACCCCTGGCACCGCTTAGGGGTGGGGGTGGGAAATGGGTGACATGTAAAAATAATCGATAACGATCGATAATAGTGTGAAATCCATAGTTGTCGGGGTCGCTAAGATGAATAGTGACACTCCCAATGCCGAATTCCAAGACACCCCTGGCACCGCTTAGGGGTGGGGGTGGGAAATGGGTGACATGTAAAAATAATCGATAACGATCGATAATAGTGTGAAATCCATAGTTGTCGGGGTCGCTAAGATGAATAGTGACACTCCCAATGCCGAATTCCAAGACACCCCGGCACCTCTAGGGTCAACGCCGGGCAATCAGCTAGTTGACTCTATTGCACAAGAAATAATGTATCTTTACACGAATTTGATTCTAGAGCACAGGTAACATTGTATATTTGCCCTATATTGACTCCACAGCACATATAACGAATCAAACTTGCACAAAATTAACTTTATATTGCAAGTACAAATGTGCACTTGCATGAAATTAGTTCTATGGTGTAAAAAAAAAATACACGTTGGTGCAACCATTAATTTATACGTGCATGAATGCATAGATCAAACACCCACAAAATTTGTTTTCTGGTTCAACAATTCATATTTGGCCAAAATTTTCTCCTGGCAGAGGGAACAATGTACAATGTCACATACCTTAAAGTTATAGATGTTGATTGGCAGTAATACTTTTGTCTGCAATGGTATAGAACAGACCGAGAAATCAACAAACAGCAAATGTGGTTTCCCCAGCAAGGGAAGTACAGGTAGTGTCAATCGCATGTTTCATGTCATCCAGTGACCATGGCTTTGTGTGGTACACATCTTTCTTCAGTTTCCCAGAGGTAGAAAATTAACGGTGTTAATTGATTGATTGATTTGTTGTTTTAAGCCCACTTTATGCACAGGAATGCTAATCGGGACTGGACTTACAGTTTAAAGTGGGATCCGAACCACTGTGCGATGAGCCTCCACTGGGTGTCGAACCCGGGATCCTTGATTACAAGGCGACTGTGCTAACGGTGTTAAGTTTGGAGATCTGGGTGATTATTAGACACTTCTTGCATTGCTTAAAATGAAAAATGCTCACCTCTGCCACTTTGAGTACACAAATGCATACCGCCTGGTGGGTTGTGATGGAACTAAAAACAACAGAATGGATACACTCGCTCTCACACACACACACTCAACGTAGACATTGCACCTTCAAACAGGGGTACCCATCCTCCCCCAAGGCCGAGGACGCATCCCGCCAAAATCGTTCATCAAAATCCCCCAAAAGAATTGTTCATCATAACCTCCGTTCCCCCCCGACACAAATATAGTTTGGATAAACATGTAGTAATTGAATTTTGTTTGAATGTCGATAATTTGATTGCATTTTCTTTTAATACATTTTCGAAATACGTAATTTTTAGACAACGAAAAGTGAAGTAGCTATGTTAAACTATCCAGTCAGCATTAGCACAGGAACACATACAAGCGAAACAAATCGTTCCTGAAATCATCCAACACTAAAACTGATGTCCTCATGTCGGAAGTTCCGAGCCCAATCCGAACTACCACAAAGAAACACCAGACATACTACTGGCCGAGATGCCAACAATGGAAAGGTGCATTAAATTTCGAAAACTTTCATTGTAGTTGTAATGAAAAGACGAAGGAAAGAAGAAGCACGGCTCCCTTGCATATTTGCCAACATAAAACGTGCAAAACTGCTCATGCTCACTGACATTGTTATTATTCTTAATAGGTTGTCTGCTTGACTAACTTAGTATTAATTCCAGTGATGTGCCGTAGACTATAAGTTTACGTCTACATGCGTTGTCTACACGTAGATTACATTGGGTTGTAGTTTACACAGACTACGTAGACAATCTAAAGTGCATTAAAATTAATTTTCAAGGCTTTCATGAAAGGAAAGTGACATTTTCTGCTATATTGGTTCCTAACGAAATGAAAAGAATCCTATTTACAACAAAATTTCTCTTCTCTTCTATCATCAACTATGGAAGAAGATAAATAGTATGCAAAAAGAACTACAGATGGCAGTCGTGAGCCAAGAGTGGTCTTTTCCCCATAGAAAACTACAATATTTCCTATATTAGGTTTCTTCCTAAGTGAGAAATTGTTCGAATTTGGAAGAAAGAGTATGAAAAGTTCTCTTCACATATCAGCAACTGATACGCAATATAATTTTCTTTTAATTCCACGGAGACCTTTGTTAAGTTATCACCTTTCGCCATGTTGTTTACATGGATTACGTAATCTACGTGTATAAAATAGTCTACGTGTAGAATGTAGACTATCGTTGTTTACGCGCAGACGCACATCACTGGTTGCAATTCATCAACCGCCGTTTCGCCGCCATCTTTGCTATTTATCATACTTTACACGAAACAACTGGTAAATACCATAACTTTCAACACGTCTAGCTCTGTCATCTGTTGACGAAACGAAACACTAGGAGTACGGTTCGACTCCATTTACGATAGACTACACGATGTACTTTGTAACTCAAAAATGACCAAAATGTCATTTACCATGTTTTACACCCATCAATTAATAAATTACTGTGCATATATAGTCAACAAATGAAGCAATGATTCTATAACATTTTAATGATAACCCCCATCCGCTCAGGTAAGAAAGTTTCTCGTACTGTACGGGTATAAGGTTAATTGATTTACGGTGCTTAAGCAGCTGTATAATAGTAATAACAATACTGTGTTTGAAATTATATAAATAATATATATATATATATATATATATATATATATATTACTATTAAACACATATTGCACCGTACATAGCACGCTCCGCACTCATTGGTACCACACATTTCACATTACATCGAGTGAACAAATACATTAGCATGCTTTGCTTCAGTTATTTATTTAAAAAATATTATCTTCATCAACAGCAGGTTACTTATTGTTAATACTTGGCTGAGAGCATGATCTTGTCTCTTGTTTTTCTTCCTGCACACAAGAGGGTTGGGCAAGATTGGTATTTTTCCCATAAAACACTAGAATATTTCCTATCTTAGGTTTTTTCCTAGGTGAGAAATTGTTCGAATTTGGAAGAAAGAGTATGAGAAGTTCTCCACACACATCAGGAACTGATACGCAGTATAATTTTGTTTTACTTCCACGGCGCCCTTTGCAAAGTTATCACCTTTCGCCATGTTGTTTACATAGATTACGTCATCTACGTGTAGAATGTAGACTATCGTTGTTTACGTGTAGACCCACATCACTGATTAATTCCAAACCGATTCTAATAGTATAAGAGGTGGTGGTTCATTACAACCCAATTGCCGCGATCACCCACAGGTAGGAAGAAAAACTAATAACCATAACTAAAAATCAATAACAAGTCAATCAAACGAAACGATCTCCCCATTGTTGTGTGAAGATATATAAAATTGGTAGTAGCTCTTCAAAATTCCCAAGACGCAGGTGTGTCATGAATCCCCCCCTGTGGGCACCCCTGCCTTCAAATACAAAAAGTCCAGTCAAGTTATCTTTTAATACTTTCTCTGTTGTTTCTTTCTTTGTTATTAAGATTTAAAGAGTGTAAATACTAATTTGGGACACTCTGTACATTTGCATTGCACTGACTCTATTGCAATACATTAGGGTGTTTCATTTTTCCAAAGATGTGATTTTCATATGACTTTGCTTACGCCCCGAGTCTCAGTGATGTAAAAGATATATATGCCAAATTTCAAGAAGATTGGATAATGTTTAGGGGTTGCACACATTGATCACTTTTATCTCAAACTAGTAAAATTTCTAATATTGAAGTGCTTTGTACTAATGGGCTTCTCATGTATTTCTTTCATCTTTTGCAGGTAATTGAACTTTAAAATGGGAACCAAAAGAGGAATTTGGCTGCTAGAAAAGGTGCCTAGTGGTGAGTTTTTAGGAGCTCGGCTCCCTTCAAAGGAACAAGTACTTTAGTTTTTATTTACCATCACAAGGAAATGAAAGAAACACTTTCGGATGCTGCTAAATCTACCAGTACTAAACTACAGGAAGTGTGGAAGAAAGCAAATATCCCTGTTAAGACGGAGGAGAATATCCGTGCTGGTATACAGAAGCTGTACAAAGAATACCAAAATCTGGGTATAGAGAAATCGAGAAACACGGATAAAGCAAATGTGAAACGGGAGATTTGGAAAGGTGATCTCGTCGAGTTATTTGACATTTCCCGGCAAAATGTGATGGACATGACTAGCGTATCACAAGAAGATAAAGAATTTCTTAGGTCACAAAGAGAAGATCGTATGAGTTCGTCAATGAGTGGAGTAGACAAGGTTTTCGCCTCAAAAATAAGAACTAAGTGTACAAAAGAAGACAAAAATGATTCATATACGAATAAACATTACAAAGCTATCGCTGAAATCAATAAGACAGTTATACTGGAAGACTCATCTCCATCATCAGCAGCACCTAGTGACGAAGAGACCGAGTTTTCACCTCCAGCAACGAAAAAATTACGTTCAAGTCCTAGATTAAAACCTCTTGATCAGACACTCACGTCTACTTGGGATCGAGAACAGCTCTCTATTCGACAAGCAAGTACTTCATTTATAGCAACTGCAACGAGCCTTGGCCACGATGTTTAAAAAATTGCCGTATCTCCAGCTACCGTTTATCGAGCTTGGGCAATCAATAGAAGTAAAATGGCAAAGAAAATCGAAGAGTCACTCTTTGAAAATCCTCCTCATTTGGTCTTGCATTGGGATAGTAAACTGTTGCCCTCAGTTGCTCATGGGATTGTCAAAACTTTGGAAGATAGAGTTGCAGTTCTAGTGACTGGCAAAGATTTTGAGCATTTTCTTGGCATACTTGTTGCCCTGAAAAGCACTGGTGAGCAGATGGCTGAAGTAGTTATTCGGGAAGTGGACCGATTTGGGCTACGTGACAATATCATCGGTATGTGTTTTGATACTACAGCATCTAATACAGGACTGATCCAAGGGGCATGTACCAGAATTGAAAGGGAATTCGGATGAACATTGTTGTGGTTGACTTGCCGTCATCACACCCATGAACTAATATTGAAAGGAGTGTTTGAGGAGTGTTGTGGCGTACCATCAAGCGGTCCTGATATCCAGATTTTTCGGAAGTTCCAAAGTCTGTGGGCTACACTTGATAAGAAGTCATACACGACAATGCTGGATGAAGAAAGTCCCGTTCAAGGCTTTCTAGAAGAACAACGAGTGAAAATGGTTAACTACATCCAAAATGTCCTAAAAGACAAAAGTCATCCAAGAGAAGACTACAAAGAGTTGCTACAACTCTCACTCCTGTACCTAGGAGGTTGGTCTCAAAACGACTTCAGTTTCAGGATCCCAGGGGCTCTGCATCAAGCAAGGTGGATGGCAAAGGCAATATATGCACTTAAATTGTACTATTCACTAAACAGTTGAATATTCCTCAACTAGAATGGAAAGGAATGAAACGGGTTGCACATTTTGTCAGCCTCATATATGTTCGCTTTTGGCACGAGGCAATTGTAAGTCGATGGGCTCCAAAGAATGATATGGATATGCTACAGCTTCTGAGCACTTACCCAGATGCAGACGTCAAAAAAAGTGCTCTCACAGTTGCTAAGAGACACCTTTGGTATCTGTCAGAAACAAACGTAGGATTGGCTTTTTTGGACGAACGTATTACTCAGACTGATAAGGAAAATATGACTAAAAATTTAGAAACCAAATCTGCAAAGAAAAAGGAAATGAAACGATTAGAGAGTAAAAACCTAGTTTTTGAAGGAAAAAACCTGAGCCATTTTGTTACTAATAAAACAAAGACGTTCTTTGAATTGTTTGGGATCCACGACGTGACAGAATACTGCAGTGATTGTGAACGCTCTTAAGGTGGTCAATGATACCGCAGAAAGAGGAATTGCTCTGATAAAAAAGTTTAACGAATCGGTCAGGGACGAACAAGAAAAACAATTCTTGTTGAGGGTAGTCGAGCATCACAGAAAAGTCGTCACCAAGCGAACAAAAGAAGGGATTGCATCGTTCAAAGTTGATTAATATAACACATGTTTTGCCTATCATACTACCTATTAATCTTAGTATCTAGTTTTAATATTATTTTAAGTTTGTGATTTCTAGTTTTCCCAATAGAAGTAATTAACATTGAAAAATCATATTTTTTGCCTACTTTTATAAAACTGATCAAAGTGTGCAACCTTTAAGTATTATCCAATCTTCTTGAAATTTGGCATATATATCTTTTATATCATTGAGACTCGGGGCGTAAACAAAGTCTGCAAAAATTTTACATTTTATTTTTTGCCTTACAAAATGAAACACCCTACAATACATACTTGACGAAATTGACCCTATGATGCAGAAAAATGTACACGCTCACGAAACTGGCTCTGTGCAACTGATAACAACACAATGTTGCATGCTCTGCAGCTAGCAACAAGATATTCTTGCGCGAAAGTGACTCTCTTACACAGGCAAGAATGCATTGCAACCCAACTCGTGGGTGGTAAAGCACGATTATTTGTAATCCCGCCCAATGACTTTTACAGACGCTAAAAAATGTCATCCTCTCGCCTCTTGCTGCGTACCAAATGCCTGCATGCAATTCTCCTTTCTCGCAAGGTACCGCTTTTTACCTCTGCAAAATCCGTCTTCATTTTCGCGTCACGTGATGCAAATCGCTGCAAGAACTCAATACTCTTCTCGCAAGCTTCAGCAGCTCTCTATTTTTCTTCCCCTCTCCCCTCCTCTCTTTTTGCGCGAGCGTGGCGCAATATTCATTAACCTTCTCCTTACGGAGCATTCAGCCTAATCACACGAACACTAATCAAGTTGGTTTCATTCCTTCCTGCGGAGGAAATTACTGCCTCCTACCACGCTGTTACGCGAAAATTAATGAACCTTGAGCCAATGACGACAAGGTTGGTGAGCCATATTGGATGCAACCATGAACCCGCGCAGTGTTACCAACTCCTTCGTCAAAACTTTTTGATTCTTGGTGAAGTGCAATGGACTGAAAAGCACTTGTGTTACTCGAGACAGAATGAGGGAATTGAATGTTATAAATTGTATAAAATTTCTGTCTAAATCATATCCAAAAATAGCCAGTACACAAGCTAACATTAAAAATAATTTTAGCAACAAAACTTTAAAAAAAGTTGAAATAGAATAAAACCTACTCTAGAAATAATTGTTTTTTTTACTTATTTCTTGAGATAACCCGACTCCTTTCCTCCGATATATTATTAACCCTAGCTTGCCCGAGGAGGGGGGGGGGCTCAGTATCGGAACGAGAAATTACTGTTGGGAGGGGCGAATTTCAGCCTCATTGAAACTACAATTCAATTGTTTTATATTAACAATATGTGGTTCTTTTAGCAGGGGACAGCTATGCTCTACGGATTAGCTTTTTTAAGAAGTCCAGAGCGAAATAGATGGTTGTTTTAGTATATTTTAGGCAGCCTACTCAGATTGATCCGTCGAAAGAAACAATCGCGTTGTAGATTATGAATATGTATGAGTTTAAAAGCGACATGGGGAGTCTGAATGTATTCGAACCTATTGCTAGCAATTTATTTATTACAGACTCAGTTTTTGAAGTTACATAATCCATGTCATCGTTGCATTTCTCGTAATTTCACACCTAGATATTTAGCTTCCTTTACTCTTCTAAAAATTTTCTCCGAGTTTCATCTGTGGGTGTTTATTTGCATTCAGCTTACCCTGTAGGATTATAAAGTGAGTTTCCTGGGTCCCAATCATCAATTTCGCCGTATCACACAAGTCCTCGAAAGAGTTTATCGCAATGCTGGACTTCCTTTCCAACTCTGTTCTTGAATTACCTTATATTACAATTATTACGTCGTCTGCATAGTCTATTTGTGCTTTTGATCCCGAAATATTTCCTAATTTTTCTAGAGATGGTTCCAGGTTTAGATTCCACAATTCTTGACCTAGAATTCGTCTCTGTGAACATCCTTGTGTTGTTGTATAGTTAGGACATGTGATATGCTTTCCTGTCGGTTCAATAGCTTCCATAATTCTGTCCAGGGTTCCTGGGCAACACCTATATATCTCTTAAGATCCTGAAAAGATGCGGCTTGCTTGGTACAGGTAGATGTCAGTTCAAAGCCTCACAACGCCGTCAACGTCTCTACCATCTGTGAGGGCCTCTTTTTTTCAGTTGGAAAAGGGACGCAAGGCCATTTGTACCTTACAGCCTAGCGCCGGAGAACCAACCGCAATCGACTTGATATAATGCATGCAAATACACTCGATATAAATGTCGATTGCATCTGTGTATGACAAGATCTCGCTTTCATGTCCACAGCGATCTCTTATAATACACCATTCTTCCATTTGAGTCTGCAATACTGACATGGTTAAATCTAAGGTAATAAAAATTTCACAAAGCACTTGAAATACCTGTCACTCAAGCTAACCTACAAACTTAAGGAATTACTTCGCAGACCCAAAAGGAAAAACCGTTAGTGGTCGTACATTACATACCTACTATTTGCATACCTACACACACACATACACTGGCTATCAAGACTTACTTCATTACATAGATACATTTTCCTGAAGTAACATGGAAGATCTCAGGGATTACTGGTATTACTGTAATTGTACCGTGGTAAGCTGGCCAAGTTCACCCCAGCATAACAACAGTGGATGCTGAGCCACAGTAGGACCTTCCCGATCCAGCAATATTCCAGAGCTGACGAACTCGTACAGCTCGGAAAACGTCATGTACTATCACACCATAGTATAGGGCCACCAACGCAGAGGCAGGCCCGTTGTCCTAGGTGGAACTTCCACGACGTCTCCTACCAAACGGTAGGGAAATACGTTATCGGGAGAGGTCCTACAGTTTTACTTGTCATCCAAATAACAGGAATCCATGAGATTTAGGGTGCAAAGTTAACGTGTATAGTGCTTTTAATTAAAAAAAGAAAAGAAAACTGCCTTCGTTAGCAAAATGTGTTTAATATGGAAACAAGGCATAATCGTGTTATAGCAAGAATCCAAGTTACTTCAGGAAAATCCTGTGTGTTATATTTTGTTAGCACAAAATATAACACACAGGATATAACTAATAGATAAAATAGCAGATGAAGAGAATAACTAGCATTCATTCTGCAATCTAATCTATCAACCTGCATACAGCAGCAGTGATGGGGCTCTATGAGTTCACTAGGCGCCATCTAACTGAAATCTGGTTGGCAGGCTTTGGCACTCTAAGACCTGTTGGCCACAGGGTTGATCTTTTTTAAAGACAAACAGTTTTGATCATGTATATAACATTAAAAAGTAAAAATCATTGCTTTTAAAAATGGCTACATATTTAGCAGACAGGGGACATGGACATACGGGGGGGATTTAATCGAGCGGGTTAAAAACTTCACATACCTGGGGGCAACAATCTCCATGACAGGGAGCTGGACACACCATATAAGGGCAAGAAAAACTAAAACAAAATTTGCAATAGAACAAGTCATAAGGACAATAAATAAGGCACCTCAAATGCCTTTCCCGGTCAATCAAAACCTCTATCATCAATAGTATTAGGTAGATTAAACTATGGACTAGAACTGTGGGGGTTAAGGGGGGGACAACACAATAATTGGCATACAAACAGAATTTTATAAGAGAGTAATGGGCGTAAGCAGAGGCACGGCCAACTGTGGGATTCTCAAGGAATTGGGCCTGAACAGAGACGCGGTATAAGCACGGATGAGGGTTGTTAAATATCGGATTATCACAAGAGGGCTAAACTACGCTGAGTGGACAATGTTTGGAAATACATACAAGGGAGGAAAACGTTTACAGCTGGGGCCTGGAAGTGAAAAATATCTTATATAATAGCGGAATGGGTTGGGGTATGGGAAGAGGGAGGAAGGGGAGGGGGCATCTCAACAGAAAATCAAATCAGGGACAGGTTACTCGACATAGACAGACAAGAAATAATAGCAGACTGCCAAACAAAGACCTCAATCAGGGAACAGCTAAGAGTAAGAGAATGGGGGAAAGCGAAATATGTCCAGGTTGTGGGAAAAAATGAAAGAGGTGCGCTGGCATGGTTCAGATTAGGGGGATGGAAACAACTAAGAAAGAGAAACGAAGCAGGGGAAACGATATGTCCTTTGTGCGATGGGGAGGAGACGGACAATCATATCCTACTGAACTGCCCTTCTACACGTGACCTAAGGGACAAATGGATGACAAACTTAACAGGGAGGGAGGTGATAGAAGTGGTAGACAACAGAATAAAGATAAAGGAAGCGGGGCAGCAAGTGGGGAAATTCCTGTGGGAAGTAAGAGAACGGCGGGGGAACGTTATTAGAGAAGGCAGCGAAATGAGTGATCATGTTCCAGACGAGCCATCCTTATAGTGTAAGTGTATGTAAAGTAAAATGTATGCGATTTTGGTGAGAGTGCAGGAAAAGAGAAGTGGGGCGAGGAAGAAGGAAGAAAGACTGGAAGAAGAACTGTTGAGGGAGGGGAAGAATGTGTATATAGGGGACAAAGTAAGAGACAGCTTAAAAGAAAACTAAATGCAACAAAATATTGTAGAAAAATCAAAACTATGTAGTGCGTACAGCCTATGGCTCGCACAAAAAGAAAATAAATAAATCTAAAATATATAGCATTAATAAGGCTCCCGGCTCAAATGATGGCCTGGGAATGGGTGTTCTTTGTGACTGTCCCACCATCTACATCTTCGCGAGTAGCCAAAAGTAGCAGAAAAGCGAAGTAAAAAAAGCCAAATCAATGTAGCATTAAGATAAACAAACCGATTCGGTGACCGAGTGTGATAAGTGGCCGACTTTCGATTTTGGCACAGGAGTTCCCGTGTTCTAATCTCGATCTGGGCATGAGTGTCCCTGTGAGTGCTCTTTCTTTAATTCAATTAAATCATCACTCATCTGCATCGTCGCTATTAGCCAGAAATTACAGAGAAGCCACTGAAAAATAATAAAAGTTACTTACTTACGTACTATCCTGCAGATGTCAGCCAGCATCTCTCCACTTTGAATGGAAATCCGGCAAGAAGAACTATTATCTACTTTAAGTAATAGTACAATGTCATTCTTATGCGTGTCTGGGCGTCAGTTTTTGGATGTAGTTTCATAGCTACTGTAACGAGCTTCAACAATGAACAATGACTGTTGTATGTTCAACATTGTTGTGCTGTTTTGTGTTAGGTCACGTTCACTTACAAAATAATCTAGAATGTAAAAGAAGTTTCGAACTAAAAGAAAGTAAATATTGAAACTGAACGTGAAGTTAGTAAATCTCTGGACTTAGCTAATTTTACTTTTTTCAATATAGCCATTTTGACATCGTTGCTCTTTACCTGTATCAGTTCATTTTGAATTTCAGTATGTTAATTATTGTGAATCTCATTTTATTGTATACGTCTGAAATGTTCTTGTGGTAATTGGCCATATTTCGAAAGAACTTTTACCAAATACGTGAAGTTTCCTTAACCCTTAACTTGCGAGGTGCGGTCTCACAGATCGCTTGCGGTTCTGGAAGTTTCAGATTACCGCCTTTCGTTGAAGCTAGTGTCGCCACCTTCCGTCTACCTTACGCAATAGTGTCCTTGGCCCTCCTCACAACATCAGCGTTTCTCGCCAGTTTATCGCGTGTAAGGAGTGAAACTTTGTTTATTGCCAAGCGCGGTCTGTCTGACGTACCTCACAAGGAGCGTTATATCAAGTGACGCGCAGTCTTCTATTAGAAATAGAAAAACTAAAAATATTTTTGAACACTTTTAGCTTTCTGTAGTTAAATTGCACTTAATAGTTGCCAAATATATTGCAAAAGGTTATTTTTTGTCTATATTTTTGACAGTACGAGAAGTGAAATTTATATGTTCACACATATGTTCACATTTATAATAATTTTTGTAGATGAATAAACTAATGAATATAGTAGCTATATAACTTACGTTCTGGCACTAATTGCTGTCAAATCAGTCACTAATATCCATAATGTATTATTCTTCAATATCAAAAAGTTAAATTGGTAATTTATGTTGAGGCAGGGGTGAAAAAATTCAGAGCGGTCTGACAGACGTACCTCACAAAGTATGTCCTAGTATAAGCGCCTCACAAGTTTAGGGTTAATTTTCCGTTGTTTCTGCTGTGTATAATGTTTCTTGATGTTCTCGAACCGCTAAGTTATGAGCAGTCAAGAATTGTGTTTATGCTTATCAACCTTTGTAAGAGAACGTTTCATTGTTGTTGTTTGGCTTCCTGAATATTCTAAAATCAGACGGCAACCACCCGGTTTATTTAAAATTGTAAGTAGTTGACGTATTCAATCAAAGTGTAATGTTTCACTACAATTTATAACCGGTTAAAATGTTCTAGTTTTATCGGCCACAAAAATTAGCCCTTTCCATCATTTTTTCTCACTTCTATTTATTAAATTTAAGAAATTATAATAATAAGCCCATGGGACACGAGGCCCCGGGCGGTCGCCCACTACACCCACCCATTGCTCCGCCTCTGTTGTTATCACAATTCCTTCCATTGTCACGCTAAACTGTCAGATATGAGAAATACAAAGAATAAACAAAGAAATAAAAACGGATTCTCTGCAGTGGTCTCAGGTCCGATTCCCTTTTAACGCATCTTGTAGACTCGTTCTGATACAAATTTAAACTGTAGGTCTAGTTCCGATTAGCCTATCATGAGCATGAAGTGGACTTCTAGAGCCTGCTAAACGTGGTGATAAAATAACAGAACTAATGAGTCTTGAATATTATTAGGCAACTGCCATGTTGGGAGGGGCAATCGCCCCTATCTCCCTCCCCGTGGGTTCTACTTTTTTGATTTTTCAACTGTGAATTTTTTTATAAAAAGTTGAAAATATTTTTATTTTGTTCCCTAGTGTGTTCCCAATATTTCTGTATTACTTTTGTTCATGAAAACGTAAATGTAATGGAAATAGGGGACAAATTACACTAGGTTGTCCTCGAATGCTCGAGATATTCTTGCCAGTGAGAGCGCATAATTGGTTGTTAATGATGGTAATTTTTGTAATTATTATAATTAATAAATTACTGCACAAATATAATCAACAAAGGAAGCAGTGATTCAAAATTATTTTTTGAATTTTAGTGATAAAAAAAATGTGGGACTGTGATCCCCTACCCTCAAGTAAGTTTCTCGTAAGGCACGGGTAAATTAGGGTTAAATTGTTGGATTGTTTAAAATATCATAACAGTTGGTATTAAGTCCAACTTATGGTAAAATGGGCTTATCGGGGCTGGACCTACAGTTTAAAGTGCGATCCGAACCACTGTGAAATGAGTCTCCACCGGGGATCGAAGCCGGGATCCCTTGATTACATGGCGACAGATTTAACTACTTCGCCATCGGATAAACCTGGAATTATAACATAATTAGGATTGTCTACTAATGTAATAGACTCAAGACAAAAAAGTGCTAGTAACGGTTCTAATTTACGGCTTCTCCATTAACCCATCTGAACATATATGGGGCTTAAAACGAGCATTAACTTTCGCGAACAGCCAAAAGTGGCAGAAATTCGAACTAGGAGTTAAAAAATCAAGAACAAATCAACAAATATTAATTTTGTTTCTATTACATATTTCTCTAATACTAATTGTGCTTTTTTATGTGGGAAGTGAAATAAATGTTATTCCCTTTCCAAATAATTCAAAATAAATTATTGCCCCCCCTGGGAAAGTGTTCTATGCCCCCAGGATAAACGGTCTGGAATCGGCCACACGAATCCTATGTATTTTTTTTGTTTTTGTTTTTAAGTCTAGGAAATTATTCATTGCTAAAATGTAAATTAGCACAGCGAGAAAACTGATAAGAGTTTTTTTGTGCAATTTGCCCCTTGCATAGTTTTTCACTGTACAATTTTTCAATTATTTCACTTTGGACAAAGTAGAATACATCTTCCCCCACATACTCATACATACGTCAGATTATTAGACTTATCAAAATGCATTGATCATTGCAGGCAATCAGGGGTGCCCATCCCCCCCCAAAGCCTATGACGCACTCCCCCCCAAAAGAAGAATCCTCCCCTCTTATGCTTATGCCGAATTATTTACTCAATTTTTTTTGGTCAGCCAAAATTTGCGGAACAATATAATACAAATATATTTAAGCAATGTATATTGTAGGGATGGGCCGATATGAAATTTTGGTCGATACCGATAAAGTACCGATAAAAAATTTACCGATACCGATAACCGATATTCTACCGATCCGATATAAGTTTAGAAATGGTCCTTGAAGAACCTAAAATGTTAATTGATCTCCTTAATAAATGTGTGTTTCGAGGTGATTGCAATGCAAAAGAAGTTGAATATTTAGACATTCACTTTTTCAGAAAGTAGGAGATTATCCATAAAAATTACAACAAAATGGCAGAATTTTGCACTAAATTATAAGATATTTATTGATATATCGAATCGGTAAAATAATCGGTAATTTTGCCGATAAACCGATACACCGATATGGCTATATCGGCCAATACCGATAGAGTACCGATTAATCGGTCCCATCCCTAGTATATTGTATATTACTTTGAGTTTTGACATTTAACATTTTACATAAATGATGATAACGTCTGACGTTGCAAAGTTGTTGTAGCAAACTTATTGATAATTTTCTAATTTTGCACCACTTTTAAAATTGTTAGTGTGCTGAACCTTATTCTTAAAAGTTTGTCTGCTTGATGAAGATTGTATTAATGCGAACAGCACGTCCTCCCCTCTTTCCAAATCGATTCTAAAGGCATAAAAAGATGGTGTTTCATTTCAATCTCATCCCCGCGATCACCAGGCAGGTAGAACAACTGTACATAATAACTATAAGTAAAAATCAATAACAAGTCAATCAAACGACCCCCCCCCCCAATTTTTGAGTGAAGATATATGGAATTGGTAGCTAAACTATTACATTTTGTCCCCCCCCAAATTCCCATGAAGCAGGCGCGTCATAAATCCGCTTGTGGGCACCCCTGCAGACAAGAGATTAGTATTTGATAATACTACTACTAAAATGAAAAATATACTTTTTTGCCTTTTTTAATGTTATTATACCTAGGTATTTACATTTCTTACTGGAGGAAAAGGAACTGTTTCCAGAAATTTGTCGCACACAAAATACAGTAAAACTTCTTAATGACGGACAAGCCTGGGGAAAGTGTCCGCTATTCAGAAAAAAGTGTAGGATGTTACACAATAGGATAAGCATAATACAGTACGTAAGGATGTCACTTTTGTTTCTTAAAATGTCACTGATCTGTGTTCTTCCAACAGCAAAGCGCACGGCCATGTCTCGAACACTAAGTTTCTTTTTCTCGTAGACGTTGATGACTTCAACTTTTTCCTTTAAAGTCAGTCGTTTGCGTTTCTGCGACATCGTAGCAGAAGTGACACAGACTTCTCAAGATAACCACAAAGCATGCTGTCTACTGTCTACACTTTTAAAAAGAAATACGTTCGGTGTAACATGAAACAATGCATGCTAGTTCGAAATACTGGCCATTGTTGTGTCGAATTTCAGGAATTCCGACCGTTTTCTTTCAGGCTGTCCGTTATTAAGAAGTTTTATTTGCGTTGGGGGAGGGGGAGGTAGTTTTCAGTGTTCGCGTCCGTTATTAAGATGTAATATTGCCATTGAACCCCATGTATTTCTGCCGAGAAATTTAAAAATGTCCATAATTTAGAGGTGTCCGGTATTCAGAGGTGTCCGTTAGGAGAAGTTTTACTGTATCGTACTGGTCTGCATGGGTAAAATTGTTTTTCAAATTTTGGGTGTTTTATATGTATTAGGGATGGCCAAACGGATCCGGATCCAAAAGTTACGGATCTGGATCCGGATCCGAAAGTTCCGGATCTGGATCCGGATCCGAAAATTCCGGATCCGGATCCGGGTCTGAAAGTTTCGGATCCGCGGATCCGGATCCGGGTCTGAAAGTTTCGGATCCGCGGATCCGGATCCGGGTCTGAAAGTTTCGGATCTGGATCCGGATCTCAGGGTTCCGGATCCGAGAGTTTCGTATCTCAATCCCATTATAATATTACCACACCTTAGTCCTACAAGAATTTTTTTCAAGTGTTGTTCCTAAAATACTTTGCTACGCATCGGCTAACACACTCGTGCACAAATGTCCGAAGTGATTTTGTAAATGCCATTGAAACGAATATGTATTCATTCGAATGTATTGGAAATGAAAACACACATAAATGTGAGCCATTCCATTCCAGGATGAAACCTTTAACACATATAACAAGATAGAAATGTTATACAAAAATTATACAATTGTTCTACAGTTACAGTTTTACAAATTAAAATAAAACATTATAATATATGCAGTGTTAAATAATTACAAAGTGTAAGACTAACAAGGGAGGTTATCTAAGTGTCCCCCTCCGATATCCACGAAACTTGGCAGTATAGTGGGGCCCAAAGGAAGAATTAGGTGTTTTTTTGTTTCAGCTAAAAAACGATTTTAGGGGGCAAAACCCCCTCAAATGTCAAGATGAGGACAAATTGAAGTGAGGATCGGACCCCTGTGTCCCTCCGATTTCCATGAACCTCGGCAGGTGTATAGTGGGGCCCAATGGAAGAAATACGTGTTTTTTTTTTGTTTCAGATAAAAAACGGTTTTAGGGGGCAAAACCCCCTCAAATGTCAAGATGAGGACAAATTGAAGTGAGCATCTGACCCCTGTGTCCCTCCCATTTCCATGAAACTTGGAAGGTGTATAGTGGGGCCCAATGGAAGAAATACGTGTTTTTTTGTTTCAGCTAAAAAACGGTTTTAGGGGGCAAAACCCCCTCAAATGTCAAGATGAGGACAAATTGAATTGAGGATCGGACCCCTGTGTCCCCCTCCGATTTCCATGATATTTGGTAGGTGTGTGTATAAACGGGCCCAAATGAAGAAATACGTGTTTTTTTTGTTTCAGCTAAAAAACGGTTTTAGAGGGCAACCCCCCCCCTCAAATGTCAATATGAGGACAAATTTAAGTGGGCATTTGATTTATGTGTCCCCCTCCGATTTCCATGAAACTTGGCAGGTGTATAGTGGGGCTCAAAGGAAGAAATACGTGTTTTTTTTTGTTTCAGCTAAAAAACGGTTTTAGGGGGCAAAACCCCCTCAAATGTCAAGATGAGGACAAATTGAAGTGAGGATCGGACCCCTGTGTCCCCCTCCGATTTCCATGATACTTGGTAGGTGTGTGTATAAACGGCCCCAAATGAAGAAATACGTGTTTTTTTTGTTTCGGCTAAAAAACGGTTTTAGGGGGCAATACCCCCTCAAATGTCAATATGAGGACAAATTGAAGTGGGCATTTGATTTATGTGTCCCCCTCCGATTTCCATGAAACTTGGCAGGTGTATAGTGGGGCCCAAAGGAAGAAATACGTGTTTTTTTTTGTTTCAGCTAAAAAACGGTTTTACAGGGCGAAACCCACTGAATTGTCAAGATGAGGACAAATTGAAGTGGGGATCTGACCCCTGTGTCCCCCTCAGATTTCCATGAAACTTGGCAGGTGTGTGTGTATAAACGGGCCCAAATGAAGAAATACGTGTTTTTTTGTTTCGGCAAAAAATTTGTTCTAGGGGGCAACCTCCTCTCAAATGTCAAGATGAGGACAAATTGAAGTGGGGATCTCACCCCTGTGTTCCCCTCCGATTTCCATGAAACGTGGCAGGTGTATAGAGGGGCCCAAAGGAAGAAATACGTGTTTTTTGTTTCGGCTAAAATACTGTTTTAGGGGGCAAAACCCGAATCAAATGTCAAGATGAGGACAAATTGACGTGGGAATCATCTGACCCCTGTGTCCCCCTCCGATTCCATGAAATTTGACACGTGTATAGAGAGGCCCTATGCCCCCTGTTTCTTCCTATGCCATATTTACGTGGTTTTGGGGTCAGATCCCCACTTCAATTTCTCTTCATCTTGACATTTGAGGGGGGGGGGCTCTATACACCTGCCAAGTTTCATGGAAATCGGAGGGGGAGACTTAGACCTCCCTACTAAGTGTATTAATTAATTACAAATCGCGCACGCACACACTATATATATATATATATATATATATATATATATATATATATATATATATATATATATATATGTGTGTATGTGTGTGTGTGTGTGTGTGTGTGTGTGTATGTATATTATATATATATATGTATATTAGCAGGTAACAATATGTTATAAGCACATTCTTACTTTCCAAAGAAGCACATGTGGGATGGCAAAACGGACCCGGATCCGAAAATTCCGGATCCGGATCCAAAAGTACCGAAAGATCTCGATCCGGATCCGAAAGTTCTGGATCCGGATCCGGATCTGAAAATTCCGGATCCGCAGATCCGGATCCGAAAAATTTTAGGATCCGGATCCTAAGGATCCGGAACCAACCGGATCCGGATTTCGGATCCGGGAGGATCCGGATCTGGCCATCCTCGCTGATTCTGAAAATGACAGTGGTTTTCCCTTATCATGTAAGATTTTCTAACAATTCAATATTTATGAACTTAGGTACTCTAAGCTACGTTTTTCAGAAGTTTAGATGTTGGTCGCTAGATGTCTCGGCTTACATTGACAGCAATTTTTACACGATCCTGAAGATAGTTAAAAAAAATCTTTCACAAATGAATCTGCTAAAAGCAGTATTATATAACTCGTTTATTTGTTATAATAACAACGCTCTAGCGAACAATCTTATTGTAGTTAATTTAGAGAACTTTCATTCCCCGTTTTCGTTCATAAAATCCCGTAATGTAGTAGTGCCATATGACGAACAACATGGCATTTCGTGGGTGTTGTAACAGTCCAGATGTGTTTTGCTACTTTCGTGGTGAATTTGTTCCTAAGAGACAAAGACAGAACATTACAGATTTTGTAAAGAAAGATTATTACGCGTACTTTCATATCAAACTTGACGATCAAGATAAATCATGGACTCCGCATAAAGTATGCCGCTCCTGTGTGGAATCTCTACGAAACTGGACTAAGAAGAAATTGGAAGCTATGTCATTTGGAGTTCCCATGGTATGAGAGAACCTAAAAAATCATAGTGACGATTGCTACTTCTGTTCGTGTGAAGTTATAGGACATAGTGCTAAGAGTAAGAAGCAAATATTTTATCCAAATATTCCGTCAGCCATCAGACCTGTGTTGCAGGGTCCTGACACCTCTTCCGACAGCGCTAACCTTTCTTCAGTGTGGTGCTAGTGATTCTAGTTCAAAAAGTGACAACAAAGATGTAAATGAAAAGGAAGATGACATTTCTGAACCCCCGAGTGGCTCTTGTGACCAGAAACGTTTCACACAAGGCGAACTAAATGATTTAGTTCGAGATTTGAGGCTGACTAAGGAGTCTGCAGAATTACTTGGTTCTAGGCTGCATGAAAAGAACCTTCTGGCCTCTGACACAACGTTTGCCTGGTATATAGACATCGAGAAAAACAGTTTGTGTCCTACTTTCTGGAAGAAGAATCCCTTGTGTATTGTTGTAATGTATCTGGTTTAATGAACCAGTTTCCTTTTCCTTACGTATCAACTGATTGGAGACTATTCATCGACTCGTCGAAAACAAGTTTAAAATGTGTTTTGTTGCACAATGGAAATAAGATTTCGTCTGTTCCTATTGCACATTCTGTTTCACTAAAAGAAACGTACGAAAATTTGAAAATGATTCTGGTTAAAATTAAATATTTGGAACATGGATGGGTATTGTGTGGTGATCTGAAGGTTTTGGGCATCATACATACTTGGACAACAATCTGGATATACCAAAATGCCATGTTTTATGTGTGAGTGTATGGGAGAGCAAGAAATGAACATTGGATAAGAAGACGGAGGCCACTACGTCAGTCGTGGAATTCAGGATCACTAAATATCGCACACGAAAGTTTAATAAATCATGAAAAGGTTATACTTCCCCCTCTTCACGTTAAATTATAGTTAATGAAACAGTTTGTAAAGGAACTTGACAAGGAGGGACAATGTTTCAAATTTATTTGCAGTACATTTCCGTCGCTAACATATGGGAAGATAAAGGAAGGTGTTTTTGTAGGACCCCAAATCAGAAAGCTAATAAAGGATGGAGCCTTCGAAGCAACAATGACTGAAGCTGACAAAGAAGCTTGGATAGCATTTAGGAGTGTGGCAGAAAATTTTCTGGGAAACAAAAAGAGCACAGACTATAAAGAAATTGTTGAAAATATGTTGGAAAAATTTCATAACCTCGGTTGTAACATGAACCTGAAATTACACTTTTTACATTCGCACCTTGATTAAGTTCCAGAGAACCTAGGACAAGTGAGTGAGGAACAAGGAGAAAGGTTCCACCAAGATATATGAAAGAGATGGAACAAAGATACCAGGGACGTTGGAGTGTAAGTATGATAGGAGATTACAGTTGGACATTAAACAGAGAAACGTTAGATGAAGAGCACAAGAAACCTATCAACGATTACAGAATGAAGCGCATGAAAAAGAACTAGAAACATGAAACAAATAATACATTTTTATTTTTTTACATTTGACTACGCACTTCTAGTGTTTTTAAAGGTTTATTTTGTATTTGCATATGAAAATAATATATTAATATTTACTTTAGAAAGCTCTTTTTTTCTTCTTCAAAAAATCCGATAATGGGTCATATATTACATAATGTGAGTGCACATTTGTAAATTTTCCCCATCAATTTGTAAAAAATTCTTACGTGATAGGAGAAAACTGTTGTTATTTTTGAAATCAGCATGTCTTAAATAGTAAAAATCACGTATCAAACCAAAAACAATTCAAAGTTGATGTTAATATGCAGACCAGACTTGAAGTGATGTGCTATTATGCATATAGCATAATATTATGTGTAAAATTTGTGGTGTAAATATTGAATTTACTGCCTCGAGCTTCTCGGATGAAATGCAATAGAATCGGGGGAAACCAATCCTTTATCGGTCTCTATTCGCGATTAAAATTACCACCTGAGCGCTAGTGTCGTTTCCAATATGGCCGCTCTATGCAGGATAAATTTTTGTTTACATTCAGTAGTAGTGCGTAATAGCAGCGTGTTGCCATTGCTGTTATGGAAGAAACGTTTAAATTACGCGATATTTTTAAATATTTCGAATGCGATGTGAATTCCAGGAACTATAACGAAAGTACAGCGCCTTGTATAACGTAGTGTGGAAAACGACCCAAGGAACTGGTTCCCGAGACGATGACAACATAGATGGCAGTGCGATCAGCACAGCTGCTAATTTTCTTATGAACGTAATGCGGCTTAGTTAGTTTTAGGAATATATTGTGTATATTTGTTTGTTCTGAAAGGCGGTACGTGAATTGATGGAAACAGTTATATTTGTGGAGTGATTTGCAGTGACGAAATGGCATTAATTTGGAAAGAAAAGTAAAATAAAATTAATAAATAAATAGCATGCGTAACACACGAAGAAACATCGCAAAGTGATTCCGGACGTCAGGTGTTGGATTGTGTACTAGAGTTTATTTTTCTATGTTATATATTAGAATATTAAATAGTATCCTGAGAGATATTTCATACCGAGGCGACAAACCACAAGTGTCGCTTGGAAGCGAGCCGTTGGTAATCAATGCAGCCTTTCGAACCGTAGGGACACAAGCTCTTAGTGCACCGTTTCCTTAAGGAGATTTTAGATCAAAGCGACACGCGACAAACGATACGAGGATTTCACACCAAAGCGACACGGGTGCTTCTGTCCAAAGCAACTTTCATACCGAAGCGACACATGTTGCTTGGAAACGAGCCAATCAAGAGCAACATTTCACATCGTAGCGGCATGACGGGAAGCACAGGCTAGCGTTCTGTTGGTGAAATCCTCAAACGATAAGTGTCGCGTGCCGCTTGTCGCTTTGGTGCGCAATCTCCCTAAATCAAGACAATCATTGCATCGCGCATGCGCGAATAACAAATTACGGAAATACGTTGCAAGATATTGTGGAATAGGGCCCAGTATGAGCGACACGCAAGCGACACGTGTGCCTTATCGTATCGACTAGATCTGTTGTTGCAACATGCGGTTTATCGTGTTGCCTAGATCTGCTGTTCGCATAATTAGCAGCAAACGCTTGCTAATAGACTGAAGGCACCATGTCGCTTGTCACTTAGTTGGGAACTCTCCCTGTGGCGCGTCGCTTCGGTCTGAGCACCCTTCCTTTTAGGAGCTTTCAGACCGACGTAACAAATAGCACGCGAATACGGCATATGAACGTGTCGTTTTCTGTTTGGACCCTCATGCGCAATGAATGCTATTTTACAGTCTAGAAGTGTCTGTGTCACTAGTCACATCAGTGTGAACATCCCTTGTCGATTGTCCCATTGGTCTGAAGGTTTCCTTACACTCATGTCGATGGCACTAAGGAAGATTTGTGGGTTTCCCCCTTGTCGTTTCATGCAATCATCATTATCATCACCGCCGCGAGTAGTTTAAAGCGGAAGAAAAGTGACCAAAAATACAAATGCTTCAGTGTGTATATCTTTAAAACAAATGATGATGTTGATGATAATAACAAACCTAATTCATACACAAAAATTTAGTTACCAAGAGCATTTCACGCGTATATTTTGTCCCGTATTATTAATGAAAGTAACGATAACAGGACGTGGTCGACTGTGTAGAATGTTCGTTAATATCTTCGCAACCACTGTACCAAATATCATAGAAATGCTTCATGTAAAAGACCCTTACGTTGCAGCGAAAACTACATTTACTTCCATTATAAGCAGACGAATACCATGCAGCTGTGCCGACACCAGCGCCTCTAGCGGTATCATATTCGAGTGGAACCAGCCAGAGAGCCCAGAACAGTGCCGTTTTCAACACTACGTTATTCAAGGCGCTGTAAAGAAGATGAAGCTGTGCTGAGAACGAAGCATTTAATTATGATAGGCAAAAATAACACTGAAAACGTAGACGAAACTAATGTATACGCACTAGTTCTTTGGTTCTTCAAAGCAATGCTGTATCATCTGCACCTCGGTTGTAACTGGGGCTCTCAGAAATGATTTGAAAATAAAGCAATTCACCAGTATTGCAATGCTTGGGCAGGAGAAAAATGTAAATATGCCGTTGCAGTTTTCCCCCCCAAAGAGGCAGGCTGGTTTAATAACAACACAGGATAATAATAACAACAACAACACTTTCATTGAGGCTATCTTCAGTCTTCACTGAAAATTGACTTACTGAATGAAACAGCAACATTAGCATCTCAATTTCCTTTTTCTGACTTACCTTTATGATTACAGACATTAATTAATTCTGAAACTATTTTCATCTTCGCACTTAATCGACTTGCACCTCTTCCAAATTGCATACATAATACATTGTTTTCGAAAAAAAATGTTATATTCATAAAGAACAATTTAAATCTTACTTTCATGGTAATAAAATCATCTTTCGGAAACTAAAGTGCATTCCTCGTAATTTCCTTGCCGCATTTCAGTCATGCCAATCTTGTCAATCAGTTCTGTTTTCCCTGATTTATTTACAAATTTCATTTTGTTGATTCGACGGGGTGGAAAACACATGTAAGCTTTTCACTTGTCCTGACCCACAAAACGATTTAGAGCAAAAAACTGAACAGTAGACGCTACTTTTTCGCATGTTTCCCCATGCTTTGAACGGCTTCAACACAGCGAAGCGCAGCGAAGTGTCCTGCATGGAGTAGTTCCTAAAAATCTCACCAGATGGCACATCGGATAATTTTAATTGCGAATAGATGATAGACTGGGGTACCTGAAACAATAAGCTTTCAACCATTGCAGGCGAGGGGGGGGGGGATGAGGGAGTAGACACAGAAATCTCCCCCTTCGGTTTTCGCGACAGCCTCTATCTGAAACTAAATATTGCGATTTGATTTTAGATCGATTGATCTATCACTGCTGGATTAGCTACTTCTCAGTGCACGTCACTGCTCCCATAAAAATGACCTTCCACCTCCATAAATAAAAATTCCGATAAACCCTTCCTCTTATGACGAATTGATCTAACGTAAGCACAAGTGAAAACATGCTCTGTGGATTTTGAAATTTTCATCTCTGTGTGTAACGTTGAACGCGTAGTTTATAGTTTTAAAAGGCATTAACAAATACCATAACTATCTACATGAGATAAATGACGATATAGGGCTATTATCCCCAATACTAGACGCTCCAGTTCCAGTAGTTCACGAGACGTAGGTAGTGTTCTACAGGGTGTCCATAAAGCTTGGAACCAATGGCAGGATTGTTTTCAGGATTGGGATATTGGAATGGACACCACTGTCACCTGACGTCAACCCCATGGACTCTGCCATGTAAGGTATGTGGTGAAAATCCGGGATTTGTATCATCTGCGGGAAAGGATAACCACTTCAACGGCTATTCTGGAACCTCATATTTTGAACAATCCAACGAAATATGTTCAAACATTCAAGGAAGTGGTGGAGAACGTATGGAGCATGTTTTGCATTAAGGAAATGCGACATTCATCAGTTCCTCCTCTGATACCCGACTCTATAGTCACCCTGTATATGGAGTAAAGCTAATATCAGAGCAGAAGCGATATTAAATAGTGAGTTTCAAGACTTACTAAGCCTCCTCGATGACGCTGTCGTCGCCTTGTAATCAAGGGTTCCCTGGTTCGATACCCGGTGGAGGCACATAGTGGTTCGGATCCCACTTTAAACTGTAGACCCAGTCCTGATTAGCCTTTCTGTGCATAAAGTGGACTTAAAACAACAGTTCAATCAATCAATCGGGACTTACTAAAAATATCAGATGTTGTACGAAAACAACAGCGTCACTGGCAACAATGTTTCTACCCAAGCACCAAAAGAAACAAAACAAAGAAATGAGCTTAATTATTCCATATCACTTTGTTCGTTCTTGCAGGGTAAGAACATTGCTCCTCAGACCTTTTTCCGTAGTCAAAAAACGCTTCTTCGTGCACCGGAGTCTTGTCTTATTCAGCCTCCCCCTTCCTCCGAAGCAGGCTAAGACAGAGAGAAAGAGAACACTGGACGGGAACTTTATTAAGTCATAAAATCAACAGAAAGATTGTTTACGAGAGTTCGTGTTGTAGATCTATCGATAGAAACAGGTTGATTACGATGGGGCAACAAGAATAAGGCAAAAAGAAAGATGAGGAATTTCTGCCTCGAGGGAGAAGAGGGAGAAGAGGGGTCAGAGAGCCTTACAAGAAACAATCTGGTAATGAACTGAGAGGTACAAGAGCTTCGAATGCCACAACTTGAAAACAAAGAACCGGACAACGAAGCACAGGTAAGAATTAGGAGAAATAAATAAAATTCAGGCCATAAACATGGAAGGAATGTTTAAAGATGAGGCGGTGGTAGTCTTCAACTTCGAACTGGAATGGTTTTTAGGTTTTGAATGATGTTCTGTTTACCTTCACTGGAATACATGCTCCATAACTGAATGAACCGTGCCACTATTTCAACTGTTGAATACAATATTTGTTCTCAAAATATATCTTGAGTTTCTGTCGGGATGTGGATTTTGATTTTTGTACTTTAAAGAGGGGGTGGAGGGTATTTTTTTTTTTTTTTTTTTAAAGGCACACTTTTAAAAAGCTATAAAAAATGTTACACCATGCTTTCAAAACGTCAAACATTCACAAAATGTACGACTGACTTGACGATATTACTTCTTTCGTACAGTTTATTGCAAAACTTTCAAAAGAAAAACGAAAAATTTTTGACATTGATATGCATTGGTGCTGACTCAAAGTAAATTTTGGGGGTAGAAAAGTCTGAAATAAATCATATATATTCAGGTGTAATATATGTCTCTTGATGAGTTATTTGATGCCACAATTTCACGAGCTTCTACATATTTCTTTTTCCGGTGGGGGCCAAGCATGGAATTTTTTCGTAGTGGGCAAGAAAGGCCAAAACATTGCTTCAGTCTGAAGTTATGCATTCCTGGAAAGATATCTGCCAGTCTTGCTAGCAATGGCGGCGATTGGGTTCCAAAATTGGGGGAGCAAGGTGCTAAAACCTTGGGGGCAAAGGCAGTTTTCTTTCCCTTGGTAGACAAGGTTTAGCATAGTGGCAAAAAGTGGGGGGCGATTGCAAAATGTTCTTTGGCTTGATTTTTTATATATTGAAGTAGGTCATGAAAAATCAATAATGTGCAATTTTGAGACAGAAGATGGAAATTCACGTTCGAACAATTACAACAAAATTTTGTTATTCATTGTTTTGGAAACAAAATGAAAACACATTTTGTGTTGTTTTACAATTCAATTCAATTCAATTCAATGGTCTTTATTCTTGGGCGAGGTTCAGCAAATGCTGATCTACCACCTAACCCGACAAAGAAAGATGTAGCAGAGTACCTACAGGGAGGTTATTTCAGTCGTTCACCGTCAGACCGTCGGCCGTCGAGCGCCTCCTTCATGCAACAGTTCCCGGCAAATTGACTTATAGGAAGTCCGTAACAGAAACCGCTTGCTTTGTAATGTTTCCACTTTTCACAATTACAGTTACAATTACAATTGAAATAAGCACGTACCTTGTCGCAAGGATGCTGGAAAAGGTGTCCTCCCAAATACAAATATTTCTGGCACCTTATTTCTGACATCTAATCCTAGATTAGACATCGCTACTTTATCCTCAGTTGTCGCGACAGCGCCGGCAGCTTATCGGGGGTCGGGGGAGTTGTCAGCCGCGAGAAGGCGCTTCATACTGAACAAACGCGACACCTGTCGCCAGTGATGCCAACCGTAGGGACATGTCCCTACGCATAGGGACTTTCACTATATTTCGCCCGCGTAGGGACAGATTTTACCAAATAAGGGAAAACGTAGGGACTTTTTTCAATCTTGGAAAACAACATTTTATTGTGCAAAGCTTACTCGCCAGTCAGTTGCACTTTCTTCGTGCTCGGTTTGGAATGAATGGATTAGTTTATCTGGATACTTTAGCGAGGAGGAGAAAAAAGAACTAACCAACAAATCTCCATCAGAATTTTGAAACATGTTATCGGTTACCAAGAACTTTCAAGGCAAGTTATTTTTTGAAAACATTTTCACTCTCGCGAAAATAGTGCTAACATTGCCACATTCTAACGCGGAAACGGAAAGAATATTTTCAATGTTAAGTGATACAAAAACAAATAAAAAGATAAATAAAATGGGACCAGAATTGTTTAAGACTGAAGGAAATACAGCATCACCAACCAACATCACTCTCTTGGCAGCAGCAGCATGTATGACTTCAAATAACATAATCAACAGTAAACGACTCAACGTTATTCATTAGGGGTGTGCGGGATCCCGAAAAGTCAGGACCGGGATCGGGAAAAAAAATTCCCGTCCCGATACCGACTTCGGGAAATGACTTCCCGACTTTTCGGGATCCCAAACAGTCGGGAAATAGCTACCGAATGGTCACTTTAAGAAGTCGTTAATTTTCGACGTTTTCTGCATTGTAAGTTTCTGTAACTTATCGGAAATTGTAAGTTTTTATTCTAGAAATGCCAAAACAATCACTTTAAGTGAAAAGCAAATTTTTTCGTCCCGACCCAAAAAATTCTGTCCCGCACACTCTTATTATTCATTAAGGCAAGAATTTACAATACCGGACCATTCTGTAATTTCTATGCTACGTCTTATACTCACGAAATAATTAGTCGTGATGATTTATCTCAAGTTAACATGTTGGGGTGAGGTAAAAAAAATTGGGTCATTAACGTGTATAAGTTGTAAAATAAGCTTTTTCATTCTCGCAATGATTCTCAGTATACAAGTATGGTAGCCATATTTGTTGATATGAACAATTGACGACGTTCGCAATTAGTTACGATGTCTACAGCGTTGCCACACTGTTGATTTCATACTTGGAGAGCATGGATCGTGTAAGAATGGCGGAAGAGAACAGTAAAAATGTTGTTAATGTTGTACAGATTGTTAGGTGGAGTGTGCAGGAGGATGGCCGTGGGCTAATTAATAAACTTATGGATTTCGGTATATTGCCGAAAGAAGGTGCTTACATGTGACAGCGACAATCACGATGTAGAAGAACATGTGGAGTGTGGACTGATTTGATTACAGGTAAGTTTGGTAATAGTGCATCGATCGTAAAAGTTCAGAATACGAAAATGGCATCTTCGATGATGAACGTTTGCCGTTAAAGTGCTACGAAAATAAGATTTTTTTTATCGGTTCGTAATCACAATTAACCCAAAACTATTCACGTATAGCCCCACTGACCATTCTCGGTAAGTTTAGGTTAAGTTAGGTTAGGCAAGGCAAACATAGTTAAAAATTTGGGGTCGAAAAACCATGCACAGGTAGCCCCACAAACGTTTGACGAATAGCCCCACGAACCATTCAGGTAAGGTTAGGTTAGGATAGGATAGGCAAACATAGTTAAAATTTGGGGTCGTAGTAATATCAGGAATGTATATTTAGTTTTTAAGTATTGGAAACACAAAATCTTCCAGTAAACAATGAGCAATCGTGCCGATCGCGGACCACTCAATTTCACTTATTTTGCAATTTCTACACGTGACCCCCAAATTTTAACTTCAAATTCGTGATTAGGAGGCCTCAATTAGTGAGTATGCGAAATATTACAAAAATCAGGGAGGGGTCCTGTATTGTAAATTCGCTCCTTCATTAATTGTGGAAGCACCGAGCAGAAAGATTTGGTAAGTAAATGTGTATATTTTATCTTCTGTTTTGCATGCTCATGAGGTGGTTTTTTTTTAGTCGCTTTACTTGGCGTAGGGACATTTGGTCAGTTGTAGGGACATTGCCGAAAAATGGTTAGCAACACTGTCGGCTACCAGACGTAGTGAGTGTACCGTACCCTCATGCACACTTCTGTTTGCGTTTATCAGTACGCGTGTTTTTTATACTGTTTTATTCATTTATTCAGTGCTAGTGCTTTATTGTGTGTTAATTGTTATTCATTCATTAGTTATGCCGCTAAACAAATATAGTCTTGAACAAAGAGTTTTTATGTACGATAATTACGTGAAAACGAATTCTTGCAGAAAAGTGGTCAGGCAATTACGAGAGACAGGATCTCTTGAACCTAAGAAACGTGTTGTATTGCTGTTGAAACATCTCTTATAACACAGGAGGTTAGTGATCATCATTATTATTACTTTTAAATATCATTTTACGCTTTCGGTTTGCTTTATTTGCCGGGATGCTCTCTTCCATTTCTGTCAAACTGAGGATAAAATAGCGATGTCTAATCCAAGATTAGATGTCAGAAATAAGGTGCCAGGAATATTTGTATTTGGGAATACACCTTTTCCAGCATCCTTGCGACAAGGTACGTGCTTATTTCAATTGTAATTGTAACTGTAATTGTGAAAAGTGGAAACATTACAAAGCAAGCGGTTTCTGTTACGGACTTCCTGTAAGTCAATTTGCCGGGAACTGTGTTGCATGAAGGAGGCGCTCGACGGCCGACGGTCTGACGGTGAACGACTGAAATAACCTCCCTGTATTATACATGAAGATTATAAGACACTACATAAATAATAATAAAAAGAAACTATATATACAAAAAAAACTACTTCTACACAAAGAAAATCACAAAAAGAAAACAGATGACGAAATACCTATATACAGTTCGTGTGTGCAAATAAATGAAAAAATAACAATATACATGTATTATTACTTAGTTTCGGTCCAGTTTTTTTCAGTAATTCACAGGAAACAGTTTTTAATCTTATGTGGTCTTACTTTGCTTCTGATCATCAATCAGTGAATCATATACGGCCCTACGAAAGTGTTTGTAGTTCAGTTGTTTTATTTCGTTCGGGAGTGCATTCCAGATTTTAGGTGCCATGTAACTGAATGAAGATTGCGAAACAGAAGTTCTGCAGCGAGGTATATGGAGATTAGCGACGTTTCTGGTGGAGTATGAGTGCGTTTCACTCCTGGCTTTAAGCTTTACACTCAGATAGTCCGGGATGTTTTTATTTATAACATTGCAAGTAATGCAGGTCATGTGCAGTTCCCGCCGTCTTGCCATGTTGAGAATTTTGTGCTGATTAAGCACAGGGAGAACGTTTTTGTGTTTTTTTAAATCTGTAGACATACCTCATGCATGCATTTTGGACTTTCTGAATTTTGCCTGAGCGCCTTTTTGTGATTCTTGGCTCGTAAACAACGTCGCAATAGTCGAAAAGAGGATATATTAAAGATTGGACCAAATTTAATTTAATTTTGGGTGAAATAAAGTCAACAAGCGTGTAAAGGCTCTTTAGCACCGAATATCCTTTACCACACTTTTTCAGTACATGTTCAGACAAGTCTAATTTTTGATCCATGGTCAAGCCCAAATTTCGTACTGTTTCTGAGAATGTTGTGTTCAACGTTTCACTTAATATTTTGCATTCCCTGAAATTAATTTGTTTCAGGAGATTATTGTTTTCGATAATAGTAAATGTAGATTTATTTGAATTTAGAACTAAGCCATTTGATTCACACCAGTTGCTTATATTTTTCAAGTCCTCATTTAATAGTGTAATAGCATTTTGTAAATTAAATATATCTGTCGATATATAGGGTAAAGACCCCGAATATGAGACCCTTTTGGTAGAATTCGATTTACTTGTTAATTAAAGCATAAACGATTTATGTTTTTTTTTTAAAATATATTTTGTAGGGAGTCTAGTTTATGATACAAGGTATTGAAATATAAAAAAAGGTAAGAATCATAAATTATAAACAAAAAAATGAACACAAGTGCAACTGAGCTATTTTTATAGGGGGTACCGAATAAGAGACCCCGACCTTGTTTGGGTTATGTAAATCATTTGAATCTTTCAACTAAATTATTTTTTAACTAAATGAACTAAATTATTTTCTTACCCAACTATAAGTGAAACGAAATTATTTTTACACCATGTTTAAAAAGATTAGGCTATTCGAAAAAAAGAAACTGATTATTTTTACCATGCTAAAAATACAAAACAAAATGTTGCTTCTATGCTATCCTAGTAGCTGTTCTTTTGTCACCAAAATTGGTTCACTTCAAATGAAACTGTGAAGAGACCTACATTGTGTTACACATGAAGTAGCTACCTGGTAGAAACTAAGTTCATAATGCGTTTACTTTTGATTTTTACACATCGGACACAAAAGTGTAATCTGCACCACAATGAGCATGAGCCCACTTGTAACAACGTGTGCACTTTACCCACTCTTCACCACATTGATCTTTGGAATACGATGAACCACAAAATACACATTCTGTATCATATTCATCTTCATCTAATTCTAAACTGTCAGACGATTCTGCTAATGAGAAGAGTCTTCCGACTCATCTGTGGATTCTTCACATTTCTTTGATACAACCTTCCTCTTCTTACGTGAAATAGAACGCGCCTAATCTGATTGCTGCTTTTTCTGGGCCTCAGTAGGCTTTCTACTGTGAGTGCCTGTAACACCCCTACCAAACAGGTTCTTCTTCACTTCCTTCTTACATTTCTTCGAATTGTCTGCAAGTCTTTTTTTGTATGATGGTGTTGTTATAACTACTGGTTGATTCACTACGCGAGATTTCCCGGAGTTGGTAAGAGATGGGCTGTCTAGTATGGGCAGTGGCTCAATGTCTTCTGGCATTACAATGGCATCGTCATCAGGGGGTGGTACTGTTTGAAGACTGCGTAGCCTGAATAGGATTGCTTTCAGGCTCCTGTTCCTGTTCAAGTTGGCGTAACCTGCTGCAGCTTGGTTATATAGTCCGATATAGTTCGTTATTTTGTGTAAAAACTACAAGAATATTCTGATCATTACATATAACAAAAGGTAAAGATTAATAACCATTTCATTTGTAATATAATTGCAACGTAACTCCCAAATTAGGAAAAGCAATGATGAAAATCAACGTAAAATATTAGATATATTTTCTGACTCCTAATATGAGACCCTTCATTATTATGGGAGTCCTATTATAAGACCGGTCTCATATATTGAACCTCTTCCAGGTCTCATAATGGGACCTTCGCAGGGTAAACAAATGAACAACGCTATCTCTCTTACAAGTGGACGAAAACTAGCAACTAATTACATGGTACAACACACACACTCACCACTACGAAACACAGTAAAAAGGGGATCAGTAACAACTTACCTTATCCATTTTCAGCAGCTAATTTCCAAACGGCAGCAAAATTTCCAGGAGCACGCTTTCTTTTTCACATTCGCTACGTCACCAACTCTACACAAAAAGAGCTCACGTGACTTCCAGTGCTATGGCGCGATTCCTCCTTGTGTTTCAGCTCCTTTCCGCTAGGGTACAGTTCTTTGTTTACGAGATACATGGGGGTCTCATTTTAGGTGCCTATCCTCATATTCGGGGTCTTTACCCTACAATTGCGTGTCATCGGCATAACAGTGCACGATACAATATTTCACTGACGTAATCAAGTCAGCAGCTGCTAACGTGAATAATAAATAGACGTCGGATTTTAGGTTTCTCACTTACTGTATTTTTTCTTTTGCAGGTAAATAAGAAATAACAAGTTATATCAGCGTTTCATTAAAAATGAAACAACTGACGAACTTTTATGGTGCCTAAAATAACCTATTTTGCTTGTTAGAACCTATTTTAGGTTTCTATGCCTAAATTAAACATTTTTTTAAGGTTTTTGTAAAAAGTTTTAGATTTTACAGGATTTTTATATCTCACAGAGGTATTTACTAGGTTTGGTGGCGAAATAATTCAATGACTGGCGTGTTTGAAACATGTTTTCTGTCGATTTTCCTCCCTCCAAGTATTAGGTCAGTCAAAAAGTAAATGCAATCATTTTTTTAAATTTTTCACAGCAACAATAGAAAACTTACAATGATATCATTTTCCAACATAGTCCCCCTGAACTTCAATACACTTGGTCAAACGTTCCACAAGCTTTCCGATACCCTGAGAAAAAAAGGTTTTCGGTTGAGCAGCAAGCCACGTATGCACCGCTTCCTTCACCTGTTGAATCGCCGGCCTCTTAAAGCATCTTTAAGTGGACCGAACAGATGGTAATCCGACAGAGCTAGATCGGGACTGTATGCAGGATGCTCTAACACCTCGAAGCCCAGATTCCGAAGAGTTTGAGCGGTGTTGGCGGCGGTATGAGGACGCTCGTTGTCATGCAACAAAAGAATGCCTTCCAACAATCGACCTCGTCGTTTGCTTCGAATTGCAGGCTTCAACTTGTTCGAAAGCATATCACTGTATCGTTCACTGTTTATTGTTGTCTCCCTTTTCACAAAATGTTCCATAATTACCCCTTCTGAGTTCCAAAAAAGTGTGAGCATTACCTTTCCTGCAGAATGTTGATGCTTGACTTTTTTTTTCCGAACTTGTTCGACCGCTTTTGAACATTTCAATCCACTGGTAAACACTTCGCAGCGGTAAAACATTGTCACCGTATTGTGCTGAAAGTCTTCTATGGATTTCAGCTCCTGGTACACCTTCAGACCACAAAACAGACGCTGTTCTTCTGTGGTGCACACGGGCAGTGGCGCAGCCATGTTTACTTGGCAACACTGCAGGGCGAACTGAAGTGATAACGCTGTAACCTGCCACAGGCGAAGACAACGATACTATCTATCGGCTTGCGAGCGCAGAAAGCTGTACAGCCAACATACGGAAGAAAAGAGAAACATTGCATTTACTTTTTGACTAACCTAATATATGATGTTTATCAAAGCTTTAAACAAAGCACGTCAGAAAGAGGACAGTTCCCTCATACTTTTTACCCCTGCACTATAGACTCTCAATACTAAGCCTTGCCTACTAAGATAAAGTAAACTGTCCTTCCCCCCCCCCTCTCCCCATTCTCAGTTTTGGCACCCAATCGCCTCTACTGCCTGCACAGTCCCAAGTGCAAACTTCTGATATGTGCGGTCTTGCTCACTTTCGCGTCAGTTTGGTCCTTTTTGGCATTCACGCCTTGCGAAGAAATGTTTCAGCATTCAAATTAGCACTACTGACTATGTTTGTGCTGAAAGATAATTTTCAGCACATGAAATGATCCCCACAGACAAAAGGCGGAGTTTGAGTGTGGATAACGCAAAAGATTAATGGTGGTCACAGATTCCTGGTTTTCAAGGCGAACTTTCCAAAACTACAAGCAGATGTTTTCTCTATTCCAACCTTACGTATTACCGACTCTCACCCTCCCTTCCACACACAAAAATACTGACAATATAAATCATATATGTATGATTCCAATGTACCAAAAAATTTACCTAATCAACTTCAAGATATATTATTTTGTAATAATCTTCCGTCTGTCAGATAGATAGCTAAACTGAGAGAAACTTGCCTCAGGGCATTTATAAACATGTATAAATTTAATGGGATATGGATTAATAAAAGTTGCAATTTTTCACGTCTAGGGAGAAAGAATTGGAATAGAGAAAACATCCGCTTGTACCTTATTTCATGTTTTGCCAAAATTCACGGATAATTTTCAGAGCCAATAATTCACGCATAACTTCCGGAGCCAATAATTCAAGTGTAATTCCCGGAATTCTACGAATTCCAAGTGAGTAGCCACCCTGATATTGTGCAGCAACTTATACATACGTAATTCATTTTTCATATCGACAAGTAACATTTTCTAACAGCACAACTGCAATATTATAATAATTTGTAGATAATTTTGAAAATGATATAAAGAAATGAAAATTTGTTTAGAAAATTAATATTTGGTTATTACGGTTCTTGTGAAATTTTGTTTTTAACGATTGTATATGATCAGTATTTTTCAGAAATTTTGTACCAAATTATGTCTTTTTGAAACCTATTTCAGGATTTTTGGAACCTAATTTAAGGTTTTTACAACCTATTTTAGGATTTTTAGAACTTATTTTAGGATTTTTAGAGCCTATTTTAGGGAGTTTTGAACCTATTTTAGGATTTTTGGAGCCTATTTTAGGGAGTTTTGAACCTATTTTAGGATTTTTAGGGCCTATTTTAGGATTTTTAGAGCCTATTTTAGGATTTTTAGAGCCTATTTTACGATTTTAGAGCCTATTTTAGGATTTTTAGAACCTATTTTAGAATTTTTAGAACCTATTTTAGGATTTTTAGGGCCTATTTTAGGATTTTTAGAGCCTATTTTAGGATTTTTAGAACCTATTTTAGGATTTTTAGAGCCTATTTTAGGAACCTAAAAGCACACTTTTTAGAACCTAAAAATCCGAGGTCTAATAATATAGGACCCAATTAATGTCAATGCTGTACTGTATTCTATGTAGCTCGTGTGTGACTTATTTTTTTTTTTTAAAAAAAATGTCCATGTTTAACTTCATATTTTAGTGAAAGTAACTAAAATATAAATCTGTTGCCTGGTGATCACTATCTCCGATGTAAAACCGTGTAATCAAGGGGTCCCGGGTTCGATACCCGGTGGAGTCACATATTGCTTCGAATCCCACTTTAAACCAGGGTGCGAAATCCTGGGGGTGGCGGACGAGGGGGATTTCCCGCCCACCAACAATCATAGCCTCAAAAATCTCCTCCACCAAACGTTTCCGAGGGGGGAGAGTTTTTGTTATAACAAACAAAAGATAAGCAGTTACTTTTAATTTCAAATAAACTTTGCTAAGAATAATATCGAAAACACACACAAATGAGTGTAGTTGTGAGTATTGAATGCATTCTCTCTCAAGAAATCATTAACAAATCTACATTAATACGCACAATACAATAAAAGTAAAACAGGAATGCCAAAAAAATAATAACTATTAAATCTAATTGATTTATCATAAAGCAAAAACTAAACAAAAACTTACACATAATAAAACCACTTGAACTATTTCATAATTTATTAACATCTTTACCAGTTAATAAAGGAATTAATTAGCTGCTTTGCAATATCTGATATGTATAAAAGTAACAAATAAATTAATTTCCTTTATGTAATTAATAATAATAGTAATAACAATAATAATAATGATATATTTTTAATTGAGTAATTTATTTTTACTTTTTACATTACAAATATGTATCGTATAATTTACACATATGTTTGTGGGGGAGGGAGTTTGTAGATGAAGAACTTTCTTCCCCCCATCAGTTTTCAATGAATTCGCACCCTGCATTAAGCTGTAGGTCCAGTCCCGATTAGACTTACTGTGCATAAAGTGGACTTAAAACACCAACTCAATCCATCAATAAATCTCTCACAAGGATGGAGAACTGGCACACATGAGCGTGTGGAGAGCTTCCGTTCCTGTGGACTCCATGTGGTTCCTATCTGTCCTGGTCAACTTCGATCACAGATGAAAATCACTTTGTTGGCTAGGCCACGTCCTGTTTTATAACCGTGACATTTATCAAGGAGCAGTGGTTTTATCACTTCCTTCAATATTTCCCAGAGGATGTATCGATCAATCTATCTGTCTGCTTTGTGACTTGTTGTGTCGAAAAATCCACATTACAATGAATTTCTCTCAATGGCAGAGACTGGTGTCTACTAATTTTTGCCCGCTACAAAAGTTATGGCAGGGATATTCTGATATGTTAGGGCATTCTTCTGTTAGATTATCTGAAACATGGAGCCACCATTACGGGCTAGTACTATGCTGACCAAATGCCAAAACTGATCTGTGGGGTGTTGCTGCATCAGGACAGATTCTCCTCCACAGGTTAGGAGTTGCGATGGCTGTTATTCAATCTGCTGATATCCAATTGGTGGATCACCTCCCCTACTTACCCGACCTTGCTCCAAAGTGACTTCAACCTGTTTCCGAAATCGAAGCAACATATCCGTGGATAAACTTTTCCGAATGACAATGCCGCCATGGTTTCTGTCGATCCATGGGTTCACGAGCGCGGGGAAGGGGGGGGGTAACTTCTTCTAACAGGGCATAGAAGCGGCGACGGTAAAAGTGCATTGAAGGAGCAGCGGACTATGTTAAAAAATAAACATATTTTCGTTTCTGTCGCATTTTGTTTTCGTGGCGAGTATTAGAACATACTGAATACCCTGTTAATACCAAGAACTATGAGCAATAACAACCTAAATATCGAGCGAAGTCGCCTCACATGAAAAAAGAACCAGAACATGCTGCCCTCTAGTATCTGTCATTTGAACTATTTTAGAAGGAAATATCTCCCTTTGGTTGTGAACAAGCGAAAAACGTGTACCACCTGTGTATGTAAACAATAATGCTAACAAGGGTGATTTATCTGCTCTGTGGCGCGCCCAATCTTTTTGAATAGGGGATGGGGATACATATACTTTTTTCTTAGTTGTCAGCTCTGCTTTTAACATTTTATTTTTTTAGGAATGAAGGACCTAAAGGAAAAATTATTGGCCCTACCCCCTCCCCCTCTTGGGCACGCCACTGTATCCACTTCAATAACAATTAAAATCTAACACCAAGGGTAACTCCCGGCTATGGCCCTTTTTCAAAGAATAGTGGAAGAATTCACATCAGTACTTTAAAATACTGAAGCCTCGTTAGCCTCCAAGAATGCTCCATGGTGTACTACGTGGAAGAAAGGTTGATATTTCACACGGTCTACACCCCGAAAAAAGTATTTCCATTTCATGACCGCTGCGGAGGACGTCCTTCATTCCGTTTCTTGTTGTGCTAAGAGTATATCATCCTCACTTGGAAGTGCTATCATCTGCAAATAGGAGAACTACCAAAGGTGATGCAGGTAGATGTTGGTGGAAAGCCCCACAACGCTGTCAACGTCTCTACCATCTGTGGGGGCCTCCTTTGTTTACAGTTGGAGAGGGACACAAGGCCGCTAGCACCGCACGGCCTTGTGGCGAAGAACCAACTATGTGCTCAGTTGAAAAGCAAGGGTTTGAATCCCGGAAAGTGCTTGTGTGTTTCTTCTCTGAAAAAATTGTACATCACCCACCCTCGTGGTCACTGGTGTACGCAGGATTTTCTTCGGGTGGATAGTAAGTACGTAGTTGTATTCTATGGTGAACACAACAAGCTATTTTATATATTAACAGCTTTCTTTTTCTTCTCCCAAAAATGACAATCGGTGGTCATTTTAAGAGGGGTTTGATTTTTCCACTGTGGTTTCTCCCAAGTTCTTCACTGCTTAACTCTGAAAATGTTGATATTTCTAAAAATTTCGGAGGAAGCTGTAGTCCCATCACCCCCCCCCCCCTCTGCGTACGCCAGTGCTCGTGGTCACAGACAGAGAATCATGGCAACGAAAGAAAAACAAATCAGAAAATTCCACATTTAGCTTTACCACATTGCCCTACATAAAATCTAATACCAGGAGAGCAAAAGTACTGTTTCTTGTACAGTCACGGACACTTCTGGTTGTAATGATCCAATAGAAAGTCAACGGCGTGATAACAACCCATATGTGTCCGTGACTGTACATGTAATTGTGTAGCCTCTGCTGCCTCAAGCACTTTGTGTTCGTGTCGTCATGAAACCTCTCCTTACAGTTGGATTGGATGGAACGGTTCAATTCCTTGGCCTCCACATTCACCGGACCTTAACCAGCGGAGACTGATGGGTGTGAAGTTAGATGAAGTGCTGGAAGGATAAAAATGGGGAATAGAGAAAATTAAATCAATAGTTACACATATTTATTTTAACAATGGAAGTCACATGTTTCTTGTATTTCAAATCAATCCTTCTGTCCTTTGAGGCCGCAAACCTGCCAGTTATATCCTCTGCTTCTTAATTGGCTGATGTAACAGTTCTTTATGAATTGCAATATTTGCTAACGAAGAAAGTCTTGCTTGTGAAATTGCATTCCTGAGGTATGTTTTTATCCGTTTGAGGCATGAAAAGCTTCTTTCCATGGACGTTTAAAATTCACAATGTACAGGGTGATCAAAAGAGACGCAACCTTATGAGGAAACTATTTATTATACAATATTTACAAAACGTGCTGAAAGAGGTCGCCATTGTGAGATTTACAGAAGTGAATACGGTGAATCATGTTTTTTAAAGACTCTTCTTCCGACTTCGATACCCGGTGGAGGGACATAGTGGTTCGGATTTCACTTTGAACTGTAGGTCCAGTTTATATTAGCCATACTGTGCATAAAGTGGACTTAAAACACAAACTTGAATCAATCAATAAATCAATCTTCTTAACGTTTTCGGTGAAATTCAATCAACAAGGTTTTGAATATGTTCTTGCAATTTCGGAATAGTGTGGGGATGTCGGGTGGTGATAAATCTGGAGACCGAGCTGGCCACAACCGCTGGGAGATTACTTGTCCATGAGAACAGTGTACCAAATACGCCTACGTTGTTGGCGGTATGGGTTGTAGCACTATCCTGTTGCTGTAACCTGTCTGCCTGTGTAGTATCAACAAAGTCTCGCACCATCTGTATGGATTGGTCACTGTTCACTGTGCCAAAAAATCATGTTATGATGATCCGACTGCGTGACGTTGCATCTCTTTTTGATCACCCTGTAGCACTTACCGGATTTCTTAACTTTATTAAAACTAACTGATTGTTAGTAATTCGGTAGGAAATCCGCAATGTAAAAACTTCCTTCTTATCTTCGTCTCTCTAACAAAACACACACCAAATCATAAACAGAATTCATAATTGTCACGCGCTCAGTTCAACTCCCCGAAGAGCAAGTGCAGTAAATTGCTTTGTAACTCCCTACCTCTTCAGTCGCGGAAAGGTTAAACCACGCAAGGCAAGCAGTGACGTCACGGTTGCCATATCAACCAACCTAACCCAGCTACGTTGGTGTGCAGGGATATCGCTTTCCCAGCTAGAGCTGTGCACTTTGGATGGTTCTATGAGGCAAAAACTGTTGTCCAGGGCTCGCGTCGCGTAACAAACTACAATGTACAAATATATTTCTTTTAAGACTATTAAACGTGATAAGAATAATTTAATAAATAATAAAGACATTCTGTATATTAATATGTGTTGAAGTGCCACTGCACCTACATCACCTGAATAGCCGCCATGGCTATCCGTATCCGTATCGTATCTTGGCGTTTTTTTTTTAACTTGGGAATTTTTGCTTCTCAGCTTTCCCTCCGGGCTTCTACAATGATGTTGTAAATGGCGGTTTTATTAACGTTGACGCCATACAGCTGTCGCAGGCGAGAAGTAGTTAATGAATGAATGAATTAATTTTCCTGAAGTTCTCGTTGTAAAGTTTCATTTCTATTACTTCCATTTGATTTGTTGGTTGTTGATAGTGGCATACTGAGGTGATTGGATCTTTGGTTACCCCTGCGACTGTCGCTCGAAGTTCGATCGGTGATGGACTGGTTAATGAATGAATGAATGACATTTCTTGGTTGGTTGCTTTTGATGTACCGTTGCCTTGACTTCGATGTGTTCTTTCCCCTTTTAATTGGCGTTGCTAATATCTTGTTATGTTTTCCTCTGCGACTGTCGCTCCAGGGGCATGGATAATGAGCCTATGTTAGAGATATGAGTACGGCACAAAGGCTAAACATTTGGATGAGCTGAAGCATAGATTTACAGCTTTTATCACATTTTCTGAGGAACTGCTGGGAAGAACTTGGTTAAAAGCCGAATATCGTCCCTCCATTATTCGTGCAACCAATGGTGCTAGTTTCGAATTACATCACAATATGAGAAAAGAGTATAGTATTTATAAAAGTACTACCATCTATTGGGAATATTTTAAATTAAAATTTTATTGTACGAATCTACGTTGATGAGTTGGGTAATCCTACTCTGTCTAGGTTTCGTTTGCTGGAAACGCTGTAAAGATTGGAACACCCTGTATATTTGTGGTGGCAGAAGCAGTGTAAGAGGGCTAGATAATATTTGGTAGGAAAGTAGCTAAAACGTAATGGGGACGAATGCTCATTCCTGAAATGTCCTTATCATTTTCATGGAATAGTACGAAAATAGTTAATGCAGGCCCAATATCATTTTCACAAAATTTTAAGTTTATATTATTAATTCTTTCAACACTAATTATTATTATTTCTGAGCAAATCAATAAAAACAAAAACGGCAACTCTGTTACTACTAAATTCGCACCTTTCTTCTCTTTCTTTTGTTTTCGTACTAAACTTATTGAAATATTTTTTTGAAAGTCTAGCTCGAATCTGTGACGTAATTTTTCTAATTTAATAACCATTTATTACTGAAGCTACAGCGCCTTGAATAACGTAGTGTGGAAAACGGCACAGTTCTGCGCGCTCTGGCTGGTTCACTCGAAAATGATCCGCTACAGGCGCTGGTATTGAACCCGGTGCTTGGTATTCGTCTGCTTATAATGGAAGTAAATGGAGTTTTCGCTGCAACGTCTGATTCTTTTACATGAAGCATTTCTATGAATATGATAATTGCTATGATATTTGGTACAGTGGTCGCGAAGATATTAACGAACATTCTAGACAGTCGACCACGTCCTGTTATCGTCATACTTCCGTTAATAATACGGGAGAAAAAATACGCGTGGAATGCTCTTGGCAACTAAATTTTTGTGTATGAATTAGGTTCATTATTATTATCATCATCATCATTTCTTTTAAAGATATACACACTGAAGTATTTGTATTTTGGATATTTACTGTCTCTTTTCTTCCGCTTTAAACTAATCGCGGCAATGATGATAATGATGATTCCATGAAACGACAAGGGGAACCCCACAAAATTTTCTTAGTGCCATCGACATGAGTGTAAGGAAACTTTCAAACCAATGGGACAAGCGACACGGGATGTTCACACTGTCATACTAGTGACACACACTTCCAGACTGTAAATAGCATTCATTGCACATGAGGGTCCAAACAGCAAACGACACGTTCATATGGCGTATTCGCGTGCTACTTGTTACTTCGGTCGGAAAGCTCCTTAAAGGAAGGGTGCTCAGACCGAAACAACGCGCTACAGGGGGAGTTCCCAACTAAGTGACAAGCGACATGGTGCCTTGTCTATTGGCAAGCGTTCGCTGCTAATTGTGCGAACTACAGACAGGCGACACGAAAAACCGCACATTACAACAGCAGATCTAGGCGACACGATAAGTCACACGTGTCGCTTTGTCGCTTGTGCGTCGCTCAAACTGGGCCATTTCCTCAATATCTTGCAACATGTTGCCGTGGTTTGTTGTTCGCGCATGCGAGATGCAATGAGTGTCTTGCTTTAGGGAGATTGCGCACCAAAGAGACAAGCGGCACGCGACACTTATCGCTTGAGGATTTCACCAACCGAACGCTGGCCTGTGCTTCCCGTCATGCCGCTACGATGTGAAATGTTGCTCTTGATTGGCTCGTTTCCAAGCAACATGTGTCGCTTCGGTGTGAAAGTTGCCTTGGACCGAAGGACCCGTGTCGCTTTGGTGTGAAATCCTCGTATCGTTTGTCGCGTGTCGCTTTGGTGTAAAATCTCCTTGAGGAAACGGTGCAGTCAGAGCTTGTGTCCCTACGGTTCGAAAGGCTGCATTGATTACGGACTGCTCGCTTCCAAGCGACACTTGTGGTTTGTCGCCTCGGTATGAAATATCTCTCAGGATACTATTTATATTCTAATAACATAGAAAAATAAAACTCTAGTACACAGTCCAACACCTGACGTCAGGAATCACTTTGCGATGTTTCTTCTTGTGTTACGCATGCTATTTATTTATTAATTTTATTTTACTTTTCTTTCCAAATTAATGTCATTTCGTGACTGCAAATCACTCCACAAATATAACTGTTTCCATCAATTCACGTACCGCCTTTCAAGACAAACAAATCTACATAATATATTCCAAAAACTAACAAAGCCGCATTACTTTCATAAGAAAATTAGCACCGACATTGATCGCACTGCCATCTACGTTTCTCATCCGTCTGAGGAACCAGTTTCTTGGGTCGTTTTCCACACTACGTTATTCAAGGCGCTCTACTGAAGCTAATGAACCCGCCCTAATGTATTCAGCGCAGTAAATATAATTTAAAATATTCCCATTAGATGGTTGAGCTTTAATGAATATTACGTTTATAACAAACAAAATTACGTTCAACTAATTAGGTAAGAAACCAAGCGCAACTGTTAAATATGTATACGTTATCTAAAACTTACTAACTGGAATGTTTAATTTTGAGTTGTTGAATTATAATTTACTGATGGATGTAATAACCTGCATACATTTTTACGATCATTTTTAAGTAGGCTGGCTGGAGTTATTACGCATTGTCATGTTGGGATTCATGTTCATTTATTTAACTCTTTGGAAAGACAAGGGCCTCTATGGCTCTTGTTTTAGATCGGCAAATTAAATACTAATCGAAAGAGACCATTCAAAAAGAGGAATGTCATATGCTAGTTTCTTAATTATTACTAGCCTTGAGTACTTTATTGTACTGCACATTGCAATAAATTGATCTGTTCCTGCATATTCGGTGGCGATACACGTGTTCAAAGTGTAGTACAGTAGAGCGTCGATTATCCGAAGTAATTGGGGGACATGGGTGTTCGGAAAACTGGTTTGTTCGGATAATCGAACTGTACATGTTTGTTTGCCAAAAAGAAGTACTGTACAGTAAATTTATTCATAAAAACAGGCATCTCTTTAAGTATGTATTACAAAGTAACGTACAAAGGCAGCTTTAGCAGGAATATATAGTATGTGGTACAGTTTATTAAACAAAAATATGTACATATTACATACGCATTTTGAATGAACAATACACACAGTACACAAAATTAACGTTTAAAAAAATCCTTTATTTTGGTCTGCCTAAGCAAGCCTACACGCTTACGAGCAGCTAAGTCACGTACTTTTTTCATTACAGATATCTGAAAGTGAGCGAGTACACAGTTCGGTTAAGCGGTCGTTCGGTTGACCGACGTTCGGATAATCGACGCTCTACTGTAATTGCTTTCAGAGAAGAAACGCTTTGTTTTTCTTACTGTTATACATAGTGAGCCTAAAGTTGTTACGAAATTCTGATATCGTTTTCTTCTGTTACCTACTTACTTATTCATTATTTAAATATTTTTTTTAAATCATGCACCTTATAGTTATAAAATACTCAAAATAGAACATGCAAAATCATGTACAACCATACTGCAAACAATAAACAATAATAATAAGCTGAGCCTCTCTAAATAAGGCTCAATAAGTGTTTCTTCGACGAAATAAAACATCGTTCCCCTCAAAGTAAATTCCCCTCTACTATTCATCCCTCGCGCGTCGCCTTGTCTTCTTGAGAACGTTGTCATCCTTATTACTCAAATGTTCTTGCATTAACTAAGAGACTTGTCTTATCACTATTAAAACTACAATATCGTAAACAACTTAAATTTATAAAAATATAAATAAACTTGCAGGTACTCACCGCTCCACGCATTCAGTGATGACATTTGATTATAGTCTCATAGATACCGCTGCATTTATCAACAATGCCTAATTCTTACTTCAGCATTGTTGTGTTCAAATGTATCCCAGGCTCTTTAAATCAAATGAAACAATGAGAATGAGTAATGATTAGATTAATATGACAGATTCGCAAGGAGGAAACTCTTACAAAAATTAGCTATCAAAATTCTTACAAAAACTTAATACGCGTAATGTCTTTGTAGGAGATATATTAACATACGTACAAATATTCCACATATCATGCGGGTATTTTTTGATCGGTTTGATAGGGATATATATATATATATATATATATATATCTTATTGTTCAGAAACGAACAAAAATATTTCATATATATTAAAGTTTAAGTTTTGATTTAAAGTCTTTATGCACAGATAGGCTAATTCGGAATTGACCTACAGTTTAGAGGGTGGACCTAGTCAAGAGTCGTCCAAATAAACTACAATAAGGTCAATCCATATGAAGTGGTACGTACAACATGGTTGCTTGACCATTTTTTAAAAAGTATAATTTTTGTGTGGTGTGCGCCTCATATGTTGACAGTTCAGAACCACTGTTATTTTATTTTTACTATCACTGATTTCAAGATGGCGGACTTTTTTTTATCTTGGCGTGCGTCATTTTCTCCATTCGTAAGCATCAGCGGTAACTTTTTTATCTCAGTTCTGGTAAGTCCTAGGGCAATGAGACAAAATCTGTGATGTTAAGCACTTTATAGGCTACAATTGTATTTGTGTGTAAAAAAGGTAAAAAAAGGTAAAGTGCTCCCCTGTGCTTAGCACCACGCCATGAAGACGTATAGGGGGTGTGGGGGTAACGCCCCACACTTTCTTGATCCGGTCGTGAGTAGGGGTGATGTGATCAGCATCACGCCCCTGACCGCCTTTACCCCCCAGGGTTTCCCCCAGGTACCCATGTTATTCGACGCTGGGTGGGCGCCGGGACCGCTTCCAACGTTAGAAAAGTTCCCGGATTTGAACCGGCCGGAGATCGAACCCGGGACCTTGAGCATGGTAGTCAGACGCGTTACCGACTGAGCCACCGCGGCCACTTGTGTGTAATTTTCTAAATATTATTCCTTCATAATAAATTTTAAGATCAAAATTGTGTATCCTAATCGCTCAAAATGTCATTTTTGGTACGAGTATATATACGAGGGCGTGCTGAAAGGTGAAGCTTCCTATGTTTTCTTTTTTTGTTCTTTTTTGTTACCTTGTAAATGCATTTTAGATTTTGAACATCTACACATTGCACATATAAGACTTTCCCGCTTCTCCATTGAAGGTTTCAAACTTCTATCGCCAGTGGGTGCTGAACTATAGCGAGGAAAATGGCAGCATGTAATCATACAATGTCGGTGGAGCGCCTATGTGCCTTGATCGAGTTTTTAACTGCAGAAAATGTGCTTCAAATTGACGTTCGCCTGAGACTGAAAGCATTTTATGAGGATGAATGCGTAGACATCAGTACTGTGCGATCTTTGGCTGTTCATGCTCTTAAAGAAAACCCCAGCTGAACACGATTTCGATAACCTCTATCAGTTGCAGTACGCGGCTTTCCACTCCATTCTCTCACATACGCTGAGAGTTCTTCAGCTGCGGTTTTCTTTACGACCATGAACAGCCAAAGATGGCACAGAAATTATGTCTACGCATTCATCCCCATAAAATGCCTTCAGTCTCAGATGAATGTCAATTTGTAGCACATTTTCTACGGTTAGAAACTCGATCACGGCACACTACTTGAGGCGCTCCACCGACATTGTATGGTTTGTATGTATATATACACTCGTACTTCATTGCAGATCCATTTCAGGATGGTAATGTTGTTGATTTGACATTCCAAATTACAGTTTGCAGATTTTTGACACAAAATGTTAATAAGAAATGAAATTAGGCATACCATATTTAATGCAGTTTTGTATCTCTTAAACCAATTGAATATCAAACTCAAATGTTTACTGAAGTTACTATCATAGAGTACTGTATTGTGTACAAATTTCAGATTTTTAAACAATTGCTCACCAGAGATATTTAACCCTGAATTCGGAGCTTTATAACAAAAAGTACATGTTTGTGACCCTGTAGAAAAAAAAGGATTATACTCTCAAGCTTCAAATAATTTTGGCACACACTATTGGTACACAGGTACTTGCACAAAAAAATTCAAGTGTCAAACAAACTGCCTTCCCCCTAAAAAAAAATATCCAAAAATGACATTTTGAGCGATTATGATACACAATATTTACCTTAAAATGTATTATGAAGGAATTATATTGACATATTATACACAAATATAATTGTAGCCTATAATGTGCTTAACATCATTTTGTCTCATTGCCCAAGGACTTACCAGAACTGAGATAAAAAAGTTACCGCTGATGCTTACGAATGGAGAAAATGACGCACGCCATGATAAGAAAAAATGCCCGCCATCTTGAAATCAGTGATAGTAAAAATAAAGTAACAGTGGTTCTGAATTGTCAACATATGAGGCTCATACCACACTAAAAATATACTGTTTTGTAACTGGTCAAGCAACCATGTTGTGCGTACCACTTCATAAGAATTGACCCAATATGAAGTGATGTCAAAATTTGGATGCAATTGTTGTCCATTTTTCTAAGTTATAAAATAAGCTGAAGTCAAAATTTGAATGTAATTCTTGCTCAATGTTCTGTAATGTAGTAGAATAATTATTCCAAATTAAATTGGATCGTTCGAATGAAAAAGTATTCAAAGAACAATATTAACTGTAAATTATTTGTGCAATTTGTCCTGTTTATTGAAAATGTTATAAAAAAAGATGTTTCTGATTAATAATCTGTAGTGAGTGATATGAAAAATCTAATATTATTTCATCACCCCTTTATGAACGTATCAATGCCCTTTTCCTATGGTAAACAGACTGAATTGTTGAATGATATGGTCTAAGGAAACAACGAGGATTATAAAAATATGAAACTTCATGGAGAAAACGTGATCAAAATAACAATAAAGAACCTTTCCAATGTCAATCTTAATCCGAGTACACCGGAAATAAAAATGGCTCCACGATGGCGTAGTGGTAATGTCGTCGCGTTGTAATCAAGGTGTCTCGGGTTCGACACCAATGGTTCGGATCTCACTTTAAAGTGCAGGCCCAGTCCCGATTAGCCATACTGTGCATAAAGTGGAATTGAAATAAAAAAACAATCAATCAATCAATCGATCGATCAATCAGTCAACATAGATTCTGAAATACTCGCCTACCTGCAATGCATTATGTGTACTATTCAATATCTCTGCGACGGAAGGAGAAGTTCTGAAATATTGAATTATCCGTACTTGGAATATGGCGGCGTTACCTACCGTGTCAAGGATCTGCAGAACACGTAATATGTTGATATTCATGTTATTAATGCTATAGGAAAAAAATATATAAAAATCTAAGCTTTGTCAATTAGTTCCTTTATTTCGTGAAAACTTTCAGTTGTCCGCCATTTTTTCAATATGGCGGACTTAACGTACGGGTGATCGCCGGGGACTTTCGTTTGTTGTTTTAATGCTGTAAGGAAGCTATGCAGTAAATTTCAGCTTGTTATGAATTAGATCCTTTATTTCGAAACAAATAATTATTTAAAGTGACTGCACTAGTAGGGTTGTTATGTCATTTGCTCCTAATCTAGAATCTAAATATGAGCTACCACCAAGGCGCCAGGGGGGAGGGCAGGGGACACTTTGCCCCCTTGAGATTTCTGGAAAGAATGGATGTAATTTGAATGGTGAAATTGTAGCGATATTTTATGACAAAAAAATATTGTTTTCTGTGACTTACAGGCCGTAAGTTACAGCAACTATTATTATTATTACAGTACTCTTCGGCATGTATAAACATAGATTAGAGGTACCATGATGGACGGTACATCAAGTGGTATCTGACTCTGATTTATATGTGTGCCTTGCAGTGGCGTGGCGTGACTTTTTCAAAAGTGTTACCCGCTATCAGTACGACAATTATGCGTGCTTGACGTTATCATCCCCCCACCCTGTCTTCGAGCTAGATATTTGTTCATTTCGTTCTTGTTTTGCAATCAGCACAGTGATTTAGCCACAAACACTCCTAGAAAGAACTACCACTCATGAAACAGTTACCATGAAAATCCAATGAATAATGGTAGACCCTTGTCAAGAAGAAGAACCACACTTTTCTCGGGTCAGTTTGACGTTTGTGTGGTGAGCAATGAGCAGACGACATAACTCCGCTCCTTTGTGTAAGGGAAGCCTAGCTGTACGTACTACTGTTGCCAACTTAGTATTTTGGAGCAAGGTTTGTCCAAATCACGAATCACACCAAGGAACTATATTTTCTGTATTACCTAACTGGTCTCAGTTGTAGTTCAATCCAGCCTTGGCTCTGCATTCTGCCTCTAGTGCCTTCACAGAAATGGTATTCCTATTTTAGGCGGGATTTAGCTCTTCTCTGCCAATCCGATGTGACAACACTGACTGAACGGCAACAGGGCCCCTTAACAGGCATATGAATAACACCAAAGTCCTTCCCCGCTCTTTCCTTGTATTGGCGTCCTCTTCTCCCTTGTTGCCTCCTCAGGGTAGCGGAACGGCCTCCTTCTTCGCTTCTGTCGGCTGCAGAAAAAATGTCCTAGGCAATATCTACTCGACGGCAACGGTGTTCATTAACGTATTTAACAATGTTGTCATTTTATCGAAACAACTTTTTAATTCTTTACATTTTGCTGTTACCTGCGGTAACACCCATGGGTAACACCGGCTACATGCACGTCACGCCTCTGGTGCATTGTGAAGAAGTACAAAAAGACAAAGAACTGTTCATCAACAAAGTGATAGGCTAGAGTGCGCGTCAAATCTTCTGCACATGGCCTTGAACGGCTGAACAGCACCAGCGAATCACAGACGTGCGGCGTTGCCGTGCTCTCCTTGACAAAGCGTTTCTCTCAACCACGCTGTCTCTTTTCCGTGTGAGATTTCGACATGGCACCGCTGCAGTCCGCTGCTATTGGCTATCGCCATATGCAGGAGATTTGACGCGCACTCTAGATGTTTATTGAAAGGAAGGAAGGCGAATCCACTTTCTATCTAAATAGAAGACTCGAGTCTAAACTTGTATACAACGTCAAAGTATTTTCAATCCAATTTCAATTTTATGATTTGTAAAGTAGTAGTAGTAGTAGTAACTAATAATAATAATAATAATAATAATAATAATAATAATAGTATTAATACTACTACTACTACTACTAATAATAATAATACATAAAGGGGTCCCGGGTTCGATACCCGGTGGAGGCACAAGTGGTTCGGATCCCACTTTAAACTGTAGGTCCAGTCCCGATTAGCCTTACTGTGCATAAAGTGGACTTAAAACAGCAACTCAAACCAAACCAAACCAAACTAATAATAATAAACCTTTTTATGACTCTGCCCCGCCTGAGAAAAATCCTGCGGGTGCCATTGGCTACGACAAGTTTAAATATGGGTTATCAGTTGGTCTTCATCGAATGACGTTGGAGTCAATAGAAAATTGTGAAGATACGACTGAAGTCCATGTCAGTCAAAACAAATACATTATAATAAAAATCAGTGGCGTATACTGAGTCCAAGATCTGGGCAATCTCACTATGTCACGCGGTCTTAGGCTATGAATAGAAATACAGTTACCCACTTCTAAGAAATCAGGTTGCCAACTCATAAGAAATCAGGTTGCCAACTCATAAGAAATCAGGTTGCCAACTCATAAGAAATCAGGTTACCAACTCATAGGAAATGATGTTGCCAACCCGTAAGAAATCAGGTTGCCAACTCATAGGAAATCAGGTTACCAACTCATAAGAAATCACGTTGCCAACTCCAGAATCAGCATCATCTCACTGATATGAATAATATTATTTACAATTTATGATCAATTTTTCTCCTGTATTTTATTTTATTCTCTAGACTTCAGGCTTCACAGACAGCCTAGCGAGCCTAGAATATACGCTCCTGATAAAAATGATTGCAATTTGTGCAACAAAAAGTTCTGAAGAGCAATGTCTGAATGAAGAGTGTTGGATTTACCAATCCTGTTTCAAGCGGTCACAAAGAATGTCCATATTGGACACAAACTTGTCTCAGTAAACAACAATGAATCCAGGACAATTGCGATGAAGCCAAAATCACGGACAATTGCGATGATTTTGACGGTGAAGGTCATTTCACAAATTAATGGTAGGACAATTGCTACGATCAGGATGACTAACCCATAGGTGCACCTAACCTAACCCAACCCAGTGGCGTCACATACGAGTGTTCACAATATTTTTTTTTGTACTGAATGCAGATTTACTTCTCTCCCTTGTAACTTCTTCAATTGAAAAAGTTAAATTAACAGTTCAACTTATTTTCAACAATTTCCCCCCAAAATCACACTATATTTGAAGTAATAAAAGAAGGACCTAGGGGAAATTTTCCCTTTCCCCCTTAAAATCCGCCAGGTTTAGCGAATTCTCGCTAAAGATTCCAACTATGCGGCACATACCTTTTAGAGCCCCCCCTAGACATGCATTGTATATTCTGCACTCTGTTGCCAAATGTAAGAAGTATTGCCGCTTGCATCAGTGTTCACACAGCGAAGTGAACATCTTCGGGGTATAGTGGTCAACAGCCCCTTTGCTGTCAGCTCTATGCAACACGCACAGCAATTGTACTCAACGCCCTTTGTGGAACACCGTGGGAGTCAGTATTTCCAACTTTCTAGAAAAGTAATCAGACGTGAAAGAAGTATTGTCAGAGTAAATTGTTTGTATATACTCGTACATAAAACAAAGTTTACATTTAATATGTACATAATTTAAGACATATACATATACTAACCTAACCTAAAAGTGGTTGTAATGATAGTATGTTAACAAGCTTCGTTGCCAGTCTGTAGCCTGGGGAAAGTGTTCTATTCAAAAATATCAATATTGCACATAATTCAATTGTAAGAGGTATTGTACGGGGTGTTAAGTCACCCTTCAATTTGATAGAAGATTTAAAATGTCATCGCAATTGTCCAACGGCCCTTTCACTTGTAACTGTGTTCATCGCAATTGTTCGCCATCGCAATTGTCCACCTATTTTTTTTTTTTTTTGCAAGATAATATATTGTAAGATATATCGTATCAATCCCTAAGATTGTATGTTTATTTTATTAAGTCTCTCTGAACGCTTCATGTTGACCAGGGCATTCACTTGTTTTTCTCAGCTGTCTCAAGCCTCTTAGGCATGTTTACAATGCGTTGTGTTGTGCCATGCAAACCTCCTGAGCTTTCAGGAACAGGTAACACTTCTGGTTTTGGTGTCAGCGGTTTGCATGGTAGCAATTATATTAAAAACACGATTCGGCGATTCGCCATCGAGGAAGAGCTCGATGGCCAGGGAATATAGAGGTGAGACAAGCTGGGAAGGGACTGGACTTTGGGAATTGAGAGCATAGAGAGAGGAGGTCAGCAAGGCAGGAGGTGAAGAGTAGTACAACGCTCTGGTCAACAAATAGGAGAGAAGCTCACAGAGGACTTCGCTATTTTCATTCAGCTCAGAGACTTCAGTTAGACAGGTAATTATCCTACACCCAGCCATGATACAGGTTCAACGGTTCACAAAATCCAACGAGTTGCCATTGTCTTTTCAGTAGTTTAATTCCTTTGTGTAATTTGTACCTTTCGCATGCCAAGCAATAACTCGTCATGTCAATGACGAGTGGTCTCATCAAGAGGATGAATGATGAGTAGTTTACATCACCCCATCAATTAACTGGTTCAGATCCCTTCATTCTATAGAATGACACGTGGTGGATTTGCTAGGGCTTCTCATGCATTTTTTCGGAAATGCGATGAGAAAAGAGTTTGTTAACCAGTTTAAATTCAACCCCACCCCAAATTTTGTTACATGGTTTTAAATTCAAACACACCCTAATATTTTGCTCATTTATTTAGTTTCTTTAGTATGTCCCTGCCATATTTTATTTTTGAAAATACATAGGGCTTAAAGGTTTTAAAATTAATGGGGGGAGAAGAATTTACTTGTGCCATGATAGATGTCGAGCTTTCACCTTGCTGATGAACTCGACGAAACATTAGATCAATTATTAGATATAGCACGAGGGACTACAAGTTTTAATTTAGATGTCAGCGGCCCAGCTGCAAGTTCCACCCCCAAGTTTAAACGTAGCCCAATCTTAACTAGACACCTTCAGCGAGAATTATTGGAAAAACAGAAATGTGAACCACAATTAGAGCAAAAAGATCAGGATTTTAGAGATTTAGACCAAACACAATTCGCAACAATGGCTCAGTCGCAGTTTGTTCCCCCAACTATTTTAGAGGGTATCCCATTTCAGGGGATAGTCGGGGAGGACGTTTCAAAATTTTTAGATAAAGTGGACAGCCTTGCCATATTAAATGGATGGAATAATGCCCGTAAACTGGAATTATTTCCAGCCTTTCTGGCCGGGCCAGCATTACGATGGTACCAGACCTGGAAAGATGGTACAGAAGATCAGGAAGTTACTTACGAGGAGATACAGAAAAAATTTAAAGACGAATTTACAGGGTCCTTGGATCAACTCCAGATCGAGGAGCAAATTCGATATAGATTACACAAAGAAACTGAGCCAGTTACGAATTATGTTCGGGACAAACAATTACTTCTACTCAAGGCAGACCCCAAAATGAGTATTCAACAACAGATCAAACAGATCATATTAGGCTTACAGGTGGATTACATGAAAGATATCCACCATAAAGAGTATGAGTCCGTGCATGGGTTGCTTAAGGATTTAAAATCGTTTGAGAAACTCCAATTTTTGATGAGACAGCGCAAGCTGAAGGAATTGAGGTACGAAGAGCAAAGAGAAAGTTTATTCTCTCCTTTGCATAATACACCAGCACTTTCGCAACAGCAGCAGATTTTACTGCAGAGTAACAATCTGGCTACTGCTGAGTCAGCGCAAGCGCGACCCACTTCAGACATTGAGGCAAAATTCAAAGCATTGCAAAAGGAGGTTGAGCTACTAAAATTATTTAACAATCCTCACAATACCAAAGCTCAAGTCCAGGCTCAGGAAACTGGTCTGGAAGCGAGATTAGCCAGTCTCACTTTGAGATTGGATAGCATGGAGGATCAAAAACAGAACCCTGGCACCGACTCATCTACTCCAAAACAATTTAGAGAACCTTATTATAAGGATAATTATCAGTCAAGTAATAATTATAGAGGCTCCTATCGGGGTAATAATAATAGACGACAATTCAATAGGGGGTACAGGAATGGACGTAATAATAATGGTAACAACTCAGATCGCAATAGGCGATATGGTAATACCCAACAATGGCGAGGACGTGGAAACTTCCGCGGACAGAACTCGCGGGGTTCCTCGTCTTCAGCAGGGCGAGACCAGGAAAACAGGGAAGAGCAACGGGGGAGACCACGCTGCTCAATTTGTAATTACCCTAATCACACAGCAGCCACTTGTTTTCAGAACACGGAGGCTTTAAACGAACAATGACTGCCCATAGAAGAGACGTATGCGCAGATTTCGTTGGCAAACAGATATCAGTCTCTACTTTCCCCTATGAGGAATTAATTTATATTAACGCAGTATTAGGGGGACAACGTCAGAGGTTTCTCGTGGATTCCGGAAGCCAAGTATCCGTCACCAGTGATCGAGGCATTCCTACAACCGCCAAACGTTTCAAAATTCATACGGCCATAAGGGGAGTAGCCAAAGAACAAATTGAAATTAAAGAGATTGTCCTCTTAACATTTGCAATAAACGGCCGCAATTTTACCCATCCTTTTCGGATGATTCCAAATTTTGAACATGGGACAATCCTGGGAAACGATTTCTTAAGAGCTCATAAGGCAAATTTGGATTTTGATCAAAATCGACTCACATTGAGGAGATTTGGTACTCCTCCGCGAAACCAGTTAAGGACGGAACACAGAAAGACCTTTGACGTTTCCATAAAAGTTGCTAGTCTGATCAGGGATTTATATGTGCCGGAATTTGTAACTTCCAGACAAATTAGAATCAAACCTAGATCTCATTTGTGCATTCCTGTCAAATTGACAAATTCTAGTAATCAAAATTTAACTTATTTGGAGCCAGATTTACAGTTTCAAATGGACACAGGCTTAATGGTGCCTCGAGCCATTGTAAATCCGGAGTCATTTTTAATTTGGATTACTAATCCAAATTCTTACAAAGTTAAAATTAGGAAAGGGGCACGCTTAGGTACCGCAGAGGCATGGCAAAATCCAATACCAGCTTCGCGTCATATTGCAGACGACGAAGGACCTAACGTTATGGTGACCAAGGAGACTGGCACCGTGACAAAACCAGTGCACCACATTACTAAATTTCACATAAATCCAGCATTAGAACCTGATCAGAAATTGCAACTTAGACAATTATTAGAGAAGTATGTAGATGTATTTTCTTGGTCTGAGCAAGACATTGGTTGTGCCACTAATTATACGCATCGTATAAAGTTAAAGGACGATTCGGAATTTCACGTCCCAGCCTACCCTATACCAGTTCACCTGCGTAAGGAAATTAACCAGCAAATTGACAACTTGCTAGAAGCAGGGGTCATCAGTCCTACGACATCACCGTACAATTCACCAGTTTTTCTTGTCAAGAAGAAATCAGGAGCTTATCGCATGGTGCAAGATTTTCGATTATTGAATGCCAGGTCCGTTTTCGACGCAGTTTCAATTGGAAACATTTCAGAGATATTGCACAATATGGCCGGTAAGAGCTACTACTGTAGTGCTGACTTGAAACAAGGATTTTTTCAAAACCATTAGAAGAACAATCGAAAAAGTACACTGCCTTTACTATACCAGCCAGGGGACAATTTGCGATGAACTTTACACCTATGGGACATGTGACTTCTCCTGCGGCAATGACCCGATGTGTTCAGCTCGCTACAGCGGGGATGAACGACAATAATTTCGCCTTTTATATCGATGACATGTTTGTTTTTGCCAATACATTTAAGGATATGTTGGTCAATTTAGAGAAAATGTTTCAATGTTTACGATCTGCCGGATTGAAATTGGCTGTACCTAAATGTTCATTTGGATACTATGAGACAATTGCCTTGGGCCACAATGTGGGCAAATATGGCTATCGTATAAGTGATAGAATACTGTAATCCATTAAGAATTATAAAGTTCCCACCACCACGAAGAAGGTTAAAATGTTTTTAGGTCTTTGCAGCTACGTGAGGAAATATGTCAAGAATTTTTCTGATATTGCATCACCATTACAGGGTTTAATTCGTAAGGGCAAGAAATTCACATGGGGTCCTGAACAACAATCGGCATTTGAGAAATTAAAGGAAGCTCTAATTACTGCACCTGTTTTGTTACCGTACGATCCAGCGAAGAACACAAAGGTTTTCACCGATGATTCAGCTCATGCGGTCAGTGGCGTATTAATGCAGCCCAATGCAGAAGGAGAGTACTTGCCATGTGCGTACTGCAGTAGAACGTTGACCGACACTGAAAAAAGATTGAGTGTTATTGAGCAAGAATTAACAGCAATTTTATATGCTTTCAAATCATTTAGATTTTATCTTGTTGGGCGCCATTTTGATTTATACACGGACAACAAAGCAATTACGTACATTAGGACATCCCGTAATTTGAGCTCAAAGCTTCTTCGATGGAGCAACCTTTTGGAGGATTTTTCATTTACACCGATCCATGTTAAAACTACGGAGAATATCGCCGATCCCCTCAGCAGAGAATGTGGAGAAAGCGTAGAGGATGGCAACACTGAAGAGGACATTCCCGAACCCAGGACACTTACTTTATTTGATGCAAGCACAGATGTCGCGGAACATCAGAGACAGGATTCATTTTTTGGCCCAATTATTAAAGTTTTGGAGGACCCAGACAGGGACGATGGAACATTACCTTTACACATCCAGAGGCAGGTCTATCATCATGTGTTGGAACATGGATTATTGTATAGACAGCAGAAATTAGGAGCTACTACCAAGAAATTATTATGCATTCCAATGACATTACGTGATTCTGTCATTGAGACACTCCATGCTTCACCCATAGGAGGTTCTCATCTTGGGTTTACCAAGTGTTACAATGTGGCCTTACCAAGAATTTATTTTCCAAATATGAAGTTATTTATACAGAGGAAAATTAGGGAATGTATAACATGCCAGCAGAATAAACGCCGTCCAGGTCTACCAGCAGGGGAACTGTGCACCTTTCCCGCACAGAAGCCATTCCAGAGGATTTGTCTAGACTTTTCAGGCCCATATCCTCCTTCATCCAATCTTCGTCATCGATACATAATCGCTGCAACAGATTTTGGGACGCGCTATTTAATAGCCAAACCAGTTGCGGATTGCACGGCCAGTACAGCAGCAGAATTTGTGTATGAAGAGATCGTGTTACGCTACGGAGCCCCACAGGATATCTACACGGATCGCGGATCAGCATTTAAATCTAAGCTTTTCCAGGAACTTGGCAATAAATTGGGAATCAACATCAAGTTTTCACCAGTCGGTCTTCATAACTCGATAGGTCTTTCTGAACGCAACCACGGTGTACTGCAGAGTATAATGAAGTGCTATGTTAATTCAAAACATACAGATTGGGTCCAATATTTACAGCCAAGTGTATTTAGTTACAATACTACCAGGAATCAGAATTTGCGGTATAGCCCATTCTTTTTAGTACATGGATTCCAACCTACTTTGCCCTGGGAGCTTGCATTACACACACCAAGCTGTGAAAATGTGGAGAATGATGTACGGTTCCGAGTATTGGAGAAAGCAAGAACCAATGCTACGGATAACTTAGCAAAACGACATGTTGAAGTGAAGAAATATTATGATCAGAAGAGGAAACAGATCAAGTTTCAACCAGGCGATCAAGTATTAATTTTTGACAGCATCCAGAAAATTGGAACCGCACGGTGCTTTTCAGGTATTTATAAAGGCCCAGCCACAGTTATTCAAGAAGAGAATCCCAATACATACCTGGTGGAATTCCAAAACAAGCGCGGAAAGACAGTAGTGGACTCTATTGCCGTCCAGAGACTCAAAAAATATTATGCGCCAGATGACGGTGAAGGCGAAGAAAATTTGGCAGGTGAAGATGAAGATCAGCAAGAGGACAACGTGGACTCACGCGCGGACAATGGTCACTAAAATTGAAAATTTATATAAGTAACAGGTTTAATATTTTAAATTCACTTGCGTGACATAATAATAATTTATAATAAAATAGCACTAATAATATTAACAATTAAAAGCAGACTTATTATTTAATAATGTGCTTTAGGCACAAAAGTTTTTGCAGTATGTAATAATACTAGCTCAGCGAATACATCACTAGAATTTTATAGTTACTCTTCAGAAGAAGGTATATGATTATATTAGCAAAGATTAATTTTAAGCGCCAGTTATGAGAATATTTATACTATATGAATATGTAGACGTCGACGTCAAGATTTTATTGCGCTCCACTAACAAGTATTTTCCTTCGGATATTGGATTGCAACCGATAATCCTGGAAATCCATTCTGCCATCGCAGAATGATTATGAGTAAACCACAACGGTTTTAGTTTAAAGCATTGCCACAATAATATGCTAAGCATATTTTAGAATGAGTAGAGAGAATTAAAGATTCTTCAAGTTTTAGTGATGTTAGTATTTTAATGCAGTTAAAGACCGCATAAATAATAATAATTATTTTATTTCAGGTAGTCAGGAGTAAATCAGTCTCAATTTTTTTCCTTACCTTGTACCTCAGTACGGTTCGATTGATTTCAAAGTTTTTAAATATAAAGTTAACACCTGAAAAATTAAAATAAGATAAGTTTGCAGTCAAATTTAAAATAAGATAAGTTAACCAGTGCTAATAAATTTAGAGAATAAAGAAATATATATTAAATAAATAAATTACGCAGATAAATTGAGCCTAGAGTCAGAAAATAATTAAAAGTTGAGTTAAAATATCTACTAATTAGACTAGGCAGGCTTAAAGTACGTGTTAGCTTTGAAGAACTGTTTGTTTCGATTGCCTAAGCAACATGAAAATCATTGCGATTTTAGTTATTTTAAACGGATTACTTCCACACGTAAAAGCTTCTAATTTTATTTATCTGTTGAACAAGTCCTTTGAATATCCTTATAATATAATTACAATTTTATTATTAACAACATTTATTATTAGTATTTTTATAATTTTCATAATCTGTTATTTTCAATGTCACCGCAAGAAATCTATTACTTATGACCATGAGTGTACCAACGAATTACCGTTAAGCAAACTTAATGATTCACCACCCATTGAGCAGATTTACGACGATATTGCACCGATTGTTGAAGTGGTACCATTAAAAACGAGTCATCCGCCAATTCCCCCTCCACTGCCTCAGAACCATTATTATTCAACCTAGGGTACAAGAAGAAGTTCAGGATGCATCCAGAAATAGTTTAGTCACTAAAGACGACAGTATAGATTTGCCGAAGAATGTTTTATCCGTTAAAGATAGAGTTCAGACATTTGCCGTAAGCAAGGATCCCAATTTCGTTCAAAACAGTCGCAAAATGGAAAGTGAATTGCCTATTTCACCCTGTGTTCAGACAGTTGTAAAAGTTAAAGAGTCATTTGCGAATCAGTCACCAGTAAAAGTCGAGAAAAGTTTCAAGTGTTACTTTAAAAGCAGAAAGTAAGCCAAATTTTCAGGTTCCCGAACCTGTTGTTTCGTTTACAGACCACATTTTCTACGACTTCACGTTCGCCTAGAATTTTATATTAATTACGATTCAAATTTTAAGTATAATTCATTTTTTTACGTTTGATTGTACCTTATGCAAGGTTTATTAGTCATTTAGTTTGCTAACAGCTTCCCAACTGTTGTTATTACAAGCACGGAAGTGTTCAAGTAACACGCTGTCGTAAGCGCAACGAAGTTTTTTTTCTTTTCATCCAATTTATTATGTCATTTCAAAGTCCTTGACTTTATTTCGAACTCCCGCAGCGCTTACTAGACTTTGTTCGTAGTAATTTAAAGTTTCGTAAACAGTTACGCGTCATTCAATGTATCAGCGAACCATCGCCTTGCATTTTCTCTCTCCGTTCCTTTGCCCGATGCTCGAAGCAGCGAATTTTTCCCTCCACCTCCCGAACGGAACCCGAACTTCCCCGAAGTCGCCGATCACGGCAGCGAACTTGCCAGAGCTCTCGTTGTCGCCATAGAGAAATTTTCAGTTACGTCCAGCGACCACAAATGCAACCTTGCACAATTTAGAATGTCTGGTATCAGCGAATTCCTTTTCTGCACTCAAGCGCTCTCCCGAGTACTTTGAACACGCTGGAAGCTCAGAAAACACTTACCATAGGCTTTGCATATTTTCTCGCCTCAGTGGCGTTCATCCATTAAAATTTTATGGGATCAGTTTAGTTACGCATATAGCCATTAGAATTTGATTTTTACGATAGAAGTTCATGTCAACAATGTTAGGGATATTTTGTCTTACATAGGTAAATTTTGCCATAAAACGTCGCATTTATGCACTTCAGGTTAATCACGACCAATAATTTTACAAAGGAACAACAAGATGAATTTTTGCGTTTTTTCTCGCAAAATTTTCCCGTTTTTCATAGAGATATTTATAGTAAGTAAAATTTTTTGGGACATTGACGCATTTTTTCATTAGAATCAGGATAAAGTCAAACGAAATTTCGATAAAATCAGGGAAATTTTACAAAGGGCAATTTTTAGCACTTTATGCACTTAGAGTAATCAAATTTGTCAGCAACATGCCCAGGCTAAGCCTCGGTGATTAGCACAGGCATGTGCAGCAAAAGTCGCCATGGCATCGTTAGCCTTTCCAAATTTAAACAGTGTGGGTTACCACAAATGTTAGAATTTGAGAAATTATTATTATTTATTATCAGGAAATTTAGCTCACTTACCCAATTTGCATCTTATTCGACAATGCAGCAATGAAATTCATTACTTCTTACTGATTAACTTCATGTTAATGTTAGTACAGTAGGTAATAACTATTAATTTGTATTTATATTTTAATATATTGCATAACTATTTTATATTTATTTTGTTTAAACATACCTAAGGAATTGACACACCATTCTTATATGGGTCAAGTATACTTTATTTGAGGTATACGGCGGACTCAAGAAGTTTTGAGTTGTTGAATTTCTTTTGTTTAAAGGAAATTTGAAATTGAGAAAGTTTTTTATTATTTTTATTGTGTTTCAAATTTGAATTTCACTTTTTTAATTCCCTGATGCTATATTTTGTTACCACCTGGAGTTTCAACGAAACTCAGAAGTAGCATTTACTGAAATTTTGTCTTACATTGCATATTTATGAACCACGGCAAATTACACCGGCCTATCATTTATTAGGAGGCCATTAGAGGCTTGCCAAAGCAACCTTTTAGATACTAATAGCTTGCTTTGCGCAACACAAATTTTATATATTTATTTTAAGGGTTCACGACATAATAATTTTTTTTACATTTAAACAGAATTTAGAACATGCTTGCAACATTTATTTTTGTTTATTAATTCTACATTTTGTAATTTTGAAGTGAAGTCTATTACTGACAATAAATTATTTCAGTTTATCAGAACACGCAATGGTATTCTAATATCAGGTTCAGGTCACTTTATTGTCATTCAGAATTTGAATAATAATTTGAACACGCACAGATCAGTTCAGCTTACCGAAGGCCAATTTTTATTTTTTAATTATCAGGATTTTTCGCAAATTATTGTGGATCAACAAATTTTACACACAAGAATGTTAGCTTTCGAACAAGTCAATATGAAAGAAATTGAATTATTACCTAATATTCCCAAGAATTTATCTGATTTCACTATTCCCCAATGGACTCCGCTTGAACTTGCTTTAAAACAACTTAATCAATCAATTAGTAAGAACATTTCATTTCAAGAATTAGTCCTAAACCCTTTGCCCATGTCGATATTAGTTTTTGTTATTTGGAATGTTTTATTAACCGCAACCCTAGGATATTATTTGTATAAACATTATCAGCTTTCTAAACAGATTCATTTAGAGCATCGCAGTAATAATTAATAGGTTAAGGCAACACATTAATCATGGACATTAATATTTTTAATTACAGTTGGATATTTTATTTAAATTTTCCTTATTTATTTTCAAAGAGTTATGGCAATTATTTTATCAATTTATTTTAATCATATTTTATTTTTGATGAGACAATTTAATTTAATTTTAAAAGAAAAGGCAGTGGAAATTAGTTGGTTTTGTGTACATGCATACTTGAATTATATATACCCATCCTATTGCAATTTCCTTTCTTTGTCATAATTTTTCCTTTTAACCTAACCTGTCTATACGGAGCACCATGGACAAGCAATGCCTACATCATCCATGGGCAATTTTTCATGACGGACATCCGCAGGCAGTCTACTATTACCAGGCAGAAAGACTGAGTATCATTCTACGAGGGAGACATGCAGACATTTTAAGTACTATTTCAAGAAGAGACTCGTCACCACCAATTTGAGGGAGACATGCAGACATTTCTACTTATTACTGCACGGAGACTACCTTTTACAGGAAGGATGTACAACCATACATTTCCCAGTATAGCGGACTACACATTATCAACAACACCTAGTGATGGAGCTAAATAAAATTCCCCTCCACACTGTTTGCAGTTAAAACAACAACTTTTCCCCATCTCCCAAGTTCTGCGGGTAATTTACTACATTTTTACATTGCCCCAATGCAGTCAAGACGACAAGCAATCCAGAAAGAAGAGGAAGCAGAGAAAACATACATTCTACAACCAGCAGTTCTGGTCACAAACAATAATTACAGAATTGTGCTACAGTGTTTCTACACATACACATGTGAGCTCCTATCATGTGTATCTATTTGGTCATTTAACATGCATTATGGGAAACAGTACTTTTCCATAGTCCTTATATACATTTTCAGTTTTGTGTCATGCATAAGAACTAGTTTTATATGCATTTAAGTTTACATTATACTGCAAGGAAGCGACAAGCATCAGTGGTGTCAATTGACCAGTGCATCAATTAGTGCCTAATTTTTTTTTACGATGAAATTTTGCACTTTGAATAATAAACGGACATGCAAGCAATAAAAAACATAATTACAGCACTTTCGAACATTTTAGAAAGCATGCTTTAGTGACAATATTTTATGCATATGTTTATTGCATGCAGATATTAGTGTGATATATTTTTTTTTCTCCCTTCTCACCAACATGGAATATTGAAAGCGACACATTTGTTCGCAGAACATTTATTTGATATTTAAACTCAAGCACATAGTTTTGTCACTTGGAAGATTATTAATTTTGTGTGCAGTCATACAAAGGTATTCACCAAGCCATATATATGTATACAGTGTACAGATTAACGTAGAAAAGAAAATTGAACGCTATAATTAAGTTTTACCAGCGACAGTTATCAGTGTAACCAATTATATACATTGAATATTGTATAATAATACATTGGAATGTGCAACATAGCCGTGCAAGTTCATATATTCAACGATGTTAGGAGTGTACTGGCTACGTAGTTCGTAAAACATACGCACTTTGATATGATCAGGTTTTCACACGGACAAAACAGTGAGATGTGACAATGTTTTACATGCTTACTTACGTGTACTTACTTGTGCACCTTTTTAAGGTTTTTCTATTTATTTGAAGAGTCTATATCAAGTGGCAATATAAATAAACATTGTGAATTCCGTTCCATTTTGCAAGACGCTCCAACCGTTGGCCTTGCGGGAGACACAGAGTCGTTACCGCGTGGCGAGGCATCACAGACTCTTGACTAGGAGCAGGTTGATGAGCAATTATACATAATACACATTACGTACACGCACATGTGATACATTAAGAGTTTTATCGCTTAACGACACGAACGTTTGTGATTTCTAGTCCTATAATAGTATATATTATTGTTTTTTACATCGTATAAACATACGAATTTGTTAGTATTAAGGGTATTATTCATTTTAGAGTTTAGGGAATAAAATTTTTTTTTTTCATTCAGGCTACGGCAAACAAGGGAAAGTTATGTTTTGTATTTTTTTTGTATATTTGGTTTTTTATGAAAATATATGGAATTGGCGAACCTGAGTCATGTCAAGCTTTGCGATTTGACTTTTAAATTTTCAAAGGAGAAAATTTTTCCTAGGAGGCGCGAACGTATCAATCCCTAAGATTGTATGTTTATTTTATTAAGTCTCTCTGAACGCTTCATGTTGACCAGGGCATTCACTTGTTTTTCTCAGCTGTCTCAAGCCTCTTAGGCATGTTTACAATGCGTTGTGTTGTGCCATGCAAACCTCCTGAGCTTTCAGGAACAGGTAACACTTCTGGTTTTGGTGTCAGCGGTTTGCATGGTAGCAATTATATTAAAAACACGATTCGGCGATTCGCCATCGAGGAAGAGCTCGATGGCCAGGGAATATAGAGGTGAGACAAGCTGGGAAGGGACTGGACTTTGGGAATTGAGAGCATAGAGAGAGGAGGTCAGCAAGGCAGGAGGTGAAGAGTAGTACAACGCTCTGGTCAACAAATAGGAGAGAAGCTCACAGAGGACTTCGCTATTTTCATTCAGCTCAGAGACTTCAGTTAGACAGGTAATTATCCTACACCCAGCCATGATACAGGTTCAACGGTTCACAAAATCCAACGAGTTGCCATTGTCTTTTCAGTAGTTTAATTCCTTTGTGTAATTTGTACCTTTCGCATGCCAAGCAATAACTCGTCATGTCAATGACGAGTGGTCTCATCAAGAGGATGAATGATGAGTAGTTTACATCACCCCATCAATTAACTGGTTCAGATCCCTTCATTCTATAGAATGACACGATATGACTATGAACGATTATTAGATGGATTTGATGAAGGGACACTAATGCCAACGCCGGGGCCCAAAACTCGAAACTTCGGTGGTGAGCCATCAGGGTGGATTACTTTTAGTCACTTTCATGCTATTGCAATTGATTAGTTCTTTTTTTTGAAGACTGAATTATTGAACTAATATTTGAGACATTTTTTATTTTTTTAAAAGAATCTGCCATTTTTAATGAAAATAAAACATTAGGATTTTTGATAAAGAAAGCTAAAGTGCTCCCCTGTGCTTAGCACCACGCCATGAAGGCGTATAGGGGGTGTGGGGGTAACGCCTCACACTTTCTTGATATGGCAGTTCTATTTTACATCTTTTTGGAAATCGCTTTCGGGGGGAAAACTTTATTACTCTATGGCATATAGCATGCTACCATACGAAGGAATATTTCTACACATGCATTTTTACGTGTTGCTTTTTTGATATTTTTAGTTTCTATGCAAGCAAAAAGAATGCCCACATTTACACCATTTCCTCTATATACATACAAACACTCACTCTGATCGTACCAACACCAACTAATCATTTGCACACATTTTCCTCATGAACATTTATATTATGAAAAAGGCCATTTCGTACTACGCGAAATATAGCTATCTTATTAATTCACCACGTACCATTTTCCCTCTTTCCGAACAGTTGGTTTGTAAAGACTGGCTCGCCTCCTTAATAACATACTCTCGGTACGGGGATCGATTTCCTGGGGTGCGTAAGCTCGATCCTATTTATACACTAATAATAAATAATGGTAAGCCTCCCTGGCCTCAGCTGCGAGAGGTGAAAACAGAACCTTAAAAGAACTTTAAAGACACACACTCAAATGCGTTTATATCGTCATGGTTGGACCCGCCACATATTTCGATATGAAAGTAAGGATTCTTACCGTCTCAGCGATAGTCGTGAATCTCCTGGGAACTGCGGAGATAACCCCCAATTCCTGCTTCACCAACGACTCACGATTCTATCCCCTTTCACTCTTTTACCCCAACTATTTATTCTCCTCTTGTTGAAGATTGTATATAGTATTGCTTTCCGCTCCTCATTTGTTTTTATTTTACTCCCGCTGGGAGCTTCTTGCAAGAACGCGGAATTCTGGGAGTGTGATATTCTAACACAGCGGCATGGTGCATGTCGGCTCGCGGCAGCGGGAAGGATATTTTCAGCTAGCCTATCAGATGTGGGCTTTAGTGTATTTTATCAATGTGTAAACGCATTTAATTACTGTATAATGCCAAGTGAATTGAAGGACTTGTATCATATAGAAATATGTTACTGTATCCGTTGTTCCAGCTCTATGGTAAGGTATTCAATATGGCGTCATCCCCAGAGGTGCTGGTTTTCTTCCATGGTGATACCTGGAAGGAATCTACAAACACCTCTCTTTCCACATAACAATCCCCAGTTATTCAGGTGTCCTCCTGCCTACTAGCACATTTCCTGGTTATGCCCCTCAGTAAATCCAACTCGGCAATAACTGACATAAGCATTCCATTAATATTTCCTGGATGAGATGATTACTAACTGTCTGGGAGTAATGGCATATTTTATATTACTAAATTTCCTCTTCCTGATTTTCAATGATTATCCTTCCTTTCTTTTTATACATAATTATCATCTCTTTACGGGAATATAATACAGTGGACTCCTTTTAATTCGAACTCCAAGGGGCTACGACAAAAAATCGAATTAACCAGAATATAATTAAAAAACATCACCAATAAAATAACACGCTGTATTAAACAAAAAACTGCATTAATACGGAAGCAGTACACCTTACCTTACAACTGCTATGTTTTATCCATGTCTCCATCCAGGAACGGTAAACTTATTGGAATATTAGCATCACGTGATTGTTTTTCATTCCTCTTTCTACCTCTCTAAGCACTTCAACTTTCTTATCTAATGTTAAGCTACTGTACGCACGTTTCGACATTGTGACTCCACCAAAACACACAGACAAATCACCCCTTCTGTCCCACTATCCGCTCCCCTCTCAACTTGTTTCTGAGAGGGTGAAGGCCACATTTTACAAACAAAAGCTCAGGGGATTCCCCCTGCCCTCTCTTATCTGCCGTCGGCACATCTGTTAACCATGAAAACAACCTTTTCAAGAAGAAAAGGGGGACGATTCATCTGTTGGAATTTCTTATGTAGCGACCACTTTGGTCTTTCTTGGAAAGATTTATGTTAAATTATTGGAAAACTGACTTCGAATTATCCAAATTTATTCTTCAAAATTCGAATTAAGTAGTCATTTTTAACATTGTTTTAGATAGGGCAATGTACTTTTGTTCGAATTAAAGAGAGCGCACTGTATCTTAAAATTCTGGCAAAAACTGGCGAAATTTGTTGCATATCCCACTAAGGACGGATGCGATCTTTTGTTTGAAGTTGTCGTGTTACTTCAACGATAGCTCATCAATGCATCAATTGACACAGCTAAATGTGTGAAATGATCTTGTCTGATCTTCCCAATTGAAGCATTTTTGTTGCATCACACGGAACATCGGCTGATAAAAGTACCATTTCATGCATTTCCATGTGCATTTTGACACCAAAAAGCAGGGGTGCTCATCCCCCTCGAGGCCAATGGTGCATTCTCCCCAAAATCATGTCATGCACCCCCCCCCCAACCAAATAATATCATTCGCACCCCCAAATCATATTGTAATCCGTACAAAGTATTAAATTACGACAGCGTGTCTACAGAAAGTAACTTTTCTCTTAGCTTTTTGTTCCAAATGATGCAGCTGCTTTAAATTAAGCAGTATAGCAACACTAAGCATTATATTTTAAGAAGTGATGTTATTAATGAATATCGATTGATTGATTGATTGAATTGGTGTTATTAAGTCCACTTCTATGCACAGTAAGGCTAATCGGGACTGGACCTGCAGTTTAAAGTGGGATCCGAACCACTATAAGTCTCCACCGGGTATCGAACCCGGGACCCCTTGATTACAAGGCGGCGACTCTACCACTGCGTCATCGGGGAGGCCTCATAAATATCGATAATATTGGATACTGTCCTCCCTAGAATCCCCACTAGAACTCACGTGTCAATTAAGGCCTAATGTGTAAGAGTTGTATATTTCTCCCCCCCTCCCTTCAAAATACCTTTAAACACTTTATTTTCTTCATCTAATGGTGCATTTATGGTGTAAAATTTTTAGACATATGTTGAATTTTACATTATTTGAAGCGAAAAATTCCCCCCCCCCCAAATCTCGATAGCCCAGCCTGCGCCATAACCCTTCCCCCACACCTGTGGGCACCCCTGCCAAAAAGTACATCTTTTTCAGTTTAAGCACGTTAATGTATTATTGGACACGTTTTGGTTCTGTGTGTATGAAGCAGCTTTAATCACTCATTCATAGCAATAAGCGAATATTACGGTGAGTGAAATGAAATTACATTTATGAAAAATCCATATTTTGGGTTGACCTTTACCTCTTGCATTCCGGAAACCCAAAGACATTGTTACGTAATTTTGTGACTGAAATGTTCACCAAAGACGTCAAAGAAGTAGTTATATATATATATATATATATATATATATATATATATATATATATATATATATATATATATATCCCTTAATAACAATTAAGGAGTTGTTTCATATTTGTTGTAAAATTACCTTTCGTGGTGAATGTGCTGTACAATATTAGACGATCATATGGTACATATTCTTCACTACATAATGATGTCATTAACTTACGGGAAATGCTAAAGTTAAAGTACTTGTAAATATTGCTCCATGTTTTCCTCCCAAGACTTTGCCAAGTAATATCAAGATCAATAGCCTTGTCCATATATGCTAGTTCTGAATCGATTCAGCGTTTCTCAATGGCCGGAGTCTGACGAAGAAGAAGGTACTTGTAGTACTAAGGACCTGCCAAAAGTGTTCAGTCTGTCCCATCAGATCTTCTTGCCTTTGACGAAGAACGGGGTAAGTAGGCAGTTTGGATAACCTTTTTGTTTCTGCACAGCGGCGGCGCCAGGATTAACCATCCAGGGGTGCTGAGGGGGTGCAATGTTGAAAATAAAGGATAAATGAAACATCCCTGTATGCTTTAGCCACTACATCAGTGGTTCTCTTAGCGTCATCGCCTTGTAATCAAGGGGTCCTGGGTTCGATACCAGGTGGAGGCACATAGTGGTTCGGATCCCACTTTAAACTGTAGGTGCAGTCCCGATTAGCCTTACTGTGCATAATGGACCTAAAACACAAACTCAAAACTCAAATCAGTGGTTCTCAACCTTTCTCTGCCGGGACCCTCCTTGAAGGATATTACACTTCATGGGACACATAAGCATATGCACCGGCAGAATTACTGGGGTGTGCACCCAGTTTCATCATATCTTTGCTAACATCGGAAGCCATTTTTTACACTTGCTTAAACACATTACACATACTTCATTCTAGAAGAGTGAATATGTAATTTGAAAGACTTATTTACTATAGTCTAACATCTAATTAAACACACTGAAATTAAAAACAAAAATAATTTTACTCACCCAACTAATGTGACTAATGTGTGCAATGGTAGAGCGCAAATAACAGAAATGTAGAGTGTAGACTACGTACAATACGGGTTGAATTTAAATTGCTAAAACACTCCCGCCCCATAGGTTGAGGAACGATGCTCTACATCAAATTCTAACCGACGTTTAGTAGTCTTCTGCGAAAATATGCCAATGACTTGATTCATTTTTGCTTTGTTTGCTTGACCATAACATGTACAAAGAAAAAAATGTGGCTTTCCTTTTAGATTAGTATCAATGGCGTATTGTATGGTGTATTCAACCAAAGTGACAACTCTGGTACCGCCTCGTGAAAGGATTACAGTTGCCATTGGGACAGACACACTACAAATGCTACAGGTCACCTGGCGGGAAATCGAGTATCGGCTGAACATCCTCAGTGCGACTCGTGGGGTGACGTAGAAAAGTACTAAATTTACTAAAATGTACTGAATTTACTAAATGTACTAATTACTACTTGTTCAAAGAAACTTTAGGACTATGTATAATTCATTTGGATGCATCAAATACATGTGGAGTTACAGACAGTTGAAATTAGGGCATTTCAGTTCGGACACCCTGTATTATAATGACGACATGGCTTTCGTAAAGAAAAAAAATAATTTGGTTGAATTAACAATGCACATTTGGTTAAGCTATTTCGTAATTAGAGTTAGAATTAGAATTAGAAATTCTTTATTCATGGGCGAAGTTCAGCCTGTGGCTGCTCTACCACTTTACCCGCAAAATCTAGTACAATAAAACAAACAAAATATAATTACTACTATAACATAAGAATTCCATTACATTTTCACTTCTAAATATTTCATTCACACATATCAAAGTAATTATGAATTATAATGAATTAATTATAATTATGCATTCAGTAATTAACACTCTAAAAAGATATAGATAAGTAATTGTAAACAACACCAACTAAAGTTGGTAATTTTGAAATAAATATTTGCTTACTCGATTGCTAAAAAGCATTTAATACTACTGAATAATTGTAATAATTTGTTTGTCGTTCGTATAAGCATGTACTTGGTTGCCAGAAATAATTATTTGGTTATTCCAAACGTTTTCCTTTATGAAGTGTTAACAGTATTTTTGGTTGAATATAGGTTTTGAAAAAGAGGTGCTGAAGGGGGTGCGGAAGAAATTAAAGAGGGTGTGCAAGACCACCTTCGCACCCCCTGACGCCACCCCTGCTGCACACGAATATCCGTTTCTAAGAACGCGTAACGAACCTGAGAGTTTAAGGTTTTTATATTTGTAAGAAGTTAAGATTTTTAAAATGTTTGTTACTTCAAATAATGTGCAAGTTGTCACAGACAACTATAGTTAGATTGATACAGTTATGGTTTGAACTTGTGTATAAGTTTAGAAATACGTCATAATCTGTTCGTGTTGACGTCACTTTCTCATCTCAGCAGAGGCTATATCTGGCTATACTCGGAAATAATAATTAAGAGATTAAGTAGAGAAACTTTCGTGTATTTACGTTTGTCTTGTCCAACGTTAATTCTATATGCAAGTGTGCTTAGTGATTGTGATGTGATTTAATATGCTATAGAATTGTTCCTCTTCAGGCAGAAACGTAAGCGATTCTGTACCTTGCTTGTAAGTCCACATACGATAGGAAATATAAGTGATTATAAAATTGCCTTTAACTCTGAATGCTGTGTTGCGTTTCTTTTCTATTCAGCAAGCCCTGATGATTTGCAAAGATTCTCATGTTCCCGACTAAAGGAGTAGCGGGCTAACTTTCTGACGACTGGTATACAACCGGGGGACTTTGCAAACGTAGTCTGGAACATCTTTGGCATGCAATGTTAAGAAGGAAACAATCCCTGTTTGATAAAAAGTGAAAATTTTGCCTCCTTCAAGCGTAATGCTCTTAGCTTTCTGTAAACATCTTCTAAGATGACTTCGTGTGTGCTGTTCTATTTATTGTTTTAGTGTTTTTCTTATGGGGAAATTCTGGTTCAAATTGATGCCTCTTTTGAGCCCCGGAGGTATGGATACGAGCAGTGGCGTGGCGTGGATTTTTAAAAGTGTTACCGGTTATCAGTAGGACATTTAAGGGAGACTTGGGCGCCTCCCCACCTCATGCCCCCCCCCCCCCAATGTCTTCCAAGTAGTTCATATAATATTAATCTGGTACGTGCAATTCAATACTAGATTTTGGTAAAGTTATTAATCAGGAAAAAGATGTTGACAATTGACATAAGGACTAAAGTGAAATCGCAAACATTGGTTGTTGACACAATAATACGTAATTTGATACTTACAGAAACATCGAAGGCTTCTTATAGAGCAGATCAATCCGACTTTGAAAATAGTTATATGATGCTGGGATCCCGGGTTCGAAACCTAGCTTGGGCATGGGCGTTTGTGATGTCTATTCATCAATTTAATCATATCATCACTCATTCCATCTTCGCAAATTAGCCAAAAGTGGCACAAGCGAAGCAAAATCAATCAAATCAAATCAAAAAACTTCTATGATGCTGTCATAAAGAGAAGTTTTTCATTTGAATTTGAATTTTTGGGTGCGTCATGGTCATGGTCCACGTTATCCACATCTGAATTCGACACGTTTTTTTTTTTCACCCGAAAATAGAGTACATGGCTAACAAAAGAGTATCGACAACTGCACACATCCACATAACCACGGATAGTCGTTATACCACGAAACATTGAAATGTCGGTCATATCCAGCAGACGACTTGGTTTTTAAATCGTTCAAAATAGGCTTTGGCCTTCCTTTCGCCACAATTTCGATTTTTTCTGCAAAATAACGAACCGAAAGATTGCTTCAAAATATCTTCTATCGCACGATTACACACACTGTCCAGATAGGATGAACCCGCCACCTCAGAACTCGGAGCAAGCTTCATTAATTAATTGGCAATGCCCGAAAACAACACAAAGACGAAAGACACCAGTCACAAAACTCCCACTGCACAGTCCCTCCCACAAACCGTTGTTTACTTTTGTAACACGTGAAGCACCCTCCTTGCCCCCTCCCCTCTCAGCATCGCCCCTTCCCCAATATTTCCTTCCGAACCTGCAAGAAGTCCAGTTCTACTAATGTAGCCATCTTAGTTCTTTTGAAACCAGATTTGCCCAAATCGCGAAACTTTTCGTTTCAAATAAGATTGTAGAGTAGATGTAGTCTTCATCTGTTTCCTAACTACTCCCACTCCCATGTTTCGCTAAATCCACTGAAATCTCATTTCTGACACCACTACTATTTCGTATATTTTACGTCCTTTGCTACCTTTAAGGCTTTCGCTTTATAAGATAATCGTGACGATGAGGATGCATGGTGTATGTAATTATTAATTTTTATAATTATGTAAGTAAAATAATAACAACGAACATTGAAATAACCATTTCTTGCTGAGGATTCGAACCTGCGACACCTGACACTTCAGAGCGTGCTAAGATAACAATCGGGAAATTATGCTTGTAAGTATTGTTTTCACTCAAAAACAGTTCTACCACCTCAAAAACATTGCTTCAATCCGAAATTATTGCATTCCTGCGACAACGTATGTCAATCTCAATCAGTATTATCAACAATTATCACAAATTCCTGTAACCGAAATAATAATATATGTGTGAAATATAGAATTTTAGGTTGACATTTTTAGAAGGACAGCGGACCCCTTGACCATACCCATCCCTCTCCTCTCCTCGCCCATGATGTCGAAGAAGGACAAAGAGGACTTTCATAATCGCTGATATTTAGTGTAAATACAAAATATCACTTGGTAGTTTGCTTTTGCCCCAGTGTGATTTGATTTTTTAAAATTTTGATTTGGCGATTTAAGTCCACTTCATGAACAGTAATGCTAATCGGGACAGTTTAAAGTTGGATCCGAACCACTTGTGCCTCCACCGGGTATCGAACCCGGAATCCCTTGATTATAAGGCGGCGACGCTACCACTGCGCCATCGTTCCCCAGTGTGACTGGACACCTTCAGAGTAAGATAGACCCGATTAGGCGACTTAGCTCCTTTCTGTCAATTTAATATGGCAACACTGGTATGTTTCCGGTAAGGGTCACCGGCAACTGCGCCGGCTAAACAGGTATACCATAAACCCTCCTCCTCCCCCCGCGGTCAGTCTTTGCCGCAACGCGAAGTCTTCCTTACGTGGGCTCAGGGCCCTTTCCTCATGTTGCCTGTGGAGGGTGCCGGATCAGTCCTCCTCTTCGCTTTTGCCGGTATCAGAAAAAATGTCAGTCTGCAATGTTTACTTTACGACAATATTACCAGTTTATGTACGTAATAATATTTTAAGACGGGTTCTTCAATTCTTTATATTTTGGTGTTACCTGCGGTAACAGCGGCTACATGCACGCCACGCCTCTGGATACGAGAATGGAAAGCTATTTGTACATTGCGTAACAGTGTTGGTGTGAAAGCGTGGCATGCAGCACTAATGTCTTCTTTGAGATCATCAATTGAACGTCGACGTGTATTGTACACAAGAGTTTTGAGGTGTCCCCATAGAAAAATCTAGGGGTGTGAGGTCTGGGACCGTGGGGGTCCCTTGCCCTTGGAAGATGCTTTAGGCATGCAGAATCACAATTCTGGCTTTTTTTTTTTTTGCATAGTATGCGTTTCATCCCTGGCATCCATTTACATTTGTTGACCTGCAAGTAATTATCATTACTTCAATTTTTTCAATTTTTCCGAATATCCCTATGAGACCGGACTTTTGAGACACCCTGTATATGATCGAGTTGGTGTTTTAAGTCCACTTGATGTACAGAAAGGCTAATCGAGACTGGACCTACAGTTTAAAGTGGGATCCGAACAAGTATGTGCCTCCACCGGATATCGAACCGGGGACCCCTTGTTTACAAGGCTACGACGCTACCACTGCGCCATCGGTGAGGCCCACACCCTGTATATAAATATATATATAAAAAATAGGATCACGAGGGTGATTCAAAATGTAAGGTAACAAGGGCTCTCTTGGGCAACCTTTATTCCACAGGCAGAATATTGATTGCTCATCTTGTGCATTTGAGTCTGGCGGGAAATTCGTAGGACAGGAGGGATGTGATATCCGTAGAGCTCTTGTTATCTTACTCTTTGAATTAACCTCGTACACACACACATATTTCCGCTCCGTATGAGACTTATCTTTAGCGGCCACTCTTAGTATCAGGTGGTCATAGTTATAGCGTAGTTTCCTCACTCAGAACTCTCTGCAGCTCATTTGAAGCATCCGATTGCGGTGAAACTTTATATAGAGGTATGGGGAAGCCAATTCGTGTGAAAATGAAAATAGTTCAAATTTTCACCACCACGTTTCACAGCAATTCGTTGCTCTTTCAACATTCTTCAGCTGACTGTATGTATGTTTCCCCACGATCAGGATCACCACTTAAATCACATTTCTTGACGGTTGTTTGCAACGTTCCTCTCACGCGCTACACACTACACCAGGAAGCGATGCAAAAGTGTACCCATATACGCTAGCATGTAGCCAGCCGTTGACATGAACTCAAAGTATCTCAGGGCTTGCGGGGTTTAGTAAGGAATGGTTAAAAATACAACCAGTAAAACTTTATTATTCTTTACACGCACCTGTAATTTACCTGTTCAGGGACCATCCATTTACTCCTCACAGTGAGGTTCCTGGGGAGTGTTAGGAACCTTTATTTAATTTAGGGGCATCAATTAGTGCGTGTATCCAATAGCAGCCTTTGGAGTATAGTGGAACCATAAGCAAAGAAACCTGTGCACACCTGTGACTCCTGTGCACCGTACTCCCGCGTGGAGTGTAGGGGAGAGTGGACCATGCTAATTATGGATCGAGCTGAACGGAGGAAGGGAAAGCTGCGCGGGGACTTTTCGTCCAAGGTTTTTTTTTCCTTGTGGTCACTCTATAGTCACATGGCGCGCCGTCTGATAGCAACGTGCAAAAGCGTCCAAATCAATTGCGTGGGCCCGCGGGAGTCGTCCAAGCAATTGCGAGGGACGGGTCGGGGGGCCCGCGGTATTGCAAGGGTGTTGGAAACAAAGGACGCCGCGGATTCACTCGGACTACTGCAAGGGAACGGACAGGTCTGTTGGTATGACAGGCAGTAGCAAGAGACGGCTAGGTACATACAAAGGAGGGATCTGGAAACACTCCAGAGACTTGGGCTTAGGCCGCCACAACCTAAGAGAAGCACTCCAAGCTCGTATTGGGCAGACCTGGTAGGTAGTGTATCAGCTTCTCTTCTTTTCCCCTTCCTTCCTTCTGGGCTATGGGAAACTGGTTGGGAACCCGGTCTTTCGCAGTCGGCATCTGACAGTCGACTGAGCTCCGGGAGTAATGTTTGTATATATATAATGCCCTTTTTGTGTATCTTGTTACTTTTGTACTTGATACAGAGTCTGATGAAGACCTTGCTTAAGTTAAGGATTGATCCTTGTATGATGAAATCTCAATGAGTTCACCAGTTTCTTTGATAATATCAAAGAGGTTTGCACCTTCTCTAAATTTATCACTGTAGTCAAATTTCCTTTCTTCAAATTGCACATGGAAAAACTGGACGACAACAGAAGAGCCAATTCTCATTCTTTTGTTCCATTGTCCAAGAGGATTAACATTGGTTTGTGTAAAATTTATGGATTCTGGTAGTGCTGGAGAGACTTCATCGTATCTGTACGTGGTAGGCTCATAGGCAGATTCACCTTCCATCATTGCTTGCTGCATTTTAGGGATGTCCTTTCCTTATTCGGGTCAAATCGTTATAGTAACATGTTCTGTACATTGTAGACCAGACCTCCTCCCCCTATTCAGCTCCAGTTAGGCTGGGTGTCTTTGCCAAGCCCCGGATTCCAGACTGCGTCGACTCAAAGCCGGAAAGTGTTGTCAAATCTTAACGTAACAGAAGGAAAGTGAAGTGGCTAGTTATCAGGCGGGATGTTGTTCTTCAGAACACCTCCTGTTTTGTAGCAGATAGCAGAACGAGATCGACATGTAATACATCAGCAAATTATTGACCTAAAACACAATTAAGTAATCTACCCCTTAACGGCTTTAATATTACTTACTTGCCCTTCCACTTGCCTTGTACACCAGCACAGTGAGTCAGCATGTTTGCACAAACCTTAAGTCTGGCAACAACAGCTCGCAGAAGACAGACCATTCAATGGTGTGAACTTTCCCGGCGTATATATAGATCTTCTAATTCATAATAAGCCTCCATAAACAGCAGATCGTTGCGTCGCCTACGCTTGCATGGTGGCCAAAGCAAGTCATTTGCATCCCCATGAATAAAAAAAAGAGATCACAAGTCATCCACCTGAAGCAGGATAACATTGTAAGTTAGGATCCGATAACATCTGATGTAGTGTAACATCAACTTATTCTCTGCCGACTGGATAGTTTTATTTGGTATGCATATCCAGTATTTCCATATTATTCACACTAACTAACTAAATAACTCTCTAGCTTTCTTAAATCCGAAGGTTTATGGCTGCAGCAACACAAGCCTTTCATCTATCCATATCATAAGCATGATCAATCCAATCTTTTCCATCCTTGTGGGCATCTCCAATATTTTCAAATTGGAGAAAGAAATAATCGATCTGTTCCGGTTTTTTTCCCGAACAAGTTGGAGGTCTTCTGAAGGGTGATTACGGTTCGGACATTTCCGTTCTGGGGTTGGTATTTACTAAAGATCCTACCGTTTCTGCTCCAGTTGTACGAGGAAATTGTTCTCCATGAGGCGTTTAGAGAGAGAAAAACGCGCTAAAAATCCACATCTACCACCAGTTGAACTACCTTATTGGTAGTTCGGGGATATAGTAGTAGAGACACCAGTAGGAATGCCCTAGTTGGCGCTGGACTAGCTACCCATTCGCTAGATTTCGCCTCACACGATACTTGTTATCGAGTCACGAGTGGAAATATAATGGCGGTCGCGTGAGATGTAAACAACGTATCACTTCACACTTTTAAACGACGATAACTATTCAACCGAGAGGAATATCGCTTCGTATTAAATTGTTTTAGGTAGAGAAGAATGGCGCTGATTAAATACATACTTTACAACGTTTACTGAAGACGCATGACATAATAAATCAGCTTTTTCAATTGTAAACACCGTGCACACAGCATTGACGGTGTAACCAGTGATGTGCCGTAGACTATAAGTTTACGTCTACATGCATTGTCTACACGTAATCTACGGGTAGATTACATAGGCTTGTAGTTTACATAGACTACGTAGACAATCTAAAGTGCACTAAAATTAATTTTCAAGGCTTTCATGAAAGGAAAATGACATTTTCAACTATATTGGTTCCTAACGAAATAAAAAGAATCCTATTTACAACAAATTTCTCTTCTCTTCTACTATCAACTGTGGAAGAAGATAAATAGTATGCAAAAAACAACAACAGATGGCAGTCGTGAGGTAAGAGTGGTATTTTCCCCATAAAACACTAGAATATTTCCTGTATTAGGTTTCTTCCTACGTGAGAAATTGTTCGAATTTGGAAGAAAGAGTATGAAATGTTCTCCTCACACACCAGCTACTGATACGCAGTATAATTTTCTTCTAATTCCACGGCGCCCTTTGCTAAGTAATTACCTTTCGCCATGTTGTTTACACAAATTACGTAATCTACGTGTATAAAATAGTCTACGTGTAGAATGTAGACTAACGTTGTTTACGCGTAGACGCACATCACTGGGTGTAACTCGGCGTGCCTTTCGTGCTGTATGTATTGTACATTGGCTTAAAGCTGGACGAGCAATTTGGATAATGTTGTAGGAGAATTACTGCTTTGTGCTTTTATAAAAAAATAAAAATTAAAAGTATGGACTAGAGATTGGCTCGAAGATAATATGGTAATCAATGCGTACCGAACAAGCTTTTTAATTAATAAAGATATTTATTATTATTATTAACTCGGGTATGCATATTCATACATGAGATTCGCAGGATTCATTCATAGTTTTTTTAAAAAATCAAACATTTAATTTAATACACTTGTAATAATAAGGATTTTCATTTTCGGCTAATCATATTTGTCACGTACACATCTCATCGCTTTGCATAAATACCTAATATTAATGAACTGAACACGAATGCACTGCACGCCATCTCTTTACTTTTTTTATCGACAAACGGATAACCGATAAACTATAAACAGTCAACACTCGGAAACCACAGACAAAAATCGCTCCTTTGCAAACTCACAGATTATCTTCACATGACCAAACTTTGCTCTGATTGGCTGTTCCACAGAATCCAGTCGAGGAAAGTTAGTAGTAATAAGAACATATCCCATTCCTCAAAACTAGTCAAGCAGTCAGCCAGGCGGCCATGATTTCTACCTAGAAAGTCAGTTCAGCGCCAACTAGGGCATTCCTAATAGAAATCCAGTTCCGTGTGATAAAGGGTTTTAGACACGTCTTGGCCTTCCTACAGGTCTCTTACCATCAGGTTCCCCAACAAGATTCCGGTAAACTCTTCTTTCCTCTCCCATTCGTGCCACATGACCTGCCCACTAAGTCCCCTTGATTTAATCATTCTAATAATATCTGGACATGAATACATATTATGGATTTCTAAATTAAGTAACCGTCTTCACTCACCTGTCTCCTCATCCCGTTTAGATCCAAATATTTTTCTAAGGATTTTATATTCAAATATTCTTCATTTATGTTCATTTTCTAAAGTAAGGCACCAAGAATACTACAAGCACAATTACGGTTTTGTTTAACTTTTAGTTTCTTAGATATTATACGTAATATATTAATGATATGTATTAAAATGTACTGGAAAGATATTTCAAAATGTCAAGAAATTTCCAAATATTTTGCTCTATTTATATTCATATTTTTTTCAGCTGATTGCTGCTAATTGAAGATGAAGAAGTTGATCATTCTCTGGATTGTTGTCAATTCATTCAATGTTACTGTGGAAGCGGCCCCGGCGCCCACCCAGCGTCGAATAACATGGGTACCTGGGGTAAACCCTGGGGGGTAAAGGCGGTCAGGGGCGTGATGCTGATCACATCACCCCCACTCACGACCGGATCAAGAAAGTGTGGGGCGTTACCCCCACACCCCCTATACGCCTTCATGGCGTGGTGCTATGCACAGGGGAACACTTTTCTTTTTTTTACTGTATCACAAGAATCGACAACAAAATCCAACGGAAATACCGTTGACCTTGTAGAAGATATTTTGAAGAAATATTTCGAAACTGGTGGAATACTAGTTGTTTTGTATGACAAAGAAACAACAGTGTTTGCAGATCAATTGAGCAAGGAATACCCAAGGCCCGTAACTATAATTAAAGCTAGCGAAAACCTTCAGCGCATAATCACTAGCTGTGTTGAATCGGGGTTGGCTTCAAAGTGGAGGAAGGACGCTGCTGAAAGGATGATTCGTGACGCTATGAAACAAATGAAGTCAGAAGTCATCATGATTCCTCTGGAGAATCTAATGGGACTTCTAGTTCTGATGATATCGGGACTAGTCATCAGCACAACAATGTTCTTATTAGAAAACATGCACATAAGCAATTGAATAATTCAGTAAGTTCGTTTTGGTTATATTTTAAGGTAAGAGAAATAAGTAGAGCTGAGCCGATGCCAAATACCGGTATTGGCTGATACCAGTGCAAAGTATGGGTTGGAATTCATATCCAGATACCAACCGATACTTTTGTGTGATATTGATCTTTCAGGACTTACTTGACTTATTTCCTGTTACTCCGCTACGGAGCATAGGGCCTCAACGAAGCATCGCCAACGGACTCTGTTTCCAGCCATCTTCCTTATCTTGTTCCAGGTCTTTCCTGCTTCCCATATTTCTTGCTCTATTGTCCTTCTCCAACTCATTCTTGGCCTTCCTCTCCTACGTTGTCCTTCTGGGTTCCAGCTCAATGCTTGTCTTTCTATTGCCAATGGGAGTAGGGGCAAAAAGACAGTTCTGAAACCGAAAATGGGGCTCGGTGGGGCTCGCAGTGTTGCCAGCTCCTCACTCGAAAAAATCACCAAGGTTTTTGTTTTTGGGTCTAACCTAACCTAAAGCAAGGAGCTGGCAACCTTGCTTGAGGTATTTTCTTGCAGTGTTGCCAACTCCTCACTCGAAAAAATCACCAAAGTTTTTTTTTGGGTCTAACCTAACCTAAAGCAAGGAGCTGGCAATCTTGCTTGAGGCTTGCCTTACAGCGCATAAAGCAAGGTTGCCAACCCACTGGTACTTTTGCCATAGCCTTTTACAAGAAAAAAAAGAGAAAGGGAAGAGTTAAACAACCGACAGCTTACCCACAGCCTTTTTTGGTCTAACCTAACCTAAAGCAAGGAGCTGGCAACTTTGCTTGAGGCTTGCCTTACAGCGCATAAAGCAAGGTTGCCAACCCACTGGTACTTTTGCCATAGCCTTTTACAAAAAAGAGAAAGGGAAGAGTTAAACAACCGACAGCTTACCCACAGCCTTTTTTGGTCTAACCTAACCTAAAGCAAGGAGCTGGCAACTTTGCTTGAGACTTGCCTTACAGCACATAAAACAAGGTTGCCAACCCACTGGTACTTTTGCCATAGCCTTTTACAAAAAAAAAAGAGAAAGGGAAGAGTTAAACAACCGACAGCTTACCCACAGCCTTTTTTGGTCTAACCTAACCTAAAGCAAGGAGCTGGCAACTTTGCTTGAGGCTTGCCTTACAGCGCATAAAACAAGGTTGCCAACCCACTGGTATTTTTACCATAGCCTTTTACAAAAAAAAAGAGAGAGGGAAGAGTTAAACAACCGACAGCTTACCCACAGCCTTTTTTGGTCTAACCTAACCTAAAGCAAGGAGCTGGCAACTTTGCTTGAGGCTTGCCTTACAGCGCATAAAACAAGGTTGCCAACCCACTGGTACTTTTGCCATAGCCTTTTACAAAAAAAAGAGAGAGGGAAGAGTTAAACAACCGACAGCTTACCCACAGCCTTTTTTGGTCTAACCTAACCTAAAGCAAGGAGCTGGCAACTTTGCTTGTGCAATCAACCCGGTTGACCGCCCTCAAGTAAATATCAGCGTTGCCAACTTCTTACTCGAAAAAAATCACCAAGATTTTTTTTGGTCTAACCTAACCTAAAGCAAGGAGCTGGCAATTTTGCTTGTGCAATCAACCCGGTTGACCGCCCTCAAGTAAAAATCAGCGTTGCCAACTCCTCACTCGAAAAAAATCACCAAGATTTTTTTGGTCTAACCTAACCTAAAGCAAGGAGCTGCCTTACAGCGCATAAAGCAATTTTTGCCAACGTGCACACACTGGGCAAGGAGAGCCGGCACTGCTGTAAAAGAGAGAGAGATGGGTGGATGGCAACGCAGTATGTGTGTGCGCGTGTGTGTATAATATGTAGCATTATTAACTAGAGTGTGTTGGCAATTTACTTACAACTAAAAAAATAGAGATGCCAACGTTGGTGTAAGATGAAGAGAGAGAGAGATTTATGGCTGGCAACAGTAACGAGCGAATGCGCCATATCGTAATTTTCCAACTCCGTATATCGTGACCTTTGTAAACCTCTCTCGGGGGAACGGCGTGCCACACACACGCACACACACACCTGTATTGTGACGCAAGCAAACAAACAAAATAATAATTGTTGTTTTTAGGAGGCCTGGCCCCTATAACCTCGCCAGGGTGCGTGGTGCCCAACCAAAAATGTAAAAGTTTTCTAATGGCTGCGGTTATAGATTACCGCACCTCTGTAGAGTTTCACGTGTTTTTTTCCCCCCAAACTTCCATGAAACCCTACAGAGGACCTCCGTAATGCATGCAACGTGTACTAACGACTCTAGTGTTATTTGATGTTGTGATATTTTTGGATATAGAGTTTTATTGTGAGATATAGATAAAAATAATTATGTTTATTATAATATTTTCTTGATGAAGATGGAGAATATGTGCGTGTTACAAATAAAGTTGCATGCTTTTTTCTAGTGTGTGTGTATGTGTTTTTGATGTTTCGACAGCATCTGAAACGATAAAAAAAAGAAATTTTATTGTTAATTTTCACGTGTAAAAACAACAACAAATTTTTTTGTGCAAATTTTCTGATTGTCTCGTGCTATAGTACAAAAAAGATATTGTAACTGATAACTAATGAAATTGATATTTGTAACTGATCTGAACTAGTGAAATTCGTATTGTGCCATTGTAACTGATTGTGCTAGTGCAGAAAATTTCTTATTGTGCAAGAAAAGATGTTAAAAAACTTGTTAAAACTGCTCTGTGACCCTCTCGTTCTTCACGTCGTAGGCGAAGAACTTCTCTGCAATCAGGATGACACTGCATAGGGTATCCTCGGGCAAGGCATCGTGGAACTCGCAGACGACCTTGATGTTGGTTCGATCGTTGACCACAACCTTCTTCCTCTTAGATGTGTTGATGACGAACATCGGCCTGCGGATTTTGAATTCGCTGGGGGTGTAGTACATGTCCACGCTTCCCTCGGTCACGCGTTTGTAAGCCGTGTAAGCTTCGTAAAGTTTGAGGTAATCGTTTTTGGTCACGTCGAGGTTGTAATTCTCGCGCGGGAACACTTCGTTGCGTCCATTCTTCAGATAAACGTTCTTGATCTTGCAGTCGTCGAACTTGCTGGAATCTTTTTCCTGATTCTTGTCCCTCCCGGTCTGAAAGAGCACTACGACGAAATCTGGCATGTCGAACTGTATGTTGTTGAACTGCGTCGTCACGTCGAATTCCATGTGACTTCCCGACGCTATTTTCTGCACGCACTGGTAACCGTGAAAGTGAATCGGCACCTGCGGACTTTTCAAGATCTCCGCTTTGTACTTGAGGGCGTAGTTCGTTTCGTATTCCACCACCGGCATTCTCAATTCCATGCTCCGGATGACGCACTTGGCTGCTTCGGGTAAAGTGTTGGCTATCGGCGTGGTGGCGTCCGGACCCAAAGTAGAGTATCGCATCAGTACGTCGTTGTCGTTGGCCGCTCTTCGAAACGTAACGCGCAGTCCTCCCTTCCACATGATCTCCTTGTAGTCCGAGAAGAAACCAGGCAGCAGACGCATGGGAAAGAGCACCGTGTGACTTTTCGTCGATATTTTGGTCCCGGCTTCGAATCTCCCGGCCTGGTAGTACGCTGCGTCCGTTTTGGATAATTTCAACGTTCCCACCGCCGTCGACGTGATGCCTGGATAATCTATTCTGTCGATGACGGTGTTGTGTTTCCTCACCTCCACCTGGGAGAACAGGTGAGGCACGAAGTTGTCCACGAGTATCAAGTTTGCTGCTGCAGGAAACGCGTCTCCGCTTTCTTTCTTCACCACATCGAATTGAAGGTAGAGGTCCGCTCTGTGAGGATGAACGAACCCATCGCCTACGTCCACGTCGTATTCAATCTTCCTGTTCGCTTCGTTCAGATTGGCGAACGTGCGACGGTTGGGAGGGAAAGATTGCAATTCGTAACTTTCGATTTGCTCCATTTTACATGTATGGTTATTTATTATACGTTGATCTCCACGATGGCCGTCGTAGTGGCACCTGCGAAATCCACCACGTCTCCTTTCTCGTTCGTCACCACCAACTCTATGTCGTCTATGCGGTTGCGACATACTGGAAAATAGATCGGCGAAGAGGGCGTGTAGATGATCGGTTCCATGAACTCGGAACTTGGTTTAAAAGTGGCTATGATTCCCGTCTGCTTGTGACTTCCCAGTAATCCGTCCGAAGATTTCGTGATCATACCTTCGGCCACGTTACAGTGTACGTTCAGAGTCTCTATGGCCAAGAATTTAGGAATGTTGGTTGCTACGTGCTTGATGCCAGCTTCGAGTTTGGTGTCGTTCTCGAAACCTAAAAGTTCTCCCATGGTGCCCAGGTCCACGGTCTCCGTCGCAGATAGGATTTCCACTCTGTGCGTGACCGAATTTTGAGAAAGGTACGTGCCTTTGGGTAACTGAGCTTGCAAAGTGGAAAGATTGTATTGTCCTGGCGTGACGACGATGTGTTCGCTTCCGACGCTAATTTTGTTGTTGTGATGCGTAACATTGGGTATGAGGTACATGCTGTAGAATGCACGCAGAGCCACGGATTTAGGATAGACGATGTCGTCGTGCAGCGTGAGTTTCAAGATCGAAGATTCGCTCGTGAGATGGAACACGCCCATCCTAGTGATGCTGTTTGAGGTTCCACAATGCTTTCTGGAAATCTTCGACCGTAGGGTTATTTATTTTAGAGAGAAACGCGAGCACGGAGAGGCAGAGATGACCGCAGTTCACGTCTCCGAAATCTTGAATGCGTTCGTCGTTGTAGTATATGGAGGTTTTGCTCGTTTTCAGATAATGAACTAAATTTGTAGGTGGAACACCTCCGAAAGAATCGAAAACGAATGCTTTATCATTGTCGTTTTTGTGGTAACATATCCAATGCGTGCCTGGATTTTCTTGACCGTCCAAGTTGACTACTCCGCATTCTCTTCTTTTGACGCTTGAAGGTAACGAGTCGGACATGAAAACTCCTCTGAAGTGTTTGATTTGTAACGGTTCGATCAGAGATTCAATGTCTCGGTTGGTGAGTGCTTCTGTTTCTTTTTTTTAAACTTTTTCATCACGCCCTTCCCCTTCTTCTCCATGGCCAGGTTGTGACGTTTCTGTTCTTCCAACTCGGCCTTGTTCTTCTTCGAGTCGATGACGGTTTTCGCGATGGCGGCACTTCCGCCGGCCAAACTTCCAACGGCCCCCAATGCTGCCAGGATGGCCGGGATGCTGAATATAAAACCTCCGATCTTTTGCTGTTTCCGCGAACGCTGCAATCTTTTCAATTGAGGTGTGCTGAGCAGTAATTTCATTCCATGTCCTTTCGACAAGCAAGAACGTTTCTTCTCGCGTTGTTTCTTGGTGAGTAACCCATCGAGGGCACCTAGATTTTTAAGATTGGAGTATGGTATCTGGTACACGACACCCTTGGGCTTCATGTTGATGCTCTATGTGTTATTTTCACGGTATGTTATTTATATATATATTCTGAGATTTTTTCTTGTGTAGTTTTTTACGGTATGTTATTTATATATTTTCAAGGCCTCGCAGTCGTTACACAAATTCTATTACGTGCTTCGTTTTCTTGCCAAGAAGTTCCTTTGTCCCCTTGTACACAATTCGAGTTTTGTTCTCGATTAAAATAGATAGCTTCTCGTCGGATAACATGTTAGCGTATCGATCTGGTAAAAATAGACTGTATTGTGCGTTGAGCAACAGGCGTACCTTGGGACCATACTGGGTCGAAACGATTGAGCCAGAAGTTATCGTGTAAGGTTTGTCGACTTCCAATTCCTGAATTTTTACATACTCGACTGACAAATTTAGCATTTGTTTTAATGCTTGGAGATCACTTATTTTTTCAGTCGTCATATCAAAAAAAATTTCAAAGTGTTAGAGAGAAATTTAATTGTTTTTCACGATGCGTGTTATTTATATATACCCAATATTATTTTTTTTCACGATGTGTGTTATTTATATATCAAGTTTTTTTTGACACGTATATATATTATTATTTTTTAACAGAGGAAGAAAGTCCGTGCTTCGGAAAACGCGATGATGTGCGTAATGATATCTTCCGTCTCCTGCATAGACTTGTACCAATCATTAGTATACCATCTTCTTCCCTGCCTTGCCTCGTGCAATTCATCGAACCTATCGTTTAATTTCTCCCCTGCAGCCGAAAGCAGAATGTTGAGATCACCGCACCTCAGGCCGCTGATCTCCCGAAGATGGTCCTTGAGAACTATTTCGCATCCCATGTGAAATGCCGGCGTCGTTCTTGCTATGATCACAAGTTTATTAACATCTCCGTTAACTACTTTTTTGAATATTTTAGATAGTAGCTCGGGTGGCAAATCAGTTATGCAAGCCATGTTGTTTTTTTACGGTATGTTATTTATATACCCCACCCCAATTTTTGATTCGTGTTCATGGCGATGGTGGTACCCAGTGCGGCGACCCGTTCACCCAGCGATGCGTCTCTGCTCACAAACCTTTCGAAAGCTGCATGTTCCAATTTTTTGTCTGCTTCGTGACGTGCGTCCAGATCCGTCTGCGTGGTGTTGTAGGCGATGTCGTGATCTTTGCATGCCGCGTCCAACGGATTCACACCCTTGTCTCCTCTCTCCAATCTTTTCTCGAGTTTGGTACCAGGTCCGCAGTACTGGTAGCCAGGTAGATGCATCTCGAAAGGTAACTTGTTGATGATGTCGTTCACGAGTCCCTTTCCTTCGGCCACGTTCCAAAATTTCGGAGGCAGCGTGTTGATGATTTTGATCAGGTAACCTATGCCCTTGTCGTCGTTCACGATGAAGTTGGAAAGTTTCGTGCTGATCATGTCCACGATGCCAACCTTCTCGTTGTAGAAATTACGATTGCCTGCATTTTCTTCACCGGCTATCACCAACAATCGGTCCACGAGTTTCCTAACGTCGTCCACCCAAACGAATTCTTTGGGTAACGTGTTGTAGCGTTTGACGCCGCTGCCCGTTTTGACCTGGTTCCAAATCGGTTTGATGAGATTCCTGTACTTCTCGCCGCTGCTCGATTTCACCCTATTCTGCGAGGCGTCGTTGTTCTGGTACAAGGCATCCGTCATGATCAGAATTTCCTTGTAACTTTGGTAATCTTCGTCGGTGTAATCTTTCGGCTGCTTTTTGGCGACGAGTTCCCACAGTCCCACCGTACCCGGATACCTGTTCCAACTATCCTTGTCGCCTAAATTGACTTTAATGTCGTTGCCTTCGAAGGTCACCTTCGATTTCCCAATCTTCCACACCACACCGCCGCCTTCGCTGGTTTCCATGCTGGGATACAATCCGAACACTTCATCCTTGTCGAATTTCCCCGTGCTCAGGTAGTCTCGTGCCAAAGGTCCCAACTCGATTTTATCCGAAGACGACGACGTGCTGCCTATGGCTCGACGTCGTGCCGGTGCATCCTTCAGTTCGAACGGCGTCGAAGGAATGCTCGAAATAGGCGTGGGTACGGCGTAACTTTTAGCTGCGAGCGGTACGAGTTCGTTGATCAAATTTTTATTTTGTTCCGTGACACTTTTAATTTCTTTACCTAGACTGCTGATGGCATCGATCACGGGTTGATCCTGACGTTTCTTCTCTTCGTAGAATCCGCGATTCTCGGATTTCCAACCTTTGAAGCGTTTCGCGAGGTAATCGCGAAGCTTGAGATTTTCGTCTTCGATTTTTCGTTTCGTCATGACGTTATTTATACACGTCGTTTCTCACAACGTTGCAACGTTTAGAAAGTCGTTGATTTTGTTTCTGTATTTTCCGTCGTTGGGTTTCCTCGTCATGTCGATCGTCGCGAATCCGAAATCGTCACCGTTCCAGCAAGTTGAGCAGCAGCGTTCCGAAAATTGATTGTAGTTCATGTCTCCGCCTACGTAGTCATCGTACGCGTGCTTGAGGTTGGTGTGATATTGACGAAACAAACATATGAAATTAGCGTTGTCGCGTACTAACTGTTTTGGAATTTTGGAAAACGTTTGAGCTAGGTAGAAGCAATCCATTCTTTTGTGACGACCTTGCGTGAAAAAGTTGCGAATTTCATTTTGATTTTCCAGGATGGCGTCGTCGAACACAACGACTGAATTTTCACGACAATCGTCGAGTGGTTTTATTTCCGAGGCGAACGTTGCAATGTCCAGACCATCGTACAGTTTCATCAGTTGCTGGTATTTGGATTGCTCCAAACTTTTCGAGAACACGTACAGGTGCCTGTTCTTCCAATCTAACCAATTCGGTGCGAGGAGAAAATTGTCCACGAGCAGTGTCGTTTTCCCACACCCCGAAGGACCTACGATCAGACAGCGGATGCTGTCGGGAAGCAACTCACCGTTCTTTTTCCTCGTTTGACTTTCCGGATCCGGTAGACGCTTCACCACGTTCCACGTACTCACAAGATCACTTCGTCCGCGTCGATCCAACTCTTTTCCGGAAGTCCCAGCCATTTGACAAACAGTTTGTCACCTTTCCTACGCAATACTTTCTCGATGAGGTACGTGTCGGGGTGTTTCTTTTTAGAAAGTTCCTCTTCGTAAAATCTTCCTTTCAAAATCTCGCCGCTACTATCTTTTATTATATACGTGTGTCGGTTTCCGGGTAGAACTCGAACCACCGTAAAGAGTTCCGTGCTCCAATTTTTTGTGAATCCCTTCTCGAAGGTGCGTTTGAATTTGCTGATCCTCACCTGGTCTCCAATTTTGTATTTAGCTTTTTTTGTCGTGGGTGTGTACTTTGGACAGTAAACTGTAGAAATTAAACGCTGCTCGTCGGACTTGGTAACGTCGGCTGGCTTCATGCCTATTGTTCTGTGTACCGTGTGATTATAGGTGTCGACGAGTTCCGGTAGGATGTCGACCCATTTGTAATTTCCCCGAAGCGTGAATCGTTTCCACATGTGTGTTTTCAAGGTTCGATTGAATCTTTCCACGATACTGGCTTTGATGTGACTGAAGGTCGAATAATGTCGAATCTTGTGTTTTTGAATAAACTTTTGGAATACGGTGTTGTAAAATTCTTTACCGTTGTCCGTTTGCAGAAACCGTGGTTGTCTGCCGCCGCTTTCGCGAAAAATTGTCTTGAATGCTTCCGTGACGCATGTTCCCGTTTTCGCCTTCAAAGGTAGAGCCCATGCGAATTTCGAAAACGTGTCTATGACGGTGAGAAGGTACTTGTTGCCCTTGTTCAATTTATGTACGTTTTACAAATTGGCGCTACTCATCTCCACGAGGTCGCTTTGCCAGAGGTCGTCGATGCCCTTGGTTACCACAGCCAAACGTTCGTAGTTGCGGCGTGCAGGTTTATGCAATTCTTCGACGATGGCTTGCCTAGACATTTTTTTTTTAGAGATTACGTTTCAAGAGAAGCACAAGCGTGATGGGATTCAAAGAAGGTGGCACCTCGCTCGTGTTTTGAATGATCAGCTTATCGCCGGCACTCACGTCGAAAACGGTGAGATCTTCGTCTTCGTGTATTTCATATATGTTGCGCGTTTCGTTCCAACGTGCCAGAGGAATGTTTCCTGCTTTCTGGACACCACGATTCGATATCAAAGTCATGGTGGGTACGCTAGCTCTTCTGCCGTGAGACCAGTAAGAAAATTCGTTTATCTGAATCGTGCCATCGAGGAGAAACTTGTAGTACGGATGATAAGGATGCAACATGTACAGTTTGTTACCTTCGACGAACGTGGAGATTCTCTGTTGATTGGGAACGCTGTTGATTTCGATGGCTTGCAGAGAATGCAGTTTAGCGAATTTAGTGTCGACGCCGAGCAGATTACTGTGAACTTGTCCGAGTTTATTTTCGATGGGCAGCAAATGCTCGATTATGGTATCCGCTACGGCAGAAAACGACGGTTTGATTTTCACTTCCACGTTCAACTGCTTGTAGTTTTCGTTGAGTTCTTGCAACTTGGCACCGAAAGAGGTCAGCGTCGATTCCTGCGTGGATTCCAGCACTCCGACTTGATCTCTGATGTTGACGACGATGTTCTGAAGGTTCTCGACTTGATTCAATTTCGAGCTCTTCTCGGTAAGATCGTTCCCAATGCTTCGCATCTCTGTAAACTGCGTGTGAAGGTCGGCGACGCTCTGCGAAGTGGGCAGCGTCGACACCAGCGAACTAATTTCGTCCCGAATCTGTTCCACGTTCGCCGTTTCCGTTTCCAATCGTTTCAGCATTCGAGATATGTTTCTTTTCAAAGCGTGCAATTCTTTGGAGGTGGGGAGATTGGCCACTTTACTCTCGAGATCGCTCAATGAACTTTTGATGTCGCTCGATTCGGATAGTGCCGTCACCGCCGTTTTCAATTTTTCCAAATCTTCGCTCGAAGGCACGCTCGTCCGTAATGATTCCAAGTCACCCTGTATGTTGTCGAGTACGTGATGAAAATGAGCGAGATTCGTTTCGACGTTCAAATTTTCTAAATATTCGATCTTCTGCTGAACCGTGCTCAACGTGTCTTGAATGCTCGTCAACGCTCTCGCTTCAGCGTGAATATTTTTAATTTCTTCGTTGATCAATTCCAAGGACGCCTGAAGCGTAGCGATGGTGGTTTGAATGTGTTCGAAATCTTGATAGGCCTCCAATTGAATTTTTATGTTCGCGACGCTTTTACCGATGACCTGCAGTTCGTCCGACGATGGTAGGTTCGTCATTGTATCTTCCAAAGTCTGCAACTTGGATTTAATTTCTTCCAACGTGCTGGTGAATTCTTCTTGTAATTTGGAAACGACGACATGCAAGCGTTCTGCGTCTATATCGCTCACGACGGTTTGAAGTTCAGAGAAATTCTTTTCTATTGCGGAAGTTCGTTCTTCGATTTCGAGTTTCAATTTTTCCAAATCTTCATTTTTCGATTGAAATTGCTGTAATTTGGCCAAATCGTTTTGAAGCGAATCCACGCTCAACTGTATATTTTGAACGCTGTCGTAAGAAGGTACGTCGACATAATTTTTTATCAGCGTTTTCAGTTCGGAATCGATTTTCAGAATGGGGTCGAGACATTGCGTTTGGAGCGTAGCGATTTCCGACTCTAAACTTTTGTTTAAGGTTTCCTGCAAAGCGATCAAATCGGTCCTCAACTTCTTAACTCGAATGTCCAACATGAGAATCTCTTCTGCGTGGTCTACACGCTTGGTGTTGCCGAAAATGTCGTTAGGCATTTTTGGTTAACGGTTATTTATAATAGGATAGACGATTCGTAATTCTACGAAGAGAGGAATGAGTTTGTCGTAATCTCCGACGAGTTCCATGTAAAGATAATATCCTGCAGACACATCGTACGTAATGTTAGAAAGCATCTTGTCGTGCTTGATTCGAAAAATGTTCTTGCCGGTAGAAATTTTGATTTCGCCTGCGTTTTCCGGATTCACGGTGATTTGAAGTTTCCCGTCGATCGGAATTTCGTAGAAATGTAAATTGTTATTAAAAACATAAAACATCTTGCCCACATCGTCATTCAGTTTCGTCCAAATGCTGTTGAGGTGAATGATCAACAGACCGTTGAGTTTAGGTAACACGGAAGGTAAGACTTCATGATCTGGTATGGTTTCCATAATAATCTGTTTTTTGAAACCGAACAAATTCATAGGCATGCTGGTTATTTAAGAATACAGTCAAAGTTTTTTGTAATGACAGTCAATGTTTTTTTTGTAATAACTAACAACATGATTTTTTTTTGTTTTGTTTTGTTTTTATGAATCTTCTGTTGAAGATGGACATATGTTGCAGGTTTTGCTTTCTGCTAAGCGATAGTGCCCCCACGGCAATGTGTGAATACCACACTCGAGGACGCACCTCTTGTCGTCGTTGGGATCCAGCGCAATTTTTCTAACTTTGTTTGTGGTCAACACATGGTCGACGCTCTGGATGCGCTGTTCTTCTCTTAGAACCGACGACCTGGTCTTGAGGCAATCGACAAAGTCCTCGAATGCGAGATGCTCCCGAACCACCTGTCTGCCGACACCCTTGGCCTTCTTGGTAACGCTGCCCTCGGCTTTGATGGCATAGGCCTTGGCGCGAAGACCTGCAAACTCGAGAATTACATCACCGTCCTTCTCGTCTTTGAGTTTGCCAGGTACTTTTTTGTTTCGGGGCAGGATGCCGTACTGGTTCGGCTGGGGATAGCCCGAGGTGTCGAATAGGTTAACCAAAGCTGGTGCCGTGATTATATCCCTGTATGCATCGGCTGAGTGGACGTGGTACACCAAGCTGTCCGTGTCCGTGTAGAGAAGTGAGATGTTGTGGTCGTAGTGTGGACGTAATATGTCGTAGTACGTCTCGAACATGTGGAGCTTGCTCAGATCCAGAACAGTGGCTCCAACGTAGATGGGCTTGTCGAGTTTCACCACACCTTGCTTCATGTGAATCAGAGCCAGCTGCTCATTATAAATGGTCCTCGATTTGAATAATGGGTTTGCTACGAGCCTGCGACATTGTGCTTTGTTTGATATTAGCCTCACATCTACACGAGTCCGTACATTCTCCATGGTTTTCCCGAACACCGCATTGTTCATAAGCTTGAAGAAATCCTTATCAAGCTCGGACGTGGCTGCGGTGCGGTGTTTCGTGTTGACTTCAATATATGGACGCAACCATAGAGAATGCTCGAACTTGAGGATGTGGTGAACTGCGTGGACGGTAACCCCTCGCTGCATCAACCACCGGAGATTCTGGTAGTGCAGGACGTAATTCTTCTTGGACTCGAAATCCATGACGAGCTTCTTCTGGTTGGAATCGGGTGGACACTTGAACTCGGGTGCAGGGGGAAGATCGCTGAACAAATCCTGCAGCTTCTCGGAGAACTCAAGGTCCACCTCGGCGAAGAACCCATGTTCCGAATCGTCGAAGCTTTCGACGTCGAAGTTGGAAGGGTCAGCCCACTCGAAGCCTCTAAAGGGGAGTGGCTGCATCATGGAGTGTCCGTAGAGGTTATTGACGTCCGTGTACATGATGTAGCTGGACGGTCGTGAGGGGTCGCAGCCGGTGGCCATGTGGTGATTGTTGGCGCGCGAGTGTCGCTGCGACACCTGGACCATTCCACCCCGCACGGCACGTTCCACAAACAGCATCATGTTCACGTCCGAAAGAAGCTCCAGCTCGATCTTCGTCACCAGAAACATGGCCGACCACGCCAGTCCGGGGAGACTGTAGAAGTAGGCAGGGTCCAGCTTGTAGATCTTCATGGCGGTCGCACGGAACGTCTGGAACACGTCGGCGAGGAGCGTCACATCAAGTCTGAGGTAGGCGTCGTGGTAGTCCTCGAGAGTTCGACAGCCCAGCTCGCGCCACATGGACTGGGCATGGTGATATTCCTCGTCGGTGATGTTCGAGCCTCGCAGCTTGCTGTAGAAGTTTGCTTGAGGAGGTAGCGACGTCTCTGCGAACTTGGAAGGGTCTGTGATGTATTCGTAGGGATAGACACCCTTGCGCTTGAAGAGACCTGCGTCCAAGTTCGGAAAGTTTCCGGAGGTGATGAGCATTTGCTCGTCGCTAAGCTTCCCTGCGAGAGCATCGAGGCTGGCCGGGAGGAACCTCAGGGAGTCGAGGAAGCGAAGCTCGACGGTAGAGTGTGATCCTGAGATTCGCACCCACTTGCTCAAGCTAATGTAACGCTCCTCGTTCTGCGCCAGGACGCTGATTCGCATGTCGTCGTACCCAAAGTGAGGCACCAGATGGTGGAAGTCGTATCCCGAGCCATTGTGAAAAAACACAGGGATAAATCGCGGGTCCCGGGCCATGAGGTTGCATCCGTTGCACCATGGACCAACATACCTACCGTTCAAGTGATCGTGGTGTTGGACTTTACGGTTGTTGGCGGTGTACTCCTTGACGCAGACAGGGCAAGCGATGGCCTCGTCGTGTCTACGCTGATCGTCGGGAGACAGTGGGAGCATAGACTTGGGGGCCAACAGTACCTTCCCTATCTCGTTGGCCTCGACAACCATCCTCTCGAGGAAGTGTTTGGCGGCGTCGGGACCACGGTACACGTAGGGCTCGGGGGCGATGTGCTGGTCACGTCGCACCACAACGTATGCGAAACTGGATGTCTCGTGGAGTTGGTAAGGGGTGGTGGAGGAAACTTCGGGATCGGGATCGCAAGTGGACAGGGGTTTGAGGAAGGCTTCGAAATCCGCGATGATGATAGCGGGGTGCTCCACCATAGCACCGTGCATGTGGAAACGCTCCACGGTGCCAGGTCTGGGCAAGACTGCCACACCAGGCTCGTTGTTACTACAGTAGAACTTGTGGCGAGCGAGCTTCTCGACAGCGATGTTGGGACCTCTGATGTGCTGATAATCCTGCTGTTTTTGATTGTCAAAAGTTGACAGGCACCTTCGACAAACTTCTATGCTACCATCATGCTTGCTTTTTTGGCTCGACACCAACCGGGAGAGGGAACGGATGAGGGTGTAGTGGTGATGGGTCTCGTCCTTGATAAGTAGGAGATGGATTTCTCGAGCATCATTGTTGTTTACGTCACTCACCCGGATGGGGTACACCGCATTTTCGTCAGTGAGACCGTAAACGTTGATGGCCAACCGCGCACGAACCTCGAACTTTCGAATGTCCGAAAGCGCCACCGGGTATTCGATCCCAGCCATCGCAACTTCCAGCTCTGACTCGTAGGGTAGGTAGTGGTTAACTCGGCGTGGTTGGTTTTTCCTGTCGACAGGGTGCAACGCTGCAAGCACCGACCATACGAAGCACTTGTTATCTTTATTTTGGATGTTCAGGACGGCCTTCTTTGCCACAATGGTAGGTGGTAAGCGGACGTAGCTGGAGGCGGAGAGGGGCAAGAACTTACAAAGTTTGACGCACAGTTCGTGAGGCTCGCCACACAGCGAACCCCCCGAGCCTTTAGCTTGATGTTCTTCTTGTTTTGCCACCAGCTCATCGGTAAACTGGTTGTAGATAACCTCGAGGTTGTCGACATCCGCCAGATGCAGCGTTTTCGCCTTGGTGTTGTGGCAGAAGCTGTAAATTTCGTCAGACGGGTTCTTGTACTGGCAACGTAGCGATGCGTAGAATTTGGTGGAGTGCATTGCAAGCGCATCACCGAGGATGGAAATAATTTCGGCTTGCACGTTCTCCAAAAAGCTACGCACGTCGCATGAGCCCTCCGAAGTGAGGACAAAGTCCTCCAACGAACGCTCGAAAGCAGTCTGGTTCGCTTTCGCCACAGGCTTGACGCGTTTGGCGGATGGTGGCGAGTCGGCTTCCGCTTTCCTCTTGGTCGAGCTGGTCGACGGTTGAGCACCAGATGTATTTTTGCTTAGACAAATAAGCTTATGCTCCTTGACATACGCAATTGTAATGTGTTTATTGCATCCGGAACATAGTTCAGTGGCAGCCAAATGCTTGCTTGGCACGCAGGTGCGACAATGTCTTGCAAAATGTTTGCTTGATATGGTTTTTTTGCACACGGGGCAACTTTTCATGGAGCGCATCTTGTTGAAAATATTTGTGGGTGTGTTATTATATATATATAGTGGAGTGCCACAAAATAAATACTGCGCAATAATTCACAATGGTGTTGGGTTTGGTGGGAGTGTGCTATTTATGCTACTTCTTGCTTCTTAATAAATCCTGTAAATAATTGAAAAAAATAATTAAGCTTGTGTATAGAAAACACAAAAATATTATGTGTGCATAATTCTACCAAACAATCTTTTTTTCTAACCCTCAGCCCCCTTGGCATATGAAGTATAAATCATAATTTCAGAAAACATAGTTATTTTCCGCTCGCCATTTTAAAAATCAAACCATAAGCATTATTTATGTTTATAGTATTCGTCGAGCGATAGCAGATAGAGCAAGAATCGTTTTCCTACAACCCATAGTTGATGAATTACAAAACATCTTAGAAATTGCATGAAAAAAAAGCATGCAACTTTATTTGTAACACGCACATATTCTCCATCTTCATCAAGAAAATATTAATAATAAACATAATTATTTTTATCTATATCTCACAATAAAACTCTATATCCAAAAATATCACAACATCAAATAACACTAGAGTCGTTAGTACACGTTGCATGCATTACGGAGGTCCTCTGTAGGGTTTCATGGAAGTTTGGGGGGAAAAAAAACACGTGAAACTCTACAGAGGTGCGGTAATCTATAACCGCAGCCATTAGAAAACTTTTACATTTTTGGTTGGGCACCACGCACCCTGGCGAGGTTATAGGGGCCAGGCCTCCTAAAAACAACAATTATTATTTTGTTTGTTTGCTTGCGTCACAATACAGGTGTGTGCGCGCGTGTGTGTGGCACGCCGTTCCCCCGAGAGAGGTTTACAAATGTCACGATATACGGAGTTGGAAAATTACGATATGGCGCATTCGCTCGTTACTGTTGCCAGCCATAAATCTCTCTCTCTCTTCATCTTACACCAACGTTGGCATCTCTATTTTTTTAGTTGTAAGTAAATTGCCAACACACTCTAGTTAATAATGCTACATATTATACACACACACGCACACACATACTGCGTTGCCATCCACCCATCTCTCTCTCTTTTACAGCAGTGCCGGCTCTCCTTGCCCAGTGTGTGCACGTTGGCAAAAATTGCTTTATGCGCTGTAAGGCAGCTCCTTGCTTTAGGCTAGGTTAGACCAAAAAAAATCTTGGTGATTTTTTTCGAGTGAGGAGTTGGCAACGCTGATTTTTACTTGAGGGCGGTCAACCGGGTTGATTGCACAAGCAAAATTGCCAGCTCCTTGCTTTAGGTTAGGTTAGACCAAAAAAAATCTTGGTGATTTTTTTCGAGTAAGAATTTGGCAACGCTGATATTTACTTGAGGGCGGTCAACCGGGTTGATTGCACAAGCAAAGTTGCCAGCTCCTTGCTTTAGGTTAGGTTAGACCAAAAAAGGCTGTGGGTAAGCTGTCGGTTGTTTAACTCTTCCCTCTCTCTTTTTTTTTGTAAAAGGCTATGGTAAAAGTACCAGTGGGTTGGCAACCTTGTTTTATGCGCTGTAAGGCAAGCCTCAAGCAAAGTTGCCAGCTCCTTGCTTTAGGTTAGGTTAGACCAAAAAAGGCTGTGGGTAAGCTGTCGGTTGTTTAACTCTTCCCTTTCTCTTTTTTTTTGTAAAAGGCTATGGCAAAAGTACCAGTGGGTTGGCAACCTTGTTTTATGTGCTGTAAGGCAAGTCTCAAGCAAAGTTGCCAGCTCCTTGCTTTAGGTTAGGTTAGACCAAAAAAGGCTGTGGGTAAGCTGTCGGTTGTTTAACTCTTCCCTTTCTCTTTTTTGTAAAAGGCTATGGCAAAAGTACCAGTGGGTTGGCAACCTTGCTTTATGCGCTGTAAGGCAAGCCTCAAGCAAAGTTGCCAGCTCCTTGCTTTAGGTTAGGTTAGACCAAAAAAGGCTGTGGGTAAGCTGTCGGTTGTTTAACTCTTCCCTTTCTCTTTTTTTTCTTGTAAAAGGCTATGGCAAAAGTACCAGTGGGTTGGCAACCTTGCTTTATGCGCTGTAAGGCAAGCCTCAAGCAAGATTGCCAGCTCCTTGCTTTAGGTTAGGTTAGACCCAAAAAAAAACCTTGGTGATTTTTTCGAGTGAGGAGTTGGCAACACTGCAAGAAAATACCTCAAGCAAGGTTGCCAGCTCCTTGCTTTAGGTTAGGTTAGACCCAAAAACAAAAACCTTGGTGATTTTTTCGAGTGAGGAGCTGGCAACACTGCGAGCCCCACCGAGCCCCATTTTCGGTTTCAGAACTGTCTTTTTGCCCCTACTAATGGGTTTTTTCTCAATGTGTGTCCAATCCACTTCCACTTTCTCCTTTTGATCTGTATTGCCAGCGTTTCCTCTTGTGCACGTTTCCATAGATTTTCATTTGAGATATTATCTGGCCAATATATTCCCAGAAGTTTCCTTAGGCATCTATTTATGAATGTCTGTAGGCCTTTAGTAATTTTCTTTGTTACTTTCCAAGTTTCACATCCAAATTAGTTCTAAAAATTCGCAGCTTAGCTCTTAATTAAACCAATTAACGGCCAAAATGGTGCATTTTGCAAAAATGGTGAAATTGAAAATGTATGATGTAAATCAGTATAGGAACACATATATAATTGTCATTTTAATTTATTAGGCAATAAAAGGGAGGGGGGAAACCTCTGTCCTCAAATGAAGACCCTGGCCATTTGAGATATCATTGCATACAACAAGATTACAAATATTACTGTGTGTGATATGTTTCATTTATGTCATTAATTTACAACAAATGAATAGTTACTTTGTGTGATAATGTTCAAAACAGCCTACACACAATGTAACATTACATTTCATACAAAATGTGCATGGCTTTCCTTTACAATTATTCCTTTGATACCTTCTTTGTTTCTCACGCTTACCTATGATATGATTCTTGTTATCATATCTAATATCTGCAATATTTGGTGTGGGTCTGGTAAGCCTCCTTCCTTGCATTTGTCTAGAATAACCTCCTTTTAAATAAAAAATGCAGATTTGCCTTCTGAACTCCAGAAGTGGAACTGGAGTTTTATTCTGCGGATGTGTCATATTGTATATTATCCAGGCATTTACAATGCTCATATCGAGCATTCTTACAAAAACAGGCCAGTACCACTTTTTGTCCTTAATAGATACACCGTATTTAGACACTAGCCAATCATGCTTGTCAACCCCACCCATGTTAGAACTGTAGTTCTTGACTACATGCGGCTGTGAAACAAGGACTCTCTTCTGTATTTTCTGCTAAAGCGGCTTACACTACTCAGTGGCTCAACAAAATCATGGTTACCTGCCATAGTTACAACACTATTGTCATGCCATTTCAAAATCAAGATTTCATTGTGTTTATCAAAACGAAAATCATAGTCACCCCTCGCTTGTTTCTTCATTGCTTTATTGGCAGGCAAAGGGCACCTCTTAGTGCTGATTTCTCTGTTGCTACCTGTAGCACGAAATCCTATGTTCTTCAACTCTACCAGCAGGGGATAACTTGTAAACAAATTATCAAAATACACTTAATGACACAATGGGTCAGAGATTACATAAAGTAGTTGTTCAACCACACTTGTACTTAGATTAACCTTTTTTTCAACTTCAGATTCATCAAGTGATTTACCTGTGTACAAATAAAAATTATAACAAAATTGTAACATTTATCAGCCTTTTTGTTCTCATCCATCAAATCATTATTGTCTGTTAAATGAATTGATTGATTGATTTGTTGTTTTAAGTCCACTTTATGCACAGTAAGGCTAATCGGGACTGGACCTACAGTATAAAGTGGGATCCAAACCACTTGTGCCTCCACCGGGTATCGAACCCGGGACCCCTTGATTACAAGGCGACGACGCTACCACTGCGCCATCGGTGAGACCCGTCTGTTAAATGAAGCATTCGCTTCAGCTGTCTGAAACGATTTCGGGACATCGCTTCTTGAACCAGTGGAATTCCCACATCTTCTGAAGAAGACCAATACAAATCTTGTTGTGGAAGCGTATGATATGCTGTAAGCGTAAGTATACCAAAAAAACTTTTAGTTCTTCAGCACTCAGTGTAAAATCTCTTTCATTATGGACAGACATTGCATACTTTACACTTTTCTTTACAATGTGTGTTACAATATCAGTAGAAAGCAATGTTTCAAACGTTTCAAGAGGACTACAGTTTCCAAAGGAATGCACTAATTTATCTTTAGCCTTAGCAACATTATCTCATTTTGGTACCATATCTGTGTATTCTGGATTTCTTTTTCTCCATTTTGGTTCTGGGTCATCCTCATTATTTTCATCATGTAAATTGTCATGTGATGTTGACGTAATCGGAAAATCTGGTTGAACAGCACTGTCAGTATCTACAATACACTGTACTTCTAATCTACCAGGAACATCACTAACTTCATCTTGACCGGTTACATTATCATCAAAAGTATCTTCATCCGTAAGCTCGTCTACATCATCAGGAGGAAGAACAATCAAGTCTGCATTTTCCACAGATTCATCTTCATCCATTAACTGCTCTAGATAAGCAGTAACCTCCTCTAATGTTAGAAATTCTGCACTAAAACGATTTCTTAGTGGCATTATGATTCCTGAAATTACAAAAGAAAATCAATCAATTACAGTATTATATCTTTAACATCAAAATAATTAGTTTGAACTAATTAGTTGGACTGCCGTCTCATGGCAGCTTTACTTCACTTGGTGTGGCCTATTTCTGTAAAGGATTAATGGCAAAATAAATGTGCTCTGCATCTATCCTCTGCAAAATGAAGATAATATGCTTGAAAGCAAGTAAAATATGTTTCGTACCTTTGAAAGGGATAAAGTTGTTCAGCTTATACTCTTCAGAGCGTTCGTGTTGTTGATATCTCAGTCATAGCACACAAAACTTAGGAAATATAACTCATGTTTAAATTGTATATGCAATTGGCCAGTGTCCTCATTTGAGGACAGACATTTTCGACCGTTATTTTTTTTGGTGCAGTTGGAAATAAAAATTACACAAAAATTTATTAGTTTCTTAAGACCTTAGTCAATACCCCAATTCAGGTACAACTTACTTTTACTTAATACTGTTACCAGAAATGTAATTGTTAGTATACCATTGCAGCAGTATAAATTTAGAGATATTGTTTATTATTTATAACCAAATAAAATATTATAACTATTAAGCATATTTTTTAAAAAAATCTTGAAGCACACTTGACAAATGCTAACTAATGATAAATGTTACAAAGAAATTACCACATACTGTAAAAAAGTAGGTTTCAATTTACTGTCCTCATATGAGGACATTGGCCGTTAATGGGTTGAAATTTCTCTCTTTTTGCAATCTTTTTATAGCTGAATAAATGCCACATTTGCTTTCCTAATTCTCGATCTAACATCTTCTTCTGTTCTCCCTGTATTTGCCACCAAACTCCCCAGATATATAAACTCTTTAAACTCTTCAATATTTTCCTCATTTAAGTGGAAATTATCAATCTTTTTTTTTACATTTGTTCTTAATGATTTCGTCTTTATACTATTATCTTTAAACCAGAACTTTCACGGGATCCGCAAAAATGACGCGCGACACTTTAGCGGAGTTTAATCTTCCTGGGAACTATGCAAAAATTTCAACTTTATTTTCATTTTGCACGAAAAACTATACTTTGTGATTACATAACGTCTATTTCAATATTCTGAATGTAATTATTGAATACTCTAAAGACAATTTCTTGGTAAATTTTATGAAAATAATTGGAGATGAATATTTACACACCAAATATTGATGAATATCTTAAACAATTTTTAATTATTGTAATTTTGAAGTATCCATAAGAGTATCATCATCGGTATCTGTATGTTTGATGTGGTATCTGCTCAGCCCTAGAAATAAGCATTGAAGGAAGAGATGGAGGAATGTTTTCGTGTGTGCAGATTTATGTGTACCGCTTTGTCATATTTTGAGAAGTTATTATTTTCAACTGTAGGAGGTAACAATATTTGAGAGTACATAAACTTAGTACTAGTGCTTGCCTTTTTACGGAATGAAGTTGTTTTTATGCACATACTGTTTGCACATCTTATTATTAGACCTCTGATTTTTAGGTTCTAAAAAAAATTATCAGATTAGTCCACAGCTTCCTAACCAATAGGATCGCTTATGTCGCTGTAAATGGAGCGATGTCATACCCCATTTTCCCTTACTCTGGCGTTCCAAAGGGTGCTGCTTTATCACCATTACTCTACATACTATACGTTGCCGATATGCCAAAACCTCCACAAGTTTCTATCTACCAATTCGCCGACAACACCGCATTTCTCGCATGTTGTTCAACCACCCAAGCTATCAACAAAGTTCTCCAAGCAGCTATAAACTCCTTCCAAAGGGTGTGACACATGGCGTCTCACAATTAATGCTCCCAAAACACAAGCATTGGTGTTTCTACACACAGGCTGTCGCTCGAAGATCCAAAGGAACCCAACATTATTAAACATCAAGATACGGGGAAATCCTATTTTGCCTACCACCACTACAAAATACCTAGGAGTCATATTTGACTCCAAGCTAACCTGGAATCCTCGCTTGCTCAACATTGCCCAGAAAGCTACAAATCGTCTGAGGTTGCTCAAACGGCTAATTCGAACTTCCTGGGGACTCAACTCCCAGATCGTCCTACATACCTACAAGGCTTTCCTTCGACCAGCAATTACTTACGGTCACACTGCATGGATATCAGCCCCAGACTCATTCTATCACAAGCTACAAGTTCTGGAAAGACATGCTCTTCGTTTGGCCTACAGAGTTGTCCTACCAAGTCCTACACGACTACTGTACGAACGAATAAGCTTTCCCGAAATCACAACCCACATCGAAGCCGTCCGTCACAAATATATAATGGTCGAATGAACTCACACCATCCACAACTTCTCAGCACAATGTACGAAGATGCTCTTCACGACTGCCTTCCTACATACCACTGCATACCATTACAGCATCTCTTAACCATGTATACCTTCCTGATTGATCCACAGCATCCTGATCATTAGCTGTATAATATCCATCATCCTCCGGAACTACGGCATGTGATATATCCAACACATGCCGTATAAAAAATCCATAGCAAATGATTACTACCTCACTGAAGTAATTTTCCACTACTGTCACTGAATAAACAAGATTTGAATTAAATACCCTCAGAACAAGTAAATATGTACCACTCCTAATACAGAAAATCACTTAGACCATAACCTTGCACAAGAAAAAATATTATGGAAACAATTCACCTACCAAAGGGAAGGTGTACCCTTCTAAATGGAAAACAAGGATAAAAAAATAATAAAAAATACGCATTATTACAGCTTGAGATGCCTATGCATTACACTCTTTGAAAAGGTAAGGGCTTCTGTGGCCCTTGCTTTATATCGGCAAATTAAATACTATAGCTATTGCCTGGCCTTACGGCGTGCGGCCTACATGATGGCAAGAGAAGTGGGGAGCGGAGAATACGCAGCAGACCAACCAGACAACAGCGGTGGCGCCGTGAGTTACGACGTCGAGGGAGGAAGTGTTGCGCGCACCTCGTTCTGCAGGCTGCTGTGTTTCTCATCGCGCTGAATTGGTTTCTTCCCCACTCCCCACTTCCCTTGCCAACATGTAGGACGCCCGCCGTAAGACCAGACAAGAGCTATAAACGAAGGAGACTACTAAAAAAAAAGTATTCTCAAAGAGGCATGTCATATGCTAGTTTCTTAATTACTACTAAGTTTTTTATACTTTATTACACTGCATATTGCAACAAATTGATATATTCCTGCTATATTCGGTGGCGATATACATGCCCAAAGTGTTGTAATCGATTTCAAAGAATTTGGTTTTCTTACAGTTTCATGTAATGAGTCACTAGTTACAAAATGCTGATATTGGTTTCTTCTGTTACCTACTTACGCTTTCATTTATATTTCTAAATCATGCACCTTATAGCTATAAAATACCCAAAATAAAACATGCAAGAGCAAGTACAACCTTGCTGCATACAATAAACAATAGTAATAAGCTGAGTCTCTCTAAATAAGGCTCAATACGTGTTTTTTCGACAAAATAAAACATCGTACCCCTCATAGTAAACTCCACACCACTAAGCTTTGCCTTCGTGAGAACATTGTTATCCTTGTCTCTCAAATGTTGTTTATGCATCAACTAAGATAATTGCCTTGCAACTATAAAAACTACAACATCATAAACAACTTAAATTATAAAAATATTAATAAAGTTGCAGGTACTCACCGCTCCATGCATTCAGTGATGGCATTTGATTGCAGTTACATAGATACTGCTACATTTATCAACAATGCCTAATTATTTCTTCCGTATTGTTGTGTTCTCACACCAACGAAATATATTATATAAAAATCTAATCAGATTAAAAATTCCATTACCTATATCTTTACTTTATCTTTTATCTGATTTATCAATACCAATTATTTGAATTTTATATGGATATGCACGAAAATGCCAAATCGAAATATAAACAGAACATAGAATGTAAAAGTGCAAAAATGAAGATTTATTAGTGTCATCTGTCGTGTATCGTATTCGTATTACCATAGGCTATGGTATTACACGGGAACTGGTAACGGAAATCCCATACCACAGATTACTACAGTCCCATACTACAAAAACAGACACGTTGGCCAAAGTCGACAGCGTTTTGTCTGAAAGGGTCAGAAAAAGAAGAAGAAGAAGAATGTTCTGTTCAAATGCGTCCCAAGCCCTTTATGTCAATTCAGACAAAGAGTATGGATGATTTGTGGTGATAGATTGATATAACAGATTCGCAAGGAAGAAATTCTTACAAATATAAGCTATAAAAATTCTTACATAAACTTATAACATCTTTATAGGAGACACATTAATGTACACGCAAATATTCCATTAAGATGCGGGTTAGTATTTTGTGATTGGTTTGGTAGAGATTGTTCAGAAAGAAACAAAAATATTTTAAATTTTAAAAAGATACTGAAGCATGTATTATGTTATGCTTTACATTCTTTGATAAATATTGTAGGGTATTTCCTTGATTGTGTAGTGCAATGTTGTCGCCTTGTAATCAAGGAGCCCCAGGTTTGAGTTTTTGTTTAAAGTCTATATGCACAGATAGGCTAGGACTGGATGGTTTAGAGTGGGGTCTGAACCTATCAAGTCGTCCAAAGAAACTACATTATGGAAGTGATGTCAAAATTTGGATGCAATTGTTGCCCATTTTTCTGTAAGTTACTACAATATGCTAAAGTCAAAATTTGAAATGTAAATATTGCTCAGTGTTCTGTAATGCGTAACGTTCTAATTTTAGGCGTTACGAGAAAACACAACGCGCTAAAAACCCGATTCTACAGGGGATGAACAAAAATATGGAAACGTCTGCGAGGAAGGCCAGAATGCTGTAGCTAATAAGGTGCAGGAGCACCTTTAGCTAACAAAACGGCCTGCAGTCTCCGATGAATGGACAAATACGAGGGTCACTATTTATATTTTGAGCCTAACAATGAAAAAACAGGAATTTGGCATTGAAAACTGCTTTATTGTTTTTCGAAGTATTCTCCTTTATGGTCAATACACTTTTGCATTCGTTCGAACCATTTGTCAAAGCAGTTTTTCCAATCTTCTTGAGACACCTCCATAATATGGTTTTTGAACGCATCAACGGCGTCTTCCGCCGACGAAAATCGTTGTCCACGCAATTTATTCTTGACATTCGGGAACAATAAGAAGTCATTGGATGCCAAATCAGGACTGTACGGCGGATGACCCATCAATTCGAGTTTTTGACTGTTCTTAAAGTTGGTTGTTAGACGAGATGTGTGACAGCTGGCATTGTCTTGATGAAGAATGATCCGACGGCGTTTGTTTGTTTTCCGTATTTGACCGAAGACCTCTGGCAAACAAATTGTTGTGTACCATTCAGAGTTGACCGTTCTACGTTCCTCTAAAGGCACAGTTGCCACATGACCAGTTTTCCCGAAAAAACAGGCGACCATTTGTTTCGATGTGCTTCGAGAGCGAACAACTTTTGTTGGATTGGGTTCATCTTGAAACACCCATACAGTCGGCTGCTGTTTACGTTCCGGCTCATATGCATATATCCATGATTCGTCACCTGTTACAATCTTATATACGTCTTTTGAAGCACCACGATTGTATTTATTGAGCATTTGTTTGCACCAATTGACGCGAGCATCTTCTTGAGTTTTTGTCAAATTGTGTGGGATCCAACGAGAACATACCTTTCTCACAGCTAAATGATCATGTAATATTTTATATATGCTGGTGGAACTAATGCCTATGGTTGCCTCAATCTCACAGTATGTCACATGACGATCTTGCAGTATTAGGTTTTGCACAGCAACAATGTTTTCTTGAACAACAACTGATTTTGGACGACCTTCGCGAATCTCGTCGGTGAGCGAATGGCGGCCACGATTAAATTCGTTATACCAGCGTTTCACAGTGGCAAAGGATGGGGCTTCATCGCCAAATGTGGAAGTAAGTTGATCGATGCACTCTTGTCTTGATAATCCACGTCGAAAATCGTAAAAAATCATCGCACGAAAATGTTCACGAGATAATTCCATTTTAGTGTTGTCGCGCAATCTCCAAGGAAACATAAACAACACAAATGAAGCTATTGACAAAACATTTGAAGTACGTTATGGTCAATAATGCCAGACGATTCCGTGCAAACGTCAAATCGCACCTAACTTCAATCAGTGTTGCCAAGGCTCAAAATATAAATAGTGACCCTCGTACAAGTCCTGGATGGTGGACCATTCTTCATGCAAATCATGGTCACAATCCTGCTCAGTGTCCGTCTGTCTCTGTCACGCTGTTTACATTTTCGTCCACGCAGGTGTATATCTGATGATGTCTTTCCGGACACACTATTATGTCATCATGATCTTGGATAGAGTCCCTCTCGATACGCCAAATAACATGGCTACTTTGGTAACAGGGAGCCTGCAAGGCGGGCACCAACAATTTGCCCTCTTTGAAACACTGTCAGCTCCGACATGAGTCAGTATCAACTGCACTGCACACTATCTACAATGTAACTGTAGACTCCTACCTGTCCGACAGGGCCCTATCTCACGGCGCAAGACAAAAGAATGTCGCACCGTGTCCAATTTCATGTGGAAAAATTGCATCGATATCACTCGTTCCGATGTCGTGGTGTTTCCATATTTTTGTGCATTCCCTGTATCACCACGTAACGTTCTACCCTGTAGAACATGGGATCGAACCCTTGGGGCTGAAGCTCATCCTTAAACTACAACACTTGCTGGCTGCGATTGCCCTAAAATGGCCAGATGAGAGGTAACGAAACGAATAAGCAAGTAAACAACATGACAGATGTTCAAGTCCCAAACCTTCTGACTGAGAATGGCAGATTACAGGAAAAGGGATAACTTACCCCGTTCGGTACGAGCAGACTCTCCCCCTAGCAGTGTCACTCTCTCAGCGATGACAATCCAAAGACTCTGCTTCTTAGATTTCCTGGTTTTGTTCATGTTGCCTCGACCTTCATTCACCTTCCACCAGGTGAGCCACGGTCGCTTCCTGTGTAAAAACATCTTTCTCAACAAAAATCCAGAAGCAGGTTCTGACAAGTCTGGACAAGATTCAACTCGTACCGATGGGGTATGTTACGAATGTATTTGAATAATTATTCCAAATCAAACTATATCGTACGAAAGAAAAAGTAGTCAAACAAGAATATTTACCTATAAGTTTGTTGTTTATCCTGTTTATTGAAAATGGTATAACTTAGTGTTGATGCTGTATTGATGATACGGAAAACGCGTTATGTTCTTTAGACTGAATCATTGAATGATATATTCTGAAGAAGCAAAGAGGATTAATAAAGGATAAAACTTAATGGAAAGAAAACAAAGGTGAAGACAAAACGAGATCAACATACAATAGAGAAGCTTCAATGTCAGTTTTTTTCCTGAATCACACGAAGCTGGATCTCGTGCTGGATTTTCCAGTTGGACTTGGACTAGTTGTTTGGTACTGGCTCAACTGCTAGTTTACGTCTCACAGGATACTTGCTACCGTACTTGGTAGACTTTTGTTCCCACAAGACATTGCACGGGGCAAACAAGAAAAAGATGGAGGAGCGATTTGAAGAACATTGTAGGACCTTATTATCTGGTCATCAAATGTCCAGGATTCGAATCTTGGCCATGGAATGAAGGTCTGCCATCATCAACTCCCTATCTATTACCATTCAAACGCATCGTCCCCATTGGATAAAAATTGCAGAAAAACGAAGTAAACAAGCTCTTTTAAATACAGTATCATACTTTAGCGCAAAAAGTCCAATTATCTTTTCTTTTCAGATTCTCCATTTTCAATGATTGAACGGGCGATACTCTTGAGTCTTCTGCTACCACGAATGATGTCAAGATGCTCTACTCGCATTAGCACTTTGATTTGCTTTCTTGATTTTCACACAAAATCATTTTAAAAGTTTATGGTAAAACTGTCACTTCCTACAAAAATCATAGATTATGTAAAATTTCTTAAAAAATTGATATATTTTTCTACAATGGTTGTAAGAAATCTACAATGTGTATGTTGAATAATTGAAAAAAAATTGTTTTAAATTTTTAGTTCCTTATCTATAAATGTTGGAGAAAAATATGAGTGTGAGTGCAACAATTAGCTGTAAAAAACTCATATTTGAATCAATAAAGACATTTACTAATATCAATGTCAGATTCAAAATATTTCACTGTGATTTGTAGTCATTGAGTTGCATTGTATCAAATATGATACATATCATATCCACCAATGAAACTCAAGGAACATTTTTTTGACCAAAAATTTTCTTCATTCATACTGAAAACTACTAAAAAAAATAATTTGACAACTAAAAGTCGAAAAATAAGGTCTTGGGTCTGAAGAGGATAATGAAACTATGATAACAGGTGAAGAACAGAAACAGTTCTTCTTCATGAAGTAACAAATCACAAAAACAAGTTTCCAATTCCATCAAAAGCAAAGTTAATGTCATAGGTTTCTATATGTACAGCTCTTAATTCCGTGTAGAAAATGGTTTTGCAAAAAAAGGAAAGTGAGCCAAATCGAGTATACCGAGCTTAACAATTAAGATAAGTGCAGCACCATAACAGTTTCGGAAAGTGCAGGACACAAGCTTTCCAACGATATGCCACATGATGACTGCGGGACTAAAAAAGGATGAAACCGCGTGACCCAAAAAAGGGGGTCTAAAGTTAGGGAAGAACTCGAAAATGTCAAATGGCAAGGGGTGTCGAGTAATACCTCGTTTTAAAGGTCACAGAAAACGTGAAAAGGATGCGAACATGATTTTTTAATCCGCTGACCGGTTTCAAAATGGCAACCAAAACCATTCCGACCCCTGAAGTTGGTGTTCCAAAGTGAGGAATTACGTACGTAAATAGAAAAACACAAAGACTGGACAGATTACATAAGATCCTGTACAAAGAATGCCAGCGGAACGGCTGTTTATTCGTGACAAGGTTTCTAAATGGTTACTTGTTCGCTACCATTGTCAGACCATGCCACCCGTCACATGTAACGTCAGTGTACTGAACGTCCAGGTGAGAGGTTTGCGGTTTCGTATTAGTACATGCCTCTGTAAGTGTACAACATGCAGTGAGTAGAACTTCAGGTCCATTGTGTATGAGTAGAAATAAGCATAAGCCCACGTGTTGGGTAGGCTGCAGTACACAACACGGCATGCTGGCCCAGTCGACAAATTAAAAAGTACGCCAATTGCCGGTGCGTCCAGTTCCATTTGACTGCACGTACTCTGTTCCCACTGGCCGGTTCAACAAAGGCAATCGGAAAGTACCACGGGTTGAGGTGTGACGAGCTCTCCTGCATAGCAGTCGGTTCCACAAAGGGTGGCTTTCGGGCTGTTCCAAATTCTTTCTACGGATTCTTTGGGCCCAACTTATTGTGTTTCAACTTGATACGATCTCCCGTTTTCGAGAAAAAGGTAGTGTCTGGGACGCTCTGAAATACCCTGTATAATAAAACTAATTGCAATTTGTGCAACAACAAGTCTTGAAGGAAATGTCTGAATGAAGAGTGTTGGATTTACCAATCCTATTTTATGCAGACACAAAGAATGTGCAAATTAGACACAGAATTTTCTCTGTAAACAACAATGACCAAGTCGGGGCGCAAACTCGAAACTTCGGTGGTGAGATTATGGGTCTAAACACATTGTGCGCAGCCATCACGGTGGCTTAATTTTAATCATTTTCGTGGTATTTCCAATGATTGTTTCAAGAGTGAATTTTTTAACTAATATTTTGGACATTTCTATGCTTAAATGAATATTTTTAGAATCTGCCATTTTTAATCCCAACAAAACATTAAGTTCAAAAGATTTTTCGTATTATTATTAGTAGTAATAATAATAAATTTTCTTTATTAAGCAGGCGAGGTTCAGCCTAGGTCTGTTCTGCCAATTAACCCTTATCAACCTATGTACAAGTATTATTGCTCTTCCGTATATTTTAGCAATATCTTTTACCTGTCTTAATTCTTAGTAATTTTTTTAGCATTTCTATTCGTAGCCCATATTTAGAGTTTTACAACTTTTTGGAGAAAATGTATTACTTTATGACATGTATCATGGTAGCTATCATATGAAAGAATATTTTCTATGCATGGTTGTTGTTTCCAGCCTCCCCAATGACACAATGGTAGCGTCGTCGCTTTGTAATCAAGGGGTCCCGGGTTCGATTCGCGTTGGAGGCACATAGTGGTTCCGACCTGGGCCTCTGAGATACGTATATACGACCCTCACACTAGCTTCCGTGACGTAACAGGATTAGTCAAGTATAGTCCATTTACAACATTTAACAAAGTGCATTGTAAGAGTATAATATTTAGTTTTATGAGTGAATATTCTCTCTTATTCGTTCAGAATGTTGCTTTCACCTGAGGAACATTTCAAATGTTTTATGACATTAGAAAATACGTAAATAATATTGATAATATTAAAATGCAATCTTTACCGTTCTGCATAATGTACCTTTATTTTTCAAATTACCAATGCATAAAAGGCGATATAGATAAAATTTCATCCTACATTTGGGAATTACTGTAAGTTCGTCAAGAATTATCATCGTTAGTATATAATTGCTATTAAATTGATATGCAATAGAAGCTTGCTATCCAAGTTATGTATGCAAGATAATTTTATAAACGTTTATGTACAGAAGGTTGAGGAAAGATTGTAAGATTGGAATTTCGTATTAAATAAGCTTTCGAACTTTGGAAACTCAATTCCCGTGTTTAATTTGAATAAATGTTTAATTTTCTATAAATCTGGTAAATATTTGGATGCACAAGTTCGCGTGGTTTGGTTGGAGGTTACATTTTTTTAAATATACATTTTTTTATTCCACGATCGATGCAAGATACAGTCCTGATATTGACTTGGAAATAGAAGTTATTAACTGTCAACAGTGTTAAGCACTTCAGAACAATACTCCGAAAAATAAATATGTACTTTGGGAGCAAACAGACAAGCCATTTCAAAGAGTTCATTTGGATTTCTTTCATTCCGCTGGTGGCACATGTTTATTGTTAATAGATTCATGCACACGATGGCTAGAGGTTTGGGAAGTTAAGGTAGCGTCGTAGCCTTGTAATCAAGGGGTCTCGGGTTCGATTCCCTGTGGAGGCACATAGTGGTTCGGATTCCACTTTAAACTGTAGCTCAAGTCCCGATTAGGCTTACTGTGCATAAAGTGGACTTAAAAAACCAAATCAATCAATCAATCAATCTGGTTGCTTCTGTAATCAAAACGAAGAGGAAGGCACATATGCAGACCATTTCTTCTATATATACTATATTTGCACACTTTAGCTCCTGAAAATTTATACTTGTATTATGCAAAACTTCATATTATACTATGCGAAATATAACTATTTATTAATTCTCACGTGCCTATTCCCCCGTTTTCGGCTCAAAGAATAGTTGGTTAGGAATACAATATCTTACAATTCTGGCAAAAAATTGCGATAATTCACTCCATACCACAGTGATCCAGAATGACACAAAAATCGGCAAAAATCAGAACCTCGCTATTTGACCTCTAAATCAATACGAATGTGTAAGATTAGCATTTTGAACGGAAAATTGATATAAGATTGGTTATTTAGATTTTTACACAAACAATATAATTTTGACCTATTTCAATATGCACTTCGGACAATATTAATACAAATCAATACACTTAGAAGACTGAAATACATTCCCAGAAATAGATTAAATAATAATAATAACTATAATAATAATGGTAGTAATAGTAATCATAATACGAGTATTATTAATAATAACAATAATGATAATAATAATAATAATTGTGACAAGTATCGTTTAAATGAATTTATGCACAATCACTGCTTAACGCCTGGAAAACAGACTTCCTATCAAATCACTTTCAAGAAAAAATAATGTATTTTATTTTTAAGTAATACATTGTTTGTATTTATCCATTACTTCCGATTCCTTTCCTTATCCTTCCTCCTTTAAATGCACTTTGGTTTCGAATGCGAGTTACTTAGACTTTTTTTTTTCACGGACTTCTTCTGCTTATCGCATTTTTTATTTCTACCGCTACTTTCTCCAAAACTGACATTCTGCTTTTGAGAGTGCATGGAGTAGAAGAAATATTTACTACAAACATTTCGTTTTTTTTTTAAAGCGAACTGAAATTATTTTTAAGAAATTTATCTTCTATTCGGCGACAATTTTCATATCTTTTAAAGTAATTTGCTGCAGGACAGCCACATATCAACACTAATCTTCTTAACACAATCCTCAGCGATATTGTTAATATTTGTAGAATATAAGATGAATAAAACAAATGCTTAATTTGTTCATTCCTATCTTCATCAATTTTTTCATGTTAATTTGTGGATTTCTATGACGCACTACCATTAACCCGTAAGAACACGTAAATGGGTAAAAATGACCCTAGCGATTTTGCCACGTCCTCTCACGTGAGCATCTGCCAGCTTAGCACAGGGTAGAAACAATGAGATACCTCTGGGCACAGATTAGGGTGACTAACACTACGAATATAAGGAAAGAAAACAATAGATTTAACCCACTTCGGAAGGTACAATTCGTAATATATTCTTGAATAATCGTGTACAAATATTAGATAACTTTGGAAATCTTTTCATACAATATTTTTCTTCTATTTTTATTTCTTATTAATTGTAGCCAATCTTCTTCTTTGGGCTTTTTCTTCTTGTAATCGCTAAGGCGTCTTCTTATAATTACCAAGTGTTCTTCTTGTAATTACTAAGTCATCTTCTTCTTATAATTATTAAGTCTTCTTCTTCTTGTAATTACTAAGTCATCTTCTTCTTGTAATTACTAAGTCATCTTCTTCTTATAATTACTAAGGCTTCTTCTTCTTCATGTAATAATTAAGGCATCTTCTTCTTATAATTACTAAGGTCTCTTCTTCTTGTAATTACTAAGGCATCTTCTTCTTGTAATTACTACATATTGTGTATTTTTCCTTCTGTGGGCTTCTTTGTCGATCTTATCCAAATTGACGTAAATATTAAGAAGATCAATCTCCCAGACAAACAAAGAGAAAGGGGTTAGTTAAAGATCGCCGCTTGGCCGGCGCTAACCTTAACTTGGAGCTGCATAAGATGCGCCTACCAAAAGTGCTTGGGTGCCTGCCGTGAAATGGCGCTACACCTTGGAAAAACAACCCAAATGCCGCACGAAACTCTCAGTTCGTGGGAACGGAAATAGACCCAGAATCGTAATTACAATTCGACTTCTTTACTTTGTATGATGATCACTTATGCTTTAGTGAATATTAATTACCCTATCCACCTTATTTATATCCTGTTATTGTACTAAGTTCATTTATTTCTTTTATTATAATTAGTATTAATATCTACAATCATTATTTCACCACATCATCTCTTTGCTCTTTCTCCTTTCACAACGGCAAACGTCTTCTTGAGTGCTGCCATCTCTGGCCCACTTTCTAAACGGCTTTAGACATCATCAAATATAAGCGTCGTTCTTTTTGCATGCCGCCATCTATGATCCTCTACCTCAAAGAACAACAATGCAGTTTGTGTACGTGACAATTTTGAAATTATTTTTTATATTTTCCAATCAGTGGCTGAGACGACCTTCCTCAGTACCGAAAGGTAAACCCTTCCGAATGTGATGACCTTGAATCAGCTGTGAGGCTTCGTTAGTTTCCCTCAAAGTGCCGTAAATACACTGCCTGTGTAAATTTCAGTCATAGGTGCGTTCCTAGTTTCAGTTTGGTATTTCAACAATTTCTTTTCTTCCTCATTTTTATCAATTGTGAAATATTAGTACAATTATTGTAGCCAAAAGGTTATTGTTAATCAAATGTTTCAAAATAATTATAATTCCGACTTACGAAGTACTTTTGCTACTGGGTAATATTTACACAGCGCGAGTTTTTGGGAGAAATTTTAGGGAGGGTGTTGATGAAAGTTTTGGCGGATGTTATGGGGTGTTGGGTGTGTTTGGATAAATCATTGTTACACTGAACTACTGCTATATGTATTAAGCATCAGCTGATAGCGAAATCGGAGACCTCCTATTAGACACGCTGTAGTTCAGGGTTGCCGGCTGATCCATTGACAGCGGGGAGCACACGTTCACATATAAGCTAAATTTGTCAAAAGTAGCAAAAGTTGAAAAACTTTTTTTCCGTACCGTTTTCACAATACTTTAAAGTATCCTTTGCTTTAGAAATCGTAGTGGGAAATAGCGGCGAAAGCTATGTTAACTCAAGATAACTTTTTTATTTCCAAGTAAAAAATAAAAACATATTTTATTTTCATTCAAATGTGGGTTATTTTTCGGTGCATTACTGAGAAGTTCTGAGACTACCTAGCACAATAAAATCTTATTGTCCAGCGAGAAAGATATTGCTATGATAACTCTTAAAAATAATTACAAAATATGGTCCGAAAAATACATTTCCACGGACCGCCATTTTGAGGCCCGAAAACAATAAGAAGTAATCAATTTAGAGTAAAATTTCCCTGGCAGTTTCATGCTCCATTTAGTTGTTTAGAGAAATGTTCAGGTTTTATCCCCTTACCGAAAAGTAAACATTTCTATTTTTGCCGACTTTTCTGGCATTCTGCTACCCCGTAATTTACATACCGTGGGCGGATGTAATCTTGCTTGGTGGACAAGCAAGGATTTTTCACACAGAACTCAAAACGTGTCAACTGACACAAATATGTTGACTCCAATAACACATTAACGTGCTTAAACTGCAAATGATGGACTTTTTGGTGTGTCAAAATTACACATTTAGCTGTGTCGATTGATGCATTAAAACTGAACTTTTCTGACCCTTGAAACGATCTTGCTTGATATTCCAAATTGGTGCATTTTTAGTGCTTCACACGGAGCATCAGCTGATAAAAGTTTATTTTTATGCATTTCTGCAGTGGCGACTCGTGGATTTTTTTGAATTGTAGGAAGAAGTTATGAGAAAGGTTTGAAAAATACTTTCAATTAGAGTCGCACAAATCGCTCGTACTATCTATTGCATTTAGAATGTTACCTGCAGGCCCACGCACAAAGTAGGGAAAGGGGCCCCTGCCCTCTTGAAACTATGGTATTTTTTTTAATGTGAACCTATAAGAACCAACGAAAATAGCATTGACCATATTTCAGATTTTGCAAGAATTTCGATTTTGTCCACTCTCCCTGTCATGTGGATTGAGGATAACAAAAAGCTCTGCTTAAACTCTGAAATTATGCTAAATGCTTCTAAATTGTGCTAGGATTTATCATTAATTACTCTTTTTGGATAACTGCAGTTTTAAGTTCAATTATGCATATAATTTTCGAGTTTTGAACTTGCGTTACATATTATTCACTACACAAAATTGTGTAGAATGGCTCAACAAACGAGATGGGTTCAGCATAGAACTCGAAACGGTTTGAGAAAATGGTTTGTTTACCCCCAAACTTTCTGTCGATTTACTGCCGTAAAATCATCTCCTCAGGAACAAAATCTGCCAAGATAAAGAAAAGATAGAGGATGGATCGTCGCATGGTTGTAAAGAAAGCGTGTCGCTGTGTATCCATACTCCCTTGTTTGAAACAAGTCCGCTGGTGAAGTGTAAATAAGATTTGGACGTCATTTTAATTTCTATTTCCTGAAAACCTATTCCTTCGATTTCCCTCTCCCAGGGACTCGCGCTTGCAGATTATGCTAGATTTGACCATTATGCCAAAATCAAGATTCTAGCGGCCAACGAAGATCAAACTGTGCTAGGTTTAGTACAGTCATGTTCAAAAAATCTGTCGCATGGATTTTTTCTAAGTCCAACGTCTTACGAAATTATGTTGGTAGCTCTGAAACAAGGAAGTGTTGTGAAATATACGATCCTCCAATCAGAGTGAAGTTCGATTCCGAGGAGCAGGAGGCGTGACTCACGGTCTTGTCCACAGGAAGTTCAACCAATGCAGCATTTCCAAATATGAGATAACGTCCCCATTGGTTAAATATTGTTTCAATAATGCGAATCGGCAGTAAGATTGCGCAAAAGTTTACTTTGTCGTTTTAATGCCTTTAATCGTTTCAAATTAGTATTAAATTGTCCCAATTATAGTTCACGAGCTTAATGTAATGTATACATGCATGTGTTTGACAATCATATATCACTCATTAGAACAATTTTCACATTGTTTTCACTACGTGAGATGACATTTCATTTACATTTACGATAAAATAGTGGTTTGGGTGTAATAACAGTTTTCATTAATTAATTTAGAGATGCATTTTTATTTGTTGAGTTAATGATTAGGTTAATTCGTTATTTCTCGCGAAAAGAGGGAACCACAGCTGAAAGAAAATACACAACTTGTATTATTGAGGTCAAGAGTTCGTTTTAACATCACTTTTTGCACGCATAGGCTAATCACGACTCGGGATACATTTAAATTGGAATCTGAAACATTATGCGACCTGACTGGAACTCGGAAAAGGACACACTGATTACAAGACGTCAATACATTACCACTTGGTCTGGCGAACGACAATAATAATGAGGGGTTGTGGGAGTGGGAGAGGGGTGACGAAAAGTAGAAAATAAATAGTATTTTTGGAGGTATTTAATGTTATATTTATACACATACAAACCTAAGAAAATATTTATTTTGATACATGTGTGTGGGGGGGTGGGGAAGGGTGAAAAGAGAGGGACAGAAATATATTGGGAGAGATGGGACGAAGAGGTGATTGTGGAAAATGTTTTATTTGACGTTCAGTAATAAAAACAATCAAATCAATGATGATTATCTTATAAATACCATATTTAATGTAAATTTGTTTTAAAAATGTGGGCGGGGAGCTGTTTGATTTAGGTTCAGTGCAGGATAACAAGTGGAGACACATAGTGGTTCGTATCTCACTTTAAACTGTAGGTCCAGACCCCATTAGCCTATCTGTGTATAACGTGGATTTAGAATTCAGTATAAAATAACGTCGATCTAGTATTTTGGATTTTAGATGCGATGAGACCACTAAAACTTCCAATTCTTATAATAAGAAACCTGTCCTCATATTACCAATTTGAAAGAGAGAGAGAGTTAATTGTATAATCTTTCGTTGTTAGTTTCAAAGAAGACTAATTCAAAAAGTAACAATTGGAACGAATAAAGCTTACGAAAAGGTTTTGCCACCGTGCGGATTTGAACCTACGACCATTGGAGTGACAACCCAGTGCGATAACCACTATCCCAAGAGTTCGTTCCTTCTTACGGCATGATTATGAGTTAAGACCAATTCGTTCAATATGCATTAGAAATATAATCCCCACCCGCCTCTTTATAAACAACACACCCAAACGCTCCTTTGTAGCAAATGAAATAAAGGTGGTATGAATGTCACAAAACATTTAAGCAAAATCTACTATATTTACGACGCAATCGTTTTTCATGGAGAGGCTACAGCTTCGAGAATTGAGGTTGTGGTATGACTGTAATTGTAGGATACCCCATAGGTATCGATAAGCCAAGGCTCTAGTGTGCACTAGATCTGTTCCTTTGTAGTGACGTGCTCAGGAATTTGTAAAGAGGTATGTGAATATAAAAATGTCTTAATGCTTATTTTTTAAACAGTGAACTCATAATTTAATATCTCTCTGTCCATCTCATTATCTCACTTAGGAACTAATTAGTATTGCAGGAGTCATACTGAAAAGAAATCTTACGTGACAATGACGAGAAATTAGATTTACGGAAGGAATAGTTTTCATATTTTAAAACCTCGAAGGGCCTTGGGCTATCTCCCGACTGTCAGTCTCCCTTCCACAATCCTACCTAGAGTTATCTTCAACTGGCAACTAGGTGACGTTGGTCAGCACGTCGAACCCTCAGCCGTTATAGAAGATATGTGAAACCAGGTTACACCAGTCACTCATAGCTCCCCAATTTCCTCACGATGGTGGGTTGCCACTGGTCCTATACAGATAACAGACCGAGAACCCAGGACAACTCGAATCCATGCCGTCCCGCTGCAGTCGGAGTCCAAAGCACAGAGTCTTAGACCGCACCGTTACGGAGGAGGAAAGTTTTCATATTTTGTTTCTTATAAATGTCGACAATACATTAAATATATTACGCACCAAAAATTAGTGTCAAAAAATAGCCGGTTCTATAAGAGATTCGAACCTTCGATCTTCACTCAACTAGGCCGCTATTTTTAACAATTTCCCATTTTCTCACTCAACAACCTTCGTTGAACGTTTGTCTTAAGAGTCGTTAGCAATCTTGTAAACCTTATTAACCTATCTGTCTATCACAAATGTATTTTACAACCTGGAGTAGATTTTGATGTCTGCAATTTAGAACTTGACTTTCGTGGTAAGTGGGTTGGCCGCGGTGGCTCAGTCGGTAACGCGTCTGACTACCATGCTAAAGGTCCCGGGTTCGATCCCCGGCCGGTTCAAATCCAGGAACTTTTCTAACGATGGAAGCGGCCCCGGCGCCCACCCAGCGTCGAATAACATGGGTACCTGGGGGAAACCCTGGGGGGTAAAGGCGGTCAGGGGCGTGATGCTGATCACATCACCCCCACTCACGACCGGATCAAGAAAGTGTGGGGCGTTACCCCCACACCCCCTATACGCCTTCATGGCGTGGTGCTAAGCACAGGGGAGCACTTTACCTTTTTTTTTTTTTTTTACCTTTCGTGGTAAGTAATTCTCTACCGTCTACTATAATAAATAAATCAAAGTCTACATATCTCATATTTTGTAAATGCGAAAAGTCATTGTTAAATGTTACAAACTATTTATTATTCCACCGCTAGTTCCAGATTTAGCCACAGCATTCTGGAAACCAGTGTGAAACGTGTTTCCCACACTTCCAAGGTCAGGTGAACCCTTATCAGTTGTATTGGATGCCTGTGAACATGTTACTTCATACGTCATGGTACTGTGGTGGATTTCTTCCCCTTCCCCTTTTACCTTGAACGAAAGTAATCCCCGACTGGGCACAGCGAATCAATCACAGAAAAGCAGACTGTCTAGTAAATCGCATGCCATGTATTATTTCGAGCTCCTAGGTTTTGGAAAGTGAAATAACATAAAGTATGTAACATTAATTCATAATGGTTGACTTCTTTGGGTATTATTTCATGACTCTTTTCTACTTACTCCAATGAAACTTTTGTCTACTGTTTTCAGTAGATCGATAGGTGTTTTGAAACATCTACTGTGTTCAGATTTTCAAAAAGATATAAATACAAAAAATAATAAGGGGGTATGAAATTCATATTTAGAGCCAAAATATTAAACTTAACATATTATACACTATACTGAATAAATTAATTTCACTTGCAGTTTCTCTACTGTACTGGTTTCAGTAGATCAATAGGTGTTTTGAAACATCTATGTTAAATTTTTTTAAATTTGAATTACAATTTGTGTGCCTGAAAACTTAGGGTATTTTACACCCGTCACGCTATACGGGGTCCAGCCCCTTATCATGACAAAAATAAAAGCGTGTCTGAAAACTAAAATATCCTTACCTGGGTTAAAAGCTGAGCCTATAAAGCGACTGACAGTCAGCACAAACAAGGACAACACACACGCAGTCCTACAAAGATTATACTAACAGTAGGTCCAGTCACCAGAGCCTCGTTAGTCTGCAAAATGCAGTTCAGGGTGTATTATATGGAAGTGAGGTTGGTTTAAATTTTAAATAGATATAAAAACAAATTGTTAGTGAGGAGGAATAAAAAATTATATTTACAGCTAACATGCTGAGCTAAACACACTACAAGGGTGTAAGGGATGACCTTCCACGAAGTATGTACACCCAATTGTTGCTTCCACGTAGTACACCCTGACTTCAGTTTGCAGCCTCAGCTTTTAACCGAATTCAGAATATTTTAATATTTTAGTTACAACACGACTTTACAGTTATGTTATTTTAGTTCTGGTAAGGGACTGGACCCCGTATAAAGTGACAGGTGCAAAATAGCCTAAGTGCTGACGCACCAAAAATTTTGAATTCAAATTCAAACACACTACATGCAATATTACATGTAGTACTGAAGAGAATATTTCACTTGTAGTTCCTCAACTGTAATTACACATGAGGCCTACTGAAAGTGTTCAGTAGGAAATCATTGATTTTGAGTAGATTTCCGAGAGACACAGTAGAGTACTACAATTGATAACAGTAGATTCTGTCAACTGTAAACAGTATAAATTTCGTAGGTTTATAACGACGATGAGAATGAAACAGAGGTAAAAACAATGATAATGAAATGCAGATGCGACCTGGAGCAAACAGGAACGTAGAAAGTCTGGCAGCGAGACGCAAGAGTTGATCAAGCGATTGTAGCGTCAAATTTAGCTTAGAGCTCATAATTGACATTTCTACATAAGCTCAACATACAAGTTACATACAATGAGAAAATTGAATTGAGTTTACATCTCACGTGATATGAGTCGAAACTATTGTTGCACATTGAACTGTGAAGTGAATCAATATTCAATTCGATTAACTAGTGAATGGTGATGTGCTCAGATTTTGTAACGAGATGTGCCAAATGGCTGAAAGTATAATAACTTATGGACACATTGATTTAATATATTTGAACAATCTTATAACGTGCGATTTTGCATGAAATTTTATTACTTGAATCTACATCACTTCATTGCAAAGGCTACAAGGCATTTTATGGGTTGTAAAATTCTGTGTTAGATTCACTGTTCGGTTAACTCTGCGATTTTTATTTCTTATTAAACCGAAAAATTATTTTTTGCTTTTTACTTATTACGAAAATTCGTATATTATTTGCTTTGCGAAATGTAGAGAATATATTGTTTTTCATGCTTTTTACAAGAATACAACTAGGAATGGTGAACAAAAAATAATGTAAAATAAATTCTATTCCCAAAAGGATGTCAATAGCATTTATTTGTTTTCTTTCTTGATAATTTTCCCTAAAATAAAAATGTATAACTTTCGCTGTACATGACATTTCGTCGAATATGACACATGGATCATTTTTAAGCAAATCCTAGTAAAATGATGAGAAATTTTAAAAACATATTCTGAAAATTTATTTTCAAAAATAACATTGAAAAATCATTAGAAAGGAGTGTTATTTTTTACAAAATATATATATATATATAACATTTTTATTTCTTTCAATTATTAATTAAATACAATACTTAGTTGCTATATATAATAATAATAGGGGTAATCGAACAGAAGTCAAACTTATAATCTTCGGCTTGTAATACTGACAGCCTATCACCGAACCACTTTACCATCATAAAAAAAATTGAAGTATTTTCTCGGAAATTACTGGCTAGTGCACGCTGGAACTTGTCATACGAATATCTACCCTACCACTACAAGAAGCCACGTCACAACCTCAATTGTCGAAGCTGTAGCCTCTCCATGTAAAACGATTGCGTCGTAAATATAGTAGATTTTTCTTAAATGTTTTGTGACATTCATACCACCTTTATTTCATTTGCTACATAGGAGCGTTTGGGTGTGTTGTTTATAAAGAGGCGGGTGGGGATTATATTTCTAATGCATATTGAATTGGTCTTAACTCATAATCTTGCCGTAAGAAGGAACGAACTCTTGGGATAGTGGTTATCGCACTGGGTTGTCACTCCAATGGTCGTAAGTTCAAATCCGCACGGTGGCAAAAACTTTTCGTAAGCTTTATTCGTTCCAATTGTTACTTTTTGAATTAGTCTTCTTTGAAACTAACAACGAAAGATTATACAATTAACTCTCTCTCTCTTTCAAATTGGTAATATGAGGACAGGTTTCTTATTATAAGAATTGGAAGTTTTAGTGGTCTCATCGCATCTAAAATCCAAAATACTAGATCGACGTTATTTTATACTGAATTCTAAATCCACGTTATACACAGATAGGCTAATGGGGTCTGGACCTACAGTTTAAAGTGAGATACGAACCACTATGTGTCTCCACTTGTTATCCTGCACTGAACCTAAATCAAACAGCTCCCCGCCCACATTTTTAAAACAAATTTACATTAAATATGGTATTTATAAGATAATCATCATTGATTTGATTGTTTTTATTACTGAACGTCAAATAAAACATTTTCCACAATCACCTCTTCGTCCCATCTCTCCCAATATATTTCTGTCCCTCTCTTTTCACCCTTCCCCACCCCCCCACACACATGTATCAAAATAAATATTTTCTTAGGTTTGTATGTGTATAAATATAACATTAAATACCTCCAAAAATACTATTTATTTTCTACTTTTCGTCACCCCTCTCCCACTCCCACAACCCCTCATTATTATTGTCGTTCGCCAGACCAAGTGGTAATGTATTGACGTCTTGTAATCAGTGTGTCCTTTTCCGAGTTCCAGTCAGGTCGCATAATGTTTCAGATTCCAATTTAAATGTATCCCGAGTCGTGATTAGCCTATGCGTGCAAAAAGTGATGTTAAAACGAACTCTTGACCTCAATAATACAAGTTGTGTATTTTCTTTCAGCTGTGGTTCCCTCTTTTCGCGAGAAATAACGAATTAACCTAATCATTAACTCAACAAATAAAATGCATCTCTAAATTAATTAATGAAAACTGTTATTACACCCAAACCACTATTTTATCGTAAATGTAAATGAAATGTCATCTCACATAGTGAAAACAATGTGAAAATTGTTCTAATGAGTGATATATGATTGTCAAACACATACATGTATACATTACATTAAGCTCGTGAACTATAATTGGGACAATTTAATACTAATTTGAAACGATTAAAGGCATTAAAACGACAAAGTAAACTTTTGCGCAATCTTACTGCCGATTCGCATTATTGAAACAATATTTAACCAATGGGGACGTTATCTCATATTTGGAAATGCTGCATTGGTTGAACTTCCTGTGGACAAGACCGTGAGTCACGCCTCCTGCTCCTCGGAATCGAACTTCACTCTGATTGGAGGATCGTATATTTCACAACACTTCCTTGTTTCAGAGCTACCAACATAATTTCGTAAGACGTTGGACTTAGAAAAAATCCATGCGACAGATTTTTTGAACATGACTGTACCATTTTGACGGTGTTGGCACCACTGATTTAGGAACCCCTCGATGTTTCCTCGCTGGATCCTTAAAAACCGCAACCTCCCCCTTGCCCCTATTCCACTCCTCAACCATCTGTCTGTAGGATGACCGCCGATGTTCCTCAGCGAGCGGCAGCCAAGCCTGTGTGGCCATCGTCTTTGGGCTGCGGCTGGAAGGAGCGGCACCAATTGACTCTTGACAGTAGCTAACCTAGTCAATTGTACATACATTGAGCTCATAATTTTATAACGCGCATTTTTATTAAACTTCTAAAAAGTATAGGACTGGAAGCAAGTATAAATGAACTGTAGGAAGTTCCACACTTCGTGCATGGAGGAATCGCCCTTGCATTTCTGTGTGTATTTCGACACACCATAAAGTCCATCATTTGCAGTTTTTGCACGTTAATGTGTTACTGGAGTGTAGACGTTTTGGGTTCTGTGTGTATGAACCAGCTTTACTTGTAAATATCACTCATTCATATCAATAAACGAATATTACGGTGACTGATATGAAATTTTACGTATGAAATATACATATTTTTAGGTTGACCTTTGCCTCTTACACTCCTGACACCCAAGGATATTGCTAAGTAATCTTGTGACTGAAATGTTCACCAAAGGCGTCGAAAAAGTAGCTATATATATCCCTCTAGAGCTATTAAGGAGTTATTTCATATTTGTTGTACAATTACCTTTGCTGGTGAATGTGAAGCTCATCTCTTAGCTATACAATGATGTCATTAGCCTACGGGAAATGCTAAAGTTTGAGTACTTGTAAATATTTCTCCGTGTGTTCCTCGCAATTGCATAACCAAGATCTTGCGAAGTAATATCAAAATCGATAGCCACATATGCTAGTTCTGAGTCGATTCAGTGTTTCTCATTGGCCGGAGTCTCACGAAGAAGAAGGTACTTGTAGTACTAAGGACCTGCCAAAAGTGTTCAGTCTGTCCCATCAGATCTTCTTGCCTTTGTAGAAGAACGGGGTAAGTAGGCAGTTTGGATAACCTTTTTGTTTCTGCACAGCGGCGGCGCCAGGATTAACCATCCAGAGGTGCTGAAGGGGTGCAATGTTGAAAATAAAGGATAAATGAAACATCCCTGCATGCTTTAGCCACTAAATCAGTGGATCTCAACCTTATTCAGTCCGGGACCCACCTTAAAGGATATTACACTGCGTGGGATCCATAAGCAAGAATTAGGGTGTTCACACAGTTTATAATCATATATTTGCTAACATCGAGTATTTTAAGAAGCCCTCTTTTATGCTTGCTCAAACAGACTACACATACTTCATTCTAGAAAAGTAAATATGTAAATTGAAAGACTATTTTTCTCCAGTATAATATATATATAAGAAAACACAGAAGCTGAAACTGAAAAAAAAAAAAAATACTCACCGAACTAATGTGACTGACGTGCAATGGTAGAGAGAAAATAACAGAAATGTATAGTTGCAACACGGGCTGAATTTAAATTGTTAAAACAGCATATCTTAATAATTTGAATGAAATAGGTTTTTAAGACGCAGTAAATAAATTTTAAACGCCCTCTCGCGCCCCATAGGTTGAGAAACGATGCACTACATGAACTTTTCTTAGGCTTCTATGAAAATATCCAATGGCTTGATTCATATTTGCTTGTTGCTTTGACCACAACATGTTCAACGAAGTAAATGTGGCTTCCCTTTCAGATTAGTATCAATAGCGTGTCTATAGTAGGGGAATGTGGCCGATAATGACACACTCAGGTAAAATGACGTAGTGCGTATTTCTTGGATGTGGAGGTCTACAGGAGAGGGCAATTCAGTCCTTCCGATGCACAGTGTAAAAAAACTGGAACCTGTGAAATGGCCAATGTGTACGACGAATGTGCTGTTGTTGGCAAGTGATTTTGTGAAAAAGTAGGTGGTGAAGTTTTCTCTTGCAAGTAACGGGAAATGTATTTGCACATCTTAAACTGTACACTATCGGATTAACAATAGGGATTTCTGTGTATAGTGTTCACTGCCTTAAACGAGAATGTGCTGTCGCGTGGAATGTTCTATTGGCGTCTGAGAAAAACACTTCATAACTTCTTTTCATGTTGGGTAAACCGACACATTACTAATAAGCCTAAAATTGCAGTAGCTATGTCATTTCACCCTAATAGTGAAAATGTGGAAACATATACGTATCTTATACTTACCGTCATCGCCTTGAAATCAAGGTGTCCCGGGTGCGATACCCGGTGGAGGCGCATAGTGGTTCGGATCCCACTTTAAACTGTAGGTCCAGCCCCGATTAGCCTTTCTGTGCATAAAGTGGACTTAAAATAACAATTCAATCAAAATTACACAGTATGTCATTTTACCATCACTAACTATGTCATATTAGGCGTACTATTTCAGTACTTGAAAATTTGCATCATTCACTTCAAACAATTATTACTTGTTTTTCTTGAGCATATATCATTCTAATTATTTTTATATTGTGGCTAAAGAATGTAACAATGGGTTACAATAAAATCAGCTTTCTAACCTGTAGTCTTGTCCTATTTTTAGGCGTTCTACAAAAAGTATGTCATTTTAGGCCAATTTCTCCTATACAAGAATAGTGGTCTTTCTTCAATACTCAACCTTATACACTAGTCAAAACAATTAGAGGGACACCTTTTGAACGTGATTTATTTCATAAACTATTTCGTTGTAAGGTAAACACAAGTACATCTTAATACACCAATCTTTGATTGTCAACGAACAAAAATGTAATTTACTTGCTACTTGAAGTATTCCAATTACAAACGAAAGTGTGTGTCATGGTACTAAACCAAACTGAAACGTCCTTACAATGAGACACTAGTTCTTGATGATTTGGTTGGTTGGTTGATTTGGTGTTTTAAGTCTACTTTATGCACAGTAAGGCTAATCGTAACTGGACCTACAGTTTAAAGTGGGATCCGAACCACTATGTGCCTCCACCGGGCAGGGGTGCCCACAAGGTGTGTGTGTGGGGGGGGGGGGTCATGACGCGCCTGCGTCATGGGAATATTTTGGGGGGGACAAAATTTTATACCAATTCTATATATCTTCACACAAAAATGGGGGATCGTATCGTTTTATTGACTTGTTATTGATTTTTAGTTTTGATTATTATGTACAGTTTTTCTACTTACCTGTGGGTGATCACGGCGATATGGTTGAAATGAAACACCACCTCTTATGTCTTTAGAATCGGTTTGGATGGAGGGGGGGTGGTATTTGCATTAATACAAGGTTAGTCGAGCAGACAGACTGTGCAGAATAAGGTTGACTAACAATGGCAGTGAGCCTAAAGTATCTAAAGTAAACATATAGTGCTTAAATATATCTGTATTATACAGTGACGCAACCACAGGGGAATAGGGGGTCATTGCCACCCCCCTACCTTCTGCGGAAGTCAATTCTAGGGTAGCAAGGGGGGCTAAACATTGACGGCCAAGGGCACCTGCTGTGGTGGGGGCACAGAAGAGCAATTACCCCTTTGATTTCAAATTTTATGCATATATAAATTCATTTTGTAAAATTTTCTTGCTTGCTTCGCTCGCATTATCTGCTTTTCTCGTTTTCGTCAATTTCAGAGCTGTAGATAGGGGCGGCGGGAGTCGGCCATGGGCGCCGAATGATCTAAAAAAAGTTGTAAAAGAGAGAATGTCATTGCGTTCAGTGAAATTATTTGCGCCCTATTAAATCAAATTGCAAAAATTGGATCTAAAAATTTTATTGCTCGCTTCGCTCGCAATCTACTTCTTTTCTGTATTGTAATGTATTTAAATAATATGTGTTGTATATTTGTATTGAACAAGCTTTGAATACGTACACAATTTAGTGCTAGCTTGTTGCATATGTATTTTCTATTTTATGTCTCTCCATGTTGCATATGTTTAAAACATATGTTGTACATGAAAGTTACACATGTATCTTCGGAATGCATTTATCATTAATTTTCTGCCATTCAAAAATACAGTTTGTGTGCTGGATTTTTATTATTAGCTAATGTGAAACTGACGGTGTTGAAAAAATATTTCAAATCGTTTGTTCCAAACAAATGCTTTAGCACAGACTTCTACCCCCTTTTAGCGTAATTCACGAGGATAATAACGTCTTTGATACTGCTAGATACTACTACCAGTAATAATAATGCCATTATTAATGTTATTATTATTATTATTGGTACGTTTATCCTGGTATTACCCCCCCGAGACAATTTTTTTTTGTTGAACGTCTGGTATTATATTTTTCCGCAAATTTTGTGACAAAAATAATTTGAGTATAATTCGACATAAACAGGGGGGGATGTTCTACCTTTTTGGGGGGGTGCGTCATGGGCCTTGGGGGGGGGATGGGCACCCGTGCCACCGAGTATCGAACCCGGGACACCTTGATTACATCGGGGAGGCCAGTTCTTGATGAAATACTACTTTAGTTCTTTGTATGACTACCATTTGCCACTAATACTGCCGCACACTTTTGAGGCATGCTTCTGATAAGCCTCCTGATGCGCCTTTGAGGAAAGTTGTCCCATTCCTTGTGAAGGGTTACTTCCAGTTCCTGTAGGGTCTGGGGGCTTTTGGGCGGTTGCGGACCCTTCTATCCAAGATATCCCAGACGTGTTCAATCGGGTTTAAATCTGGGCTGTTGACAGACCAACCCATTGTCCGAATATCGAGGTCGTGTGAGACATTCCTTGTGACCACTGCAGTATGTGCAGTAGCATTATCGTGTCGTAGCAGAAACTCTTGGCGTCCACCCACTGCAAAAGGCATCACATGATTCAGCACAACCTCCGCAATGTACCTCTCTGCATTAAGTCGATCTCTGATGGTGACAAGGTCAGTTCTGTTGTCGAAACTGATTCCACCCCAGACCATTATCGAGCCGGCTCCAAATCTGTAGCGTTCTAGGACTGCAGCATTTGTAAGACGTTCGCCAGTGCGATGATAAACATGCACCCGTCCATCACAGTTTGTTAGGCGGAAACGAGACTCGTCGGTAAACAATACATTCCTCCAATGACGAAGTTGCCAGTTTATGTGCTCTTGAGCAAACACTACTCGACTTCTCCTATGCTCAGCCTCAAGTTTTATTGTCTGTAGGGGTATTCTTGATCGCAGACCCACTTCCCTAAGCCTATTTCTTACACTCTGAGTACTTACATTTACTCCAGTACCAGCCCGAAGATCATTTTTATGATCCTGAGCAGTTGAAGTCGAAGAGCACAATGTTTCAAATAACGGCCGTCTCGTGTTGATGTCTTCCATTTTCGACCAATATACAGTCCGTCACAAGGGGGGCGCGAAGGAGTGCTTGCGCGACCCTTAATTTTCTTACGCACCCCCCTTTAGCAACCCTCTTCAGCACCCCCTTCAGCACCCCCATCAGCACCCCCTACGTTCAACTGAAAACACTAACCCTTAGAGTGTCATATTATGTCATATCGTCATATTGACCGCCGAATGTTAAGTACTGAAGTAAGACCGTTATTATTGTATGCAACAGCCTACAGCTTAATGTTAGTTTTTTTCTTTTTCTTTTTTGCATTGTTGAAAAACTGTTTATTTTCCACCTAATTATTCTTCCTCACACTGAAGCACAAGTTTTAGCAGCTTTTAAGGTATTTATTGTGAGTTGTAAAGTGAAGGGTAGTTTTCTTGTTCAAATACGTTCTGTGTATTTGTTCCAAGTAACATGTCTAGTAAACGTAACATTTCAGGCTCTTTGAAAACCCGTTAGGAAGAGGCCCTAAGAAGAAATGTTCACGAAGAAATTTTAGTTCGTTGTTGGGGATAGTGCGGTAGAAGGGATATTAACGAAAACGAAATTGCTGTGCACTTTCTTTTTTGTCCTGAAGTGTCTATATATGTATTTTGTACCTCCATGGGTTACATTGAAAAGGTTCAAAAAAAGTGTTTATAAAGAGAAGGGTAATTTCATTTTGTATTTCACTACATAGTTCAATAAGACTGTAACGTGTATCTGAATGTTTACACTGTACGACCACTTTCCTTGAGTATAAGACTTAATACATATCATCATGGACGTCCAGGGGGAGAGCTAGGGGGGCACAGCCTCCCTGGAAAATGAATGTCAATATAAAGTTATTATATTTCACACATATAATTTCATTTCAGTCAGTAATTTATGTTAATCAGTGGCGGCGATTAGTGTGCAGTTGACCTCCGCTTTTTGCTATTTTTAGCACCTATTTTTGATCCTGGCGCCGCCGCTGTCCGTCACAAAAATAAAAAATAAAAAAATAGCACCACTTGCAAGAATTGCATGTGTAACTGTGTAACATGATTTCTGTGATCTTTGTGAGTTATTTCATAAGACAATGATATTATCTACTCCCTCTGTCTCATAATTATTGTCCTTTACACCTTTGTTTGTTGTCTCATAATAATTGCCCAATATTCAAACTGTGACATTGGTGTATACAGAAGAAGAACATGAAATAAGGGAATGAGTCATACAACTTTTCTACTCAAAGATCAGTACAAATTGTGCTTTCCATCTGCCTCTTCGTCTGTCATTCCTGCACTACCATTTTGGCATACCGGACAATAATTATGGGACAGAGGGAGTAGTTAACTGCAAGGTTGAAGGCTGAGATGCACTTAGAGCACTGTTTGGTTTGCTACAGAAGTTCAGCTTACCTCCGCTTGGTGTCTCTGTACTCAACATGCAAGTTGTAGACACTGGCAGGGTTGATTTGTTCTTTGTTTACAGCAGTGGCGGCGATTTGGAGGGGAGGCCAGTTGCCCCGCACTATGATAAACCTTATCAACAAAGGGAAATATGCCCCTCGGTTTTGGTGAAGAGTGATTGTTTCTCTTCAACTAGTTTGCCATTGACTGTTAGCTTTTTTTAAAGATATTTAAGTTCCTCCCTATTCTCCGCAATCAAGGAAGAAACCTGTCCTTGTGATGTGAGGGCAACACAAATAGACAAATTGCCAAAATACTGGGCATGTATGCATCATACTACTGTTGGCAGAATACTACAGAAGCAAGAATTTTCATCTCCACGAGAACGGTGTGGCAGAGGAAGGAAACAACTGCATGGTTGGATGGGGAGATTTTTCATTTCACTTTATCGGACAAAGCTTCCAGCTACTGGGAAATTACAGAGAGTTTCTCTTCTAATGCAGGTTACAGTATAAGCCGAACGACTGTTGACAGACGACTGAATGAAAAAGTTTTTAACGAGAAAAGTCCGCGAAAAAAAGCACTTCAGAGTGAGAAGAGAATTTGTAAGGAGTTATGGTGCATAGAAAGAAGAACAGTTGTGGCATTAGATTTTTTCAAATGAAAATACGTTTATGATTGTTGGAAATGATGGTGGAGTGAAATTATGGATAATGAAAGGATACAGTCTTTGGCCAGAGTGTATTTCTCCAACATAAAGTTTTCAGAGAGCATCATGTTATGGGAATGCTTCACCTCAAAGGGAGTTGGACGAATAGAAATTTGCTGTAAAACAGTTAATGCGGCATGTTACATTGACATTCTGGATCGAAAGTTGCTGCCAACAGCTTCCGACTATTTCTCAGATCAGAATTTAAGTTACTTTATTTTTCAAGATGACAATACACCATGCCATAGGACACGAAGTTTCGCAACTGGTTTTCCAGCAATGGTATCGAAAAATTATTGTGGGCACCAAATTCACCAGATATGAACTGTATTGAGAATATCTGTGGCATATGTGAAGAAGAATTTCTGGGAAGATATTTCAGTCAAGAATGCAACTCACCGAGGAACCAATTCGCATCTGGCACAACGAACTGGATGTTGTATTGTGTGAAAACTTGTATACCCCGTATGCTAGCAGCATTAGAAGCTGCCCGTGGTGGTCTAACAAAGTATCGCAATTTTTAAAACATCGTTCTTTGAACAGTTAGGATATTTTCCGTGACATTTCGATCATTTTCCACCATTTACATATGAAAAGTGAAGAAAAAAATGTCCTAACCTACATTTTTCAATTATACAATCACTACATGTATAAAAAGTACAATTCTTGTTTAATTACCATGCTTGCAATAAATAACCACAGTTTACATATCACCGAACCATTCTAAGTTCATTTAAATTGTGTGTGCTCAAGAAGCAGTTTGTAATAACTATTTTATGTGAAAAATAACAGTTTCAAAGTGGTGTTTTTTTTGTGTGTATGTACCGCTCAATTGAGTTCCAACAAACAATATATATATATGTATAAAATGGCTTGAATGCCAGCATAGAAGATATCTGCGTCAAATCCCTAAAGCCACGTCGCGACGGTTGCTGAACTTCCGTATTGCTTGTGAATCGCCTTCCACCCAGGTGGTTCTTCAATGGTCCGAAGAGATGGAAATCACTGGGTGCCAGGTCGGAGATGTAGGGAGAATGGTCCAGTACCTCCCACCGGAAGCGCCATAACAATTCACGCATGCTGTTGGCTGATTGTGTTCGGGCGTTGTCGTGCAGCAACACGACGCCTGTTGAGGGAAGTCCAAGGACGATCTTGTGCACACTGCCCACTGAGATGTTGAGTTCCTTAGCAATATCGCTAAATCGAATGCGACTATCGTCCTGAATCAGACCTTCAATACGGTACAAATTGTCATCTGTGGTGGACGTGCATGGCCGACCAGATCTTTTCTCATCTTGCACATCTGTTCTCAGTACACCAAACCCACACCTGTTTCCGTGACATTACATTTGCACCGTACGCCTCAACCAGTTGACAATGAATCCCTGCTTGTTGTGTGCCATTTAGACGCAAAAACCTGATCACACTACGCACTTCCACCCTTGACTATGTTTGCGTGAGCTCAGCCATCTTCCAACTGATATTGCGAGCCAACTAACGGCTGTCTGTTAAAGCTGCGCTCTTCTGCTGCGAGCTTGGCGGGAAGGTCGAAGAAAGGTTGTGATACCCGTGAGGATTCTTGTTACCTTATTTTTTGCATCACCTTAGTATATATCCCCCTCCCCCCACACAAACAAACACACATTTCCGCTGCGTAGGAAACCTATCTTCAGCGGCCACTCTTAGTATCGGTGGTCATAATTATAGTTTGCCCGCTCAGAACCCTCTGTAGGTCAGTCAAAGCATCTGATTGCGGTGACACTTGGTATAGAGGCTACGAAGACCATGGGGAAGCCTGGGAACGTGAAAAGAGTTCAAATTTTCACCATCACGTTTCACAGCAATTCGTTGCTTTCCCGCTTTCTTCCGCTGACTGTATGTATATTTTACCATGATGTATGTATGTTTTTCCAGGATCATCACTTTAAATAAACACTGGAATCAAACATTTCTTGACGTTTGTTCTTCCTTCAGCCTTTCTTCTTATTTACTCTTTTTTGCTGAAGAGATTTCTCCTAGGAAAACTGCCTTTTGGATATTCTTTTCTTAGTTTCTTGAGTACTTCTCTTGCTTTCTTTTCCTCTGCAGAACGTCAGTCACGTTGACTTTCACTGTACGAGGGGCGTATAATAAGTTCGTTCCCTTACCCACTTCCGGTTGTGTCTGTGCAGTATTACTCATGCATCCTTCAGATGTTTCTGTTGCAATTTTCAAGCATGTATATATTAACCTTTTTGTGTTAGAGGCGTAAACATAACAAAAAGTGAGGCTACATTGGAAAATGGAGCCTGCAGTGTTGACAACTGTGATCAAGTATACGGTTGAAAGGTGAATCACTTCAAGAAGTTAACATTGATATCGTGAAGACATTGGGGGATAAAGCATCTTCATATTGCACGGTATAGAAGTGGTATAGGGAATTCAGCTGACGCCGTGAGTCATGTGAAGATGAACAACGTACGGAAGACCATCAACAGTCATTACTCAGGAAAGTATCGATCGTGTGCAACACTAATCAACACTGATAGGAGATTCACCGCTAGGTCACTTGCATATGAAACGGTAGCATTCATACAATTTTAACTGACCACTTAGAATTAAAATTACTAAGTTGTCGTTGCGTGCTTCCAATGTTGACAGATGCTGAAAAACACTACAGCTGCAACCACAGCAGCTATCTCATCCTGTGGCTTGCGACATCCACCTTATTACCCAGGTCTGGCCCCGAGGGACTACTACCTGTTTCCTAAACTAAAGGAAGAGCTGCGAGGTAAGAAATTTCACAATTATTCTGATGTCATGGCCACTGTGGAGTGGTGGTTACCGGAGCAAGACAGGTTTTCTACTGGAATTGCAGCGTTAGAAAAACGATGACGTAAGTGTCTGGCACTCGGACGAGACTATGCCGAAAAGTGATGGAAGAAATTTCCCGATACAGCTACCGAAAGTTGGTCAGGGCATGAACTTACTGCATACCCCTCGTATTGTGTGCTTGTCAATTCGTAGCTTTCCATGTTCAATGTTTGACTTGTTCGGATTGCATTAACTGTAATATCTTCGTCTATTCCACTGATTTGTTAACACAGTGCCCCATTGTATCAGTGAAAATTCTCTGCTTTTATAAAAGCAATTTCCTAATATTCCAAAGCAATGTATCTGCTTTGTTAATGGAATGTCAAAAGCATTCTAATGTAAATCTTCTGTGTGTCAGCAAGGCAGTGGCCTTCAGTAATTTCGGAGAAATTCATTGGAACCTAAAAAAGTAGTATGAGAATGTAGGAAATACTGAAAACCACGAAAATATTACATATTTTTTATATATGATGACTTTTCTGCATAGTTAGCATATTTTGAGTTATATAATTATAATAATAACCTTACTTCTTAACATGCAATTCATTAAAGATATTCACAAGGGGTCTCCAGCAACAATTAAGTATCATCCATTGATACCTTCAATACTTTTGATTTCCAGCTTATACATACAAACAATTCTAAAAATTAATAAATGGCTTCACCACAATGAATTTTTCTGGAATGTTAATTTCGGTGCAGAAAGCAAGGTCACGGTGGAATCGTTATTCCAAGTTTTGTGAAAATTTCTATTTTAATCTGTGATTTGCAACCATACATGCAGCACATGGCTTGTTTTAATAAAAACAATTTTATTGATGAAATAAATAAAACTGTTAGCGTATAATGCACAATGTAAAAAAGAATTTGTTCTTCATGAGGCTTTAATACCAATAAGTAATTCACATGGTAGCCAACATACATTGCATCTTTCGATGATCGGTTGTTCTTGTCGGTTCAACTTAGCTTCCATGATAGGGCCACAAGACAGCTACTGAAGCGTCGCTTCTTTCAGCTGGTGTTTCAGAAATAATTAAGGGGTTAAAAAAAACTTTATTGTTAGTAAAGTAATGAACTTACGTTAATGAAACCAGTCCAGAGCAAACTAGGATCTGAAACATTTTATTTTTAACCGACAAATGTTGAATGTGTGCACCACGGGTGACACTGCACACATCGACCCTGCAGTCTATTTCTTGTCACACTCGCATCAACATCTGCCTGTCGATAGTGTCTATCGCTGCGATGATACACTCCCTTAGGGCTGCATATTACGCAGCATCGGTGGGACGAATACCCTGCCTTTGATGAAACCCCACACAGTGATCATGGAAACTAAAACATTGCACAAAACGCTGTGAGTGATCTGAGTAATGTGGGTGATTTGAGAGTTGCCTAGCGGCAGGGATATGAACTCTCAGCTTAACAAAACACACACGCACGACTGTCGTCGATCGTTCTGGACTGGTTTCATTAACGTACGTTCAATAGTTTACTTGCAATAGAGTTTTGTAACCCCAATTATTTCTGAAACACTCGGATTTAAGCATTGGTAAAGTTCAATAGAGCATTTCATTTTGCCTTCCTCGAATCTCTCGCAGCCAAGCCGTTAAGCCCGCGACCGAACTTACAAAAAATGGTGAAGGCGCCGGGCACCAGTAGCGTCTCGTATCTTCTTCATATTAATTGCATTTCTGAAAACTTGATAGTTACTCCACCATAATCTTCCATGGTGGAATGGATTAACTTTCCACTGCTACTCGGGGGGATAACTATTTCTTCAATGACAATATTTGCAAGTACATTTTGAATTTTGAGAACTCTGTCTCCACCTTCTTTTTCTTTCCTTCAATTGAGATCGCATAACTCTTCTCACCCTCGCCAGGTAAATCTATTTTGATCTTGTTCTCATTTGGTGTTTTATGCATACTTTCTCATTCTATACCCAATTATAAACTTATTGATCTACTTGACAATTGTGATCTCTAGGATGAAGCTCTCCTAATTTAACTCCTTCACCAACTTCTAAAGGTATTTCGAGAACTTGTCAACGTCTTCTTTCGGCCCACGGATTTTAATATATTTTTCAGCTTGACCAGAAAATGTGATAGGAACTGAATTAAACTTTCCCCTTATTTCCTTCACTTTCTCTCCATTGGCAACAATAATGTTCTCGTAAAATGTGTTGTCTATTATTATATTTTCTCTTCAAATTTTCAAGATTATGGACCATTTCTTGCAGTTACTTTTTGGCTTGAGAACCACCAGTAGTTTTTCCTTCAATGCGAATAAAATTGTTGCCATCGTGTTCAATAATTTTAATTACTGCATCAGTTTCTTCTTTCATTGGATTCTCATTGGTTCTATTTATGCCTATTATGAGCTTGTAATATTTTGAGTCCATATTAATTTCTTCCAAAGCCAATTTTGAAATCAAATCCTTTTACATTGATTCCAAGTGTTCCTGTGATTTCTCTACTTCCTCGAGTGGCCCTCAATCTTCATTTTATCTTCTTTATCTGCGAACTCTACATGAACCTTCGGCAAATCTTATGAAATCCATCTAATATTTGCTATATTATATATTTATGAACTTCCACAGTGTGTGGCATGTTTGGAAAGAATGAGGAACGAGGAAGTGTAAGCGTCAGCACGAGCTAGAATTCGGAATGGTGTGAGTGCAAGATGTGGTAAGGGTGTTGACGTAGAGAGGTGAATGATCGTAGTTTTGGTGGAAAAGAGAGAACGAGGGTACAGCAGTTGAATTAGAGCCGGCAACGGAATAGCATCCTTTCAGGAGAAGGTCCTCACTCATCCCAGGTAAATTATACCAACCTACCACCTAAATGTGAATCTGTCTGTCATTGTACTAGTAATTAGATACGTGGGAATAAATGGGTATTTTATAATCCGACTACGTGAATTCGTAGGCGTATGTTCGTTTTGCCAAGGATGAACATCCACCTTCATCCCCTATGAGTCGACATTAATTACCTCTCGCAGCTCTTCCTTATTTCTAGGAAAGATGCGTGGTGCAGATTCTTTTGTAGCTTTTGTGAAAGACTGTACATGTTACTCGAATTTTAAGTACCTCAATGAACAATTTATCTTATTTAGCATGGTGATGATGTCGAAAATTCTTACTATCACCGACTTATGTAATTATTAACACAGGGACATGCATTGCATACGTTTTATACATTTTTACCTTTGTGTTATTGTAATCTGTTCAATTATATGTCAGGTAACGATAGCGACTAAATAGATCAGTCTCTAAATTTAATTTTGTAATCAAGGGGTCCCGGGTTCGATACCCGGTGGAGGCACAAGTGGTTCGGATCCCACTTTAAACTGTAGGTCCAGTCCCGATTAGCCTTGCTGTGCATAAAGTGGACTTAAAAACACCAAATCAATCCAATCCAAATTTAATTAGAAATTTAGCAGAAAGGGCTATTCCACAGCGGAATTTATACCAACCCCTATAGCTACTTCCACTCCAGTGCACAGGGTGGTGACACGCAGCCAGGCTAGACTTGCCCAGGTGCGCCAGCAGGAGGGCACAGCTGGATCACAAACAATGGCGAGGTCACATTTTATTCGCCCGTCATTGTTTGACTCGATACAGTTCTACGGGACGTCCTCCGAAGATCTTGAAACTTTCATTGGAAAGTTTGGAAGTGCGGCGATCCTCAAAAGCTGGGAGGAAAATAAGTAACGGCAAATGTTACCAGCTCTGCTGTACGGAGCAGCCCTCAAATGGTACCAGGTGTTTGTGCGAGCCAGAGCCGACCACCCCTTTACCAACAGACAATTAAAAGAGGAGTTTATCGAAGAATTTACGGGCATATTAGATATCCTCCAAATTGAGGGTAAAGTCAGATTTAGACTCGAAAATGAGGACGAGCCAGTACTAGTACGTTAGGGATAAACAAACCCATATGCTAAAATTCGATTCTACCATGCCAATAGCAAGATAAATTAAGTTGATATGTTCAGGCCTTCAGCCTGATTTCATGTATAACATAGCATACACTTCTGTTCACGATCTATTGAAGGACTTAAAATATTTCGTGAAACTAAAATTTCTAATGCGCAGGAAATCCGCTCAAGAATCTTTGAGAAACGCACATTAAGAGACCTTCAATAGTTCGGGAACCTCACCCTCGGTCAATGCGGGTGTCTACATGGACTCTGATAAGTGTACTCTCCGGAATGGTTTGTCAGCTGACCTACAAAGCAAGCTGGAAGCCATTCAGGAGGAGCTAACATGTTTAAAAGATCAAGAAAATGACAGAATACATGTTGCAAGTGAAAATGCGATTTCTTCACTACAGCAACAGATGGATCAGCTAACGTTAAAATTGAGGGTATCAACAACCCAAAATTTTAATGATACAGATCCACAAGACAAAGGCAGGGCTCGTGGGTACCCAAGTGACATTGGTAGTAACAGATCAAATTATAGGTTCTATCCAAGGGGTAACAACAGAGGAAAGTTTAGAGGTCAGAGGTTTAATTTTAGATCACAACGAGATTATGTATGTTATCGCGCTTGTAATTTTTCAGAAAATAGTAGAGGTAATTTTCAAGGAAACGGTAGAGGTGATTTTAGGAGGAACTTCCGAGGAAATTACTAACATCAGCAGAATCCCTCAAACTATCAGCAACAGGGTAATGCTCGGGATACAGTTCAGGTTATTTGTTCATTCTGTGGATACCCGAACCACACGGACGAGCTGTGTTCACAAAAAACAGAGAACTTTAAACTCACGTTAACTGCGAGGAACGGAGACGAATTCGTAGAGTGTAGAAAATTTACAGTCTCTACTTTCCCTATTGAAGACTTAATTTATATGAATGTTAAAGCTAATGGTAAATATAAAATGTTTCTAGTAGAGAGTGGGAGCCAGATCTCTGTAACAAGCTAACAGACTGTACCGCAACATGCCAAAAAGTTTAGGGTCAATACTGTTGTGAGCGGAGTTACAGACAATGTACTCTCGATTAAAGATATTGCAATTTTGGACTGTACAGTAAATGGATATAACTTTCGGTACCTTTTTCGAGTCATACGAAATCTTAGTCATCAAACCTCCTGGGAAATTATGTTTTGTAAGTCCAGCAAGCACAATTAGACTACAAGGAAAACAGACTAATAATTCGTAGATTTGGAGCTCCTCCCAGAAACAACATTAAGGAGCAGTCCAATCAAACATTTGATGCTTCCATTAGATTAGCAAATTTAATACAGAGCTCAGCAAGCTCAGAATTTGTTACATCAAAAAGATAAGGCTAAAGCTAGGTCACAGTATTCCTAGATATTAGGGCTCTAAACTCGATTACCATGTTTGATTGTTTTTTATAATTACGTTAATGATATATTACATATACCATGGGCGGTAAAAAGTATTACTCAGTAGCCGATTTGAAACATGGCTTCTTTCAAATGCCGCTAACTGAGGACAACAAACAATACACAGCATTTTCTATTCCTGGAGTAGGGTCTTACGATTATACAGTATAACCTCAAGGACACGTGACTTTTCATCCAGCTAGCATTCGCAGAACTAAGTAAACGACATTTTTCATATTATGTGGACGATTTGTTCACGCACGGTGACATCTTCACCGATATGTTCCAAGTTCTACAGCGCCTATTCCATTGTCTAGAAAATGTTGGGTTGAAACTTAGCCCGAAAAATTGTTCATTTCGTTACAGCGAAATCTTGACAGGGCACTGTGTTGGTGCTTTGGTTGCAGAATTAGCGATCGCAAAGTTTCCTCAATTAGGGATTACAAGATTCCAACAACCACAAAACAAATTACAAGTTTCTTAGGTTTATGCTCTTACGTCAGAAATTACATAGGCAAGCTTGCGGAAACTGGTCAACCTTTACAGCAGCTTTACGTAAAGGAAAGGAATTCATAAGGGGAAAAGAACAAATTTCGGCTTTTGCAAATCTCAAGACAGCAATCTTGAATGCAACTGTGCTACAGGTATATGAGCCAGTCTACGTCGACGCAAGTACTTCTGGCATTACTGGAGTGATGATGCAGTCTAACGCGAATGTCGATTTCATGCCAGTTCGATATTGCAATAGAACGGTGAAAAAAGGGGAAGAAAAAATCAGCATTATGGAATTTGAATTAATTACTGTACTGTATACGTTAAGTATTTTCCGCTACTATTTCGTAGGTAGGCATTTTGATCTCTACGCCGATAATAACACAATAACATACATTAAAACAACAAATGATTTAACTTCTAAATTAGTAAGGTTTTCTCTAGCACCACTAGAAGAGTATAGTTTCTCTGTAGTTCACTGAAGAACTGATAAGTGCCGATGCATTTTCCAGGGAAACAACTATTCCTCCCGAGGATGAAAATGATGAAGTACCGGAACCAAGGGTACTGTTGACATTAAGAAACCCCAGAGCGACGATTCTTTCTTTTCCAAGATAATTAATGTAATTACTCAGGACCCCTCCGCTAACTCTCAGTATAAAAGGCAAGCTTATTTTTATACCCTCGAAGATGGGATTTTGTATGGAAGCCATAAAATCGCATCTGGTGCTGCAAAATTACTATGTATCCCAATGTCACTTAGGGAAATGGTATTTGACACTCTTTATCGTAATCCAATAGGTGGCGGTCATTTTGGCTTCACAAAAAGTTACAAAGCAGCCCTGAAACGAATATACTTTCCCCATATGAAAAACTTAATTAGAAATAAGTGCAAAAAATGTATCTTATGTCAAATGAATAAAAGACCTACAGGTCTCCCTCCTGGGGAGCTGGAAACTTTCCCTGGATATCATCCTTTCCAAAGGAAATCAATGGATTTTAGTTACGCATATCTGGTGAGTGAAACGCGTTGGCAAAAATATATACTCTCGTGTGTAGACTTCGGCACTAGGTGCATAGTAGCCACGTCCACTGGTGACACGACCGCTACAACAGCACCGGATTTTGTTTATGAGAAAATAATCCTCAGCTTTGGAAACCCAGATGAGATCTATATTGATCGTGGTTCTGCTTTCACATCGAAGATGTTCAAAGAACTGAACGAGAAATTAGGTGCAAAATTAAAATTTACTCCTTCTTTTCATCACAATGCGAAAGAAATCGTAGAACGATCACATGGATTCGTTCAACAAATCATCAAAAACTATGTTAATAGTTCTCATTCTAATTGGACAAGCTATTTGCAACCAGTTATCTTCACGTGGAATACTTCCACCAGAGAATATTATTTTTCTCCTTTCTATCTTCTGCACGGCTTCGAGACACGACTACCTTGGGAAGCCGTGATTAGTACAAATACCTGCGTAGATGTAAGTAACGAGTCGAGGCTGCAGACTATGGAAATAGCACGTAAAGTTGCCCAACAAAATTTACAGAAAAAAGTTCAAGTAGAAAAAAGATTATTACGTCAGGCGCCACAAGGCAATAGAGTTCAAGTAAGGGGATTTAGTTTTAATATATGACCCAACGCAGATAATTGGAACCGATAAATGTTTTAGTGGAGGTTAATGGACACGCAAGGGTCATTCAGAAAGAAAACCAGAACCTGTACAAAGTAGAATATCAAAATAAGAGAGAACAGGTTGTCCAAGATTCGGTGGCAGTGCAAAGATTAAAGCCATACCATTCCTCTGACCAGCAAAGTCCCAATAACTCTGAAGAAACTGAGAATGTAATGTTAAGTGAAATTGTGGAATTGCTGGAAACAGATCTTAGTATAAATGAAAGAAATAAGTTTAGTTGACTGCGACATATCTGATCTGCCACTGCAAGAAGTGGTCAGCTCGTCTAACGAGAATTATGATCCAAAAGGCGGAGTAGCAAGAGCCATTTTTTACAAAGCCGGTCCACAACTGAGCAGGCCATGATAGGAGCAAGGGGGAGAAGCATACCTCACAAAAGCTTTCAATTTGGCGAGCCTGTTTGTCATACATGAGACAGTTCCGAGAGATGGAAACCCATAAACGCTGAAACGACGTTATCCTTCAAAACACCTAACGTTCTTGTAGCAGATAGCAGAACAAGATCGACATGCAATACATCAGAAAATGATTGACCTAAAAATGCAATGTAATAAATTTGCCATCTAAGGCAGGTGTCCCCAAACTCTTTTGTTTCACAGCGCCCTTAGTGTTTCAAGATTTCTCCCCGGCGCTCAAGTCAGAAAAAGGCATATCTCGCAACGCTCAGTTAGTGTGGTCAGGTTGCTTGCCTTAAGTTAGAAAATAAACACATATTTCAAATTCAGAAACATTATATGTATATAAAGTATTAAATAAGCACATATTTAGAACAATCATATCATTAATTGAGTATATTGGAACATTTCACGGCACCCCAGGGCGCCACCGCATACCTCTGCTTTAGGGCGTTAATATTACTTACTTGTCCTATTACAAGTCTCGTACAGCAGCACAGTGAGTCCCTATATTTCCATAAACCTTAAGTCTGGCAAGAACAACCTGCAGAAGACAGAACATTCAGTGGGGGGTAACTGTCCCAAGTATGCATCTTAGCTTTATAATGAGCCTCAGTAGAGACCACATCCATGCGCCCCTACGCTAACGTGGTTGCCAAATCTAGTCCCTTGCACCCCAACTGATTCCCAGAAATCATCCAGAGCTGAGAAGTCTCCCAACTCTAACATGATAACATTGTGCTTCAAGATCCAACAATATGTCTTTATTATATTATAACATTAACTCATTTTCCTCCCACTCATTAGTTTTCTTTGTCTCCAATATGCAGTTTTTTAATATTAACCCTAGAACACTAACTTTAGTTTGTTTATTGTAGTTACTATGCATCAGTAAAAATGACTCATCTTCTATTATATTAATGTTTCTAGCAAAGTATTAACAAAAATTTTATATTTTGGTATGTGTATTCATAATTTGATTACATAATACATAGTAACATAATTTACTAATACAGCATTTATTTCTGACAATAATAATTATTAAATAATATATATAATGGTTGTTATGTAAATAAATATAAAAGAATATAAAACCGAACAGTTTTACATTCAGATTTCAAGTGCATGTTGGACCAATTTTGCTTTCATGATAACTGGAAATAGGCTTGTTGCACTTCACAAAGTATGTGGTTTGCCTCCTGCCCTCGCCGTGTAATCAAGAGGTTCTGGATTCGATACCCAGTGGAGGCTCTTAGTAGTTCGGATCCCACTATAAGCTGCAGGTCAAGTCCCGATTAGCCTTTCTGTCCATAAAGTGGACTTAGAATAACAATTCAATCAATATGAGTAAATTTGTAAGAAAATGATATTATTATTTATTAATACATACTGAACATGAGTCAGTTTGACTCATAAATATGCATACCTTTAATGCTAAACAGGAGTAAATTTTACTCACCATATTTTCTACACATCCTAACTATGAGTAAAAATTACTCCCTAGCTTCTATTAGAAGAGCAGTAGTGCAGAGACAGTAGATGACGCGAACGCCTCCCTTTGCCATCTTGTCATCAACTAATCGCCTGCGGCATACATGGGAGGGGGTGCCGCTTCAACACCACGGAAGGAAGGAGCAACCAAAAAGGTTGGCGAGAGAGTGTATTTTACTCATGGTTAGTGCACTAGGGTTAACCACATGTATGGAAAAATACTTGTCAAGAAATTTCCAATTATTTTGCTATTTTTATATTATTACTTCTTTCAGCTGATTGGCTGCGAATTGAAGATGAAGAAGTTGTTGATCTTTGTGTGGATCGTTGTCAATTCGTTTAGTATCACTGTATCACAAGAATCGACAACAAAATCCCACAAGAATAACGTTGACCTTTTAGAAGATATTTTGAAGAAATATTTTGAAACTAGTGGAACACTAGTTGTTTTCTTTGACAATGAAACAACAGTGCTTGCAGATCTCTTTAGCAAGGAATACCCAAGGCCCGTGACTATAATCACAGGTAGCGAAGACATTCAGCGCATAATCACCAGCTGTGTTGAGTCGGGGCTAGCTTCAAAGTGGAGGAAGGACGCTGCTGAAAAGATGATTCGTGATGCTATGAAACAAATGAAGTCAGAAATCATCTTGATTCCTCTGGAGAATCTAATGGGACTTTTAATTCTGCTTGTATTAGGCCTAGCTATCAGCGCAGGAAGGTTTGTGTTGGAAAACACACACACACAAGCATTTGAGTAATTGTGGGAATTCGTTTCGTATTTTTATGTAAAGCAAATAACCATTGCAGAAAGTCATGTGCACTGCTTTGTCATATTTTGAGAAGATATTATTTTCAACTGTAGGAGGTATTGATGTCATATATGTAAGAGTAGACAAACTAATTACTAGTACTTGCCGTTTCGAGGAATGAAGTTGTTTCTATGTGTCGTCTACTGGTTTCGAATCTTATTATATAGTTTGACACTCGATTAGTTCACTTTATGCACATGCAGACTAATTTGTACTGTATCTACAGGTATAAGTATGATCTGCTCTATTATGTATCCGTGACGTCTTGACTGCAAGCGTCGAGGCTACCACCACGCCACAGGGGAGGTCCTGCATCTCTGTATTGCCCTCTACCTTATACGGGAAAAAGCTGACGGTTTTGAAATGTGTATATAAACAAAACAATTAATGTAATGCAACGTTTAATAATCAAAATTCCTTCAAATATAATTGCCATTTACAGTGCTTAAATTAAATTTTCATTGTTTTGAAAATTGTGCCCGATAAATGATATGCCTCTATTCCTTACACATTCATGTAGCCTTGCCTTTGAGTTGGAAATCGCCCTCACGAGCATTTCATTCGGAATTGCCGCTATTTCGTTGTGAATAGATAACTTGAGATCACCAATTGTGTGAGGTCTTTCAACATCCACTTTTGATTTGAAGTAACCCAAGAGGAAATAATCACACATCGTCAGATCCGTGGAGCGAGAAGGCCAGGGAACGTCACCATTTCTTGACACTACACGTCCAGGAAACATTTCCCGGACCATGCCAATTGAGATTCTTTTCAGACTTGACCCTGTCTCTGGAAAAGTTCTGACCCAAAGCAATGTCATATTCCGACTTTGTACACGGCCGTGACGATCGGCAAGGAACTCCCAATTGTGTCAAAGGTAAACACCATTTTTGAACATTTGAACCATTTGAACAACAATTGGTGATCTCAAGTTAGCTATTCGCTGTTCGCAACGAAATGACGGCAATTACGAATGAAGGCGACGTCCAACTTAAAGGCAAGGCTACATGAACGTGTAAGGAATGGTCATCATTTATCGGACACAATTTTCAAAACAAAGAAAAATTAATGTCAGCACTGTAAATGGCATCTATTTTTGTAACAGTTTTGAAACCTTACATTACAGAAGTTGTTTTATTTATATACGCATTTCAAAACCGTCAGCTCTTTCTGCCGGTCCCCTTAGAGAATGTAATAGGTTGAAAAGGGAGTGAAAGTAACGCCTCCAAATTTGAACTGTGATCCCTTATTTCGAGAAGGAGTACATAGTGAACATGGCTTAACAGGAGACTTATAATTAGACTGGACATGAGTTTGGAACTCAATTCAACTTGACGGCCAAATAATTTGTGTTCCAGCAACAGTGTTCAGTTGAGAAGGAAAGGGGAACAGAGGGTATTCTTAATGAAGCATCTGATCTAATCGAATGCTGTCGTAGGTTTAAGAGGCTGTGCAGAGATGTCATTGAGTGAATAGGAAGAGGGTGCAGGACCTATCCAGACAATATATAGAAGTCCAATAACCCCTATATTGAAAGGGTGCGGATTAATTCTAAGGTGTTCTGGAAAAAGCACCTAAGCCACAAACTGCGATTTTGGTTGCTTTCATTTAAGTCACAATGAATCAATTAAATACAAATTTAATTTTATATTAGGTATGTGTAAAGATTCTTAATAGTGATCATCCAACATGCATACCATGCCTGTGTTGTGTTCTATTAAAAGACTTAACACAAAAAAGTGCCTCCTCAGTACTTTTCCCCGAACACCCTAGAATTATTAAGTAAAATAGCATTTAGTAGTACAATATACTTGATACCCATAGGATACTGTATTATAATTGCAAACTATATAGAATGTATTCAAGAACAGTTACTGTTTCTGATTGAATTGTATTTTGCCCTAGCACACAGCGATAGAAACATAAAAAGATTGTACAAACTTGGTAGTATATGTCACACAAAATTGTTTGATGCATATTTGGAGGTAACCCCATTGTACACATTTTTATTTTCTCTCAGTATAGATCCCTGGGAAAATTGAAGTAATTAAAAACATTCTCCACATAGGATATTATTGTTCTCTAGTGCCGACTTATATATGTGTGAAATTTTAAATTAATTAACGGATTCTTTGAGGTCACACTATTATAAATATGTATTTTTTTAAAGAATCGATTATGTCATCATCTACTGTGAGATCTTCGCCACCTAAATGCACCCGATGTTCAGAATTTTGAAGCAAGATATGACAAATTATCGTCCCATATTCTTGATGTCCAGAAATAAAGAAGTTCTGCTCCTCTATCTTCTGTTTCGTGAGGGAAGTAGTTGAAATGAGTCGTTTCGAGCTCTTAATGAAGCTCACTATGCTCTGTGGATGAATCAGAGGTATCTATGTGCTGAAGATATTCCTATTTCAGCATCCATTGCAGGTAGCCCAAGGGAAATCAGGAAAATAACTGACTTGGCGTTCTTTGTGAGCTTGGTCTACATCAAACAGTGGAATGAAGCTCCCTTTGGAGTTCAAGCCCCCTTGCATGATATCCCATTCCTGAATTATTCGAATGGGATTGTGGCTGCGAAGACTTATTGAGCATTTTGCAGACATCTTTGATTTCATTTGGAACACCTGGTTCCGCTTGCGTATTTAGATGATCGAGTGACACGGAAACAAAGGAGGAATTGTCAGAATTTACAACGTCCAAGATCTTCCATCCCAGCACGGCGTCTGCAGATGAAGTGAACAATCTCAAGTTAGCAAACCTTGTGACAGAAAGGGACTCTTTATTCTTTGATGAATTTACGAGTATGGAGGAAGCTAAAACAAAATCTGAAACCTATATGCCAACATATCTAAAGGACATCATAAGGTCTCACAATGGAAGTAGTGAATGACATAGCACAACAAGACACCAATCTAATCTAAAAGTACATGTAATGAAACTCTGATATAGATGAAGAACAGAGACAATTATTCTTGTTAAAAGACATTTTTTCTTGTTAAAGTAAAAAAATCACAAAAACAAGTTTTTAATTCCATTAAAAGCAAATTTAATGTCGTAGGTTTCTAAATGTACAGCAAATTTTATTGTGAACCAATTTCTGTGAAGGGATGATTGACTCATGTTCTACTTTTAAAGTCATTGTGAGCCATTTATTCAATTTTTATGTATAGTATTCTACCATATTTTTCTAACATGAAACTTTGATGTTGTTATTTTACTTTACTTCGATGTACCATCACAGACATATCTGAAAAGTTTACTTATTTTGTTAATCCATTAAATTAGGCACACACAGGAGATGTACTACGTACCTTATTTTGTGTTTTGTCATCTATATTCAGATATTCCTGTTTGTTTATCGATCAAGAAAATGTTACAACGTACCCCACTCTGTGTTGCAACCAGCCATTTGGTTGGGCCTGTTGTAACAATTGCAAGGTCAATATTGTTGTGTGATTACTGACACACGGTTTATTTGCTGTTATTGTGTATTTTTAAAATAGAAATACAAATACATTCTTGTATGTAGAATTTCGTTTATCTACTGCCAAACTCGAGTATCCATAATTTTTATCCAGATTGTAGGTTTTCCCACAGATGGATTCGGAGCACAGTTCCTCATTTCCATTTGACGACTAGAGAAAAAGAGCGGTCGCCCCCTGGACGCCATCTTCCAGGTAACAACTAGAAAAAAAATTATCCTCCTTTTTGCCTTATAGCCACTGTGACTGAGTTAACTGAACTGTTGACACACAATCTCGTTATCGAAAATTCCAGGTTCGAATCCAGACCTGGGCATCCCGTCATCATGAATGCAGAGCAATTACTGATATACATTATACAATTTTTATGTTATATAATTTTAAAGAATATATTTTGAAACATGCGTAACCTACACGCTCTGCGCCTTCCACGCAACTTTCAGTTGTGCGCCCCTGCTCATTTCTTTTTTTAAAAAAAGGTATCTTTTTCTAAAATATTAAATCACTCCTACATTCATATTAGGTAGTACTTACAAATATGAAAATACATACATGTAATTTGAATCAATCTAAAAACTTGTATGAAAGGTTAAGACAACAGACAGTAAAAAAATATGTATTATAATATGAAAATGCACACCTAGTACAAAAATTGCGATATTGTTAAATGCCCAATACCAGTCCTCTGCGTTTTGTGATGGAAGCAGTTAGTTTGGTCAAGTCTGGTTTTCAAACCCGATCGCTTAAGAGCGCCAGTCCACTCATTCTCAGTCTGTAATGAAAAATGGTAAGGAAACAAGGCCAGACAAATAGAACGTAATGTTCATAACGCAAGTGAATTATGTTTCTGACACAGTTAACTCTTCTTACATTGGGTTTTCTGCAACAGCACGCCAGAGCCTTCCCACCGACTGCCTCACTTCACCTGCCGAGGTTGATTGACTGAGTGATTGATTTTCTTTATTTTATTTCGCTCTCTGTGCCACTTTTGGCTAATTTGGGGATGAGTGATGATATGATGAAACTGATGAATGGACACTCACAAACAGCCATGCCCAGGCCAGGATTCCAACGCGGGACTCCTGGTCCACCTGCCGAGGTGAGAGATCATCCAACCAGTTGTGGGGTGACGTGTGGTCAGCACGACGAACCTCCAGTCGTTGTTGTAGGTTTCCGTGACCGTGTTATGCTACCCACTCGTAGCTCTCCAATTTAATCACGATGGTGGGTGGCCACCGATCCCATATATTGACCGAAATCTCAGGAGAAAAGTTTTTACGATTCCCCCAGGAGACTCGAAGATGCATGACGCCTTGGGCCTCACAACCACGTTAGGTAATGATATTTTTACTAATTTTTACTGATTACTTTCGACTGTAATTCTCTCTGTGCATAAAGGACACTTAAAACAAAATCTCAAAAAAAGAAAGAGAAAATTGAAGAGTCGATGTCCACCCTTGGGCGATTCATCACCACTAGCAAACTATCAACTACCGACAGATGCAGAGGTGATGATGTGTTACCTGGACAAGTTCTGACAGAGGGCGGGAATGGTCATGTAATGATGTGAGGATATCAAGAAATTATTCTCGATAGTAGCCGTTTCAACCATTTTTGGCACTGCTGCTTCTATCCTTTTGATGAATGGTACCGAATGCCTTTCTTATGCATTGGAACGCACGAAATACTTGATATGGCTAACCTTGGGTTGCGAGATCAAGTTTGTTCAAAACAAAACACTTAAAATCGTAATTTTCTTTCTTATTCTCGGCTATTTCCGGTTTGTTCACTTCGAGTTCACCACACAGTTTTGTCAGGATTTTTGTAACGAGAACATCTCCGCGCTAGACTCCCGTGGACTTTGCTTTGTTTGCGGACAGTCAGCGAGTAACCGCTTCTGAAGTAATTCGAATGTGCTTGTTTTGGTGATAACATTCACAGTGATTTGTTTTTGTGAAACGAGGACTATCCAAAACTATGGCCGGCTAACACGATAGAGACAGGGGGTCGTCGGCTTTCCCCGAATCCCGCAACCACGACGCTCCACTACCATCGAGATGTGAACGTACAGCCGTTGCCAACGCCAACACCGCCGACGCACCATGCCGCGAAGCCAACCAACGAAGTTTCGAGCTGACATTGCATCCGAACACAGGAAGGAATCTAATCCGCCCGGCCATCTCTTGAGCATGCTGCATGACTCTCAACCAGCATAAGACCTTTGTTTTGAGACCATTGGCTTACCGGCTGACAGCCGATATGATGAGATCTAGATAATTGGACAAAATTTGGCTCAATTGGTAGATGCAGAAACTGCCACAAGGAACAAATATAAGGGTCATTCAATGTTGACCGAGGCATTCGTGAATAAAAAAGTGGTAAATAGCTGGAGAACTATAAAATTGCCGGTGGATGTATCATCATCCTTCGTGAATATTGCGCGTTCACCCCGATGTAGTTGGCACATGTCCAGTAGTGTTAGCAACAATGGCGGCATGTAGTGTGTCTGTAGCTGTGGAGCAGCTGTGTATGATCAAACTCCTTGCGAAGGAGAATCTGAACCCAGCTGAAATTTTGAGAAGATTGCAAGCACAGTATGGGGAACAAACGATATCACGGGCAAGAGTGCACTAATGATGTCAACAGTTTGGCTAATAACGTTGGTTGCTGACGAATGAACGGCATGGACACATTTGTCTGACTGGGAAATGCAAGGTGTTATTAATGTGGATTTTTGGGGGAAATGGTCATGATTAATGCCCAGTAATTCTGCACATTGATGATGGGTGATGTTTGTTATGCCATTCGCAAGAAAAGACCGGAGATGTTGTCTGCAAATGTTATTCCTCACCATGACAACGCACGGGCCCACATGATTTGAAAACAACAACTCTCCGAGAGGATTTTGCTCATGTTCTTACACTCCGAGCTTTGCTCTCAGCAATTATCATATTTGTTTGAGACGCTTAAAGAGCATATTAGAGGGAAGAAATTGAAGACAGATTAAACACTGCCAAATGAAGTCCTGCAGCTTCTACGACAGCAGTCAACTTCCTTCTACACCAGAGGGCTCAGGTAACTGACGCAATGATGGCAGCGGTGCTCAGGGGATTGCTTTGAAAAACTCACATAGTGTGGTGCTTGTAGGACTTTGTAATTTTTCCTAGAGATATATGTCTCTGTCAACCTTGAACGACCCTTGTGTGTGTAATGTGCCCAAAATGTAATGTCCGGCTCAGCTCCACTGAGGAGCATAATTACGTTGTTATTACTTCATATAAAGCACGTAAAACCTTGGTAGAAAATATATGGATTGAACATTTTTATTTTTCAATACAATATCGTACACATACGTTCGTACACATAGAGGTGCTGACTGTGCCAGTGACTATTATTTAGTAATTGCTAAATTAAGAGAAAGACACACAGTGATAAATCATAAGCAACAAAATCTAAAAGTTATAAAATTTAATACAGGAACATTTGCTGATGAAAGAATTAAGAAAGATTACCAAATTAAACTGTCCAATAGATTCGATGTGTTGCAGGATTTAAATGATGATGAAAATATAAATGAAACAGACGTAAATAAGAATTGGGAGCACACACGTAATGCAATAGAATCAGCAGCTAAAGAAAGTATAGGATACCATAAACCGAGAAAAAGCAAGCCATGGTTTGATAATGAATGTCATAATCTAATAGAAATAAGAAATCAGGCTAGACTTAGGTGGTTAAATAACTCTGATGATACAGATCTAAGCAATTATAATAGAATAAAGCGAGAAGTTAACCGCACTTTTAGAAGTAAAAAAAAGGAATTACTTGAAAATCAAAATTAACGAAATTGAAACAAACAGCAAAACCAAAAATATCAGAGAGTTATATAAAGGTGTAAATGAATTTAGAAAGGGGTGGTAACATAAAGTAAACATGATAAAAGATAAAGACGGTGATTTTCCAGCTGACTCAAGCGATATTCTAAATAGAATAGATGGAAGAACTACTTTAATGACCTTTTAAATGTTCATGTAGGAGATAAATCAGAAGTAAATGAAGTGCACACAGCAGAACTTTTAGTTCCAGAAACTAACTTGACTGAAGTTAAAGATGCTATTAAAAGGCTAAAGAATAACAAAACACCTGGCATAGATTTAATAACAGTTGAGTTAATTAAATATGGTGGAAATTCATTAATATGTCAAATTCATAAATTAATTTGTTTAATATGGAATAAAGAAGAAATCCCTCAACAGTGGAAAGAATCCATAATTGTTCCTGTGTTTAAAAAAGGTGATAAAATGAACTGCAATAATTACCGTGGAATTTCTCTACTCTCAACAACATATAAAATATTATCTAACATTCTCTTAACAAGACTAACCCCATATGCTTATGAAATTATAGATGATTATCAATGTGGATTTAAACGTAACAGATCAACTACAGATCAAATTTTTCACATTAGACAGACACTTGAAAAAAAGTGGGAATATAATCAAAATGTCCATCAGCTATTCTTTGATTTCAAAAAAGCATATGATTCGGTCAAAAGAGATAAATTATAAAAATATATTAGTCGAGTTTGGAATACCTAAGAAGCTTGTTAGTATGATAAAAGTATGCACCACTGAAACAGAAAGTAAAATTCGTGTGGGTATTAATGTGTCTGACAAATTTACAATTCATGATGGGTTAAAACAAGGAGATGCATTATCTCCATTGCTCTTTAATTTTGCCTTAGAATATGCTGTAAGGAAGGTAAAAGAAACTAAAGAAGGACTAAAATTAAATGGTGTGACTCAGTTGTTAGCATATGCAGATGATGTAGACTTACTGGGGGATGATGTGAATACAATTAAGAATAATGCAAAAATATTTTTCAAGACTGCTAAAGAAATAGGTTTGGAAGTTAACAAAGAGAAAACTAAACATATGCTTACAGGCCGAAACCAAGTGTTAGGTAATAATCAACATCTAATTATTGATGACTGTGACGGTCCTGTGAATCCGCACAATATAATTATATGTTTATTGAAATTATTAATTTCATATTATACAAATCACTTTATATTAACGTTTAAAAAATGTATAATTATTACTTTGTACAACGTTAATTATGTTTTATGTTATTCATTGCACTCTACGCTGTATAAACGAGATATTTGGAATTCTAACGTTGCTATAGCAACGAGAATCAATAGTCATTATGTGGTAGTGTGTCTGACAAAAATGGAAATATAGGTAATAGTGAACTGCATATTGCTTAGTTATTTCACTAATATATAGACCTATAGAAGTTGTATCTTCACCTTCGCGTTTTATTTCAAATATTTATGAACTAAATGTGATCGTGCAAATGATTGACTTGTGAACGTCACAGGATAATTGGTGGCCAGTATTGTGGAACGTTATCAGCACGATCTTGAGTGATGTGTTTTGCGTAAGTGTTAACTTACACCATTGTTCTCGTGAATCTAGTTTGTACATAAATTTATATTATGTACGCATTAAGTAATCCTTATAATCTGAGATCCAAAACAAGTCTTACAGCTAGATCTATCAATTGTGGTGATGAACCTGATGAATCACAAAATAAGAATGGTGCCATGAATATGGTGAAGTGCTGCAAAGATCCCGATAAGGAAAGGTTGGTAGCTTGTGAAAATTGTGGCCATTGGTATCATTTACAATGTTTGGGTTTGTCCGATAAGCATTGGGAGTTATACCAGTTAAATGAAAATTATTTCTGTACAGATTGTGATCCATCTTATGATCCGTTCAGTATTGAAGCTTTTGTGCAATGGAAAAGAAGTCAAGAAAATGTTCAAGAAATTGACATTCGTCCTTCTGTGTTGGCAGAGACGTCAACGGGGCAAAGTAATGTTCCTTTTCAAATGTTTGATCTGCTGGCAGAGTTAAGAAAAATGAGCGAGTCACAACAGATGGAATTTACAAAAATTAGGGAAACTCAAGAGTCTCAACAGCTTGAGTTTACAAAAATGAGGCAAACTCAAGAGTCTCAACAGCTTGAGTTTACAAAAATGAGGCAAACTCAAGAATCTCAACAGCTTGAGTTTACAAAAATGAGGCAAACTCAAGAGTCTCAACAGCTTGAGTTTACAAAAGTGAGGCAAACCCAAGAATCTCAACAGCTTGAGTTTACAAAAATGAGGCAAACTCAAGAGTCTCATCAGCTTCAGTTTACAAAAATCAGGGAATCTCAACAGGAAATTCAAAATTCACAGCAACTACTCAAGCTTGACTTCCACGAATTGAGTACATCGTTACGAAAGGAATTAGCTGAAGTTGCAGAGTCCTGTAAATTAGCAACACGTTCATTACATCAGGAAATGGAAAGAGGAGTGCAAGGACTAACAGAGAAAATCGAGGAAGTCAGCACTACTTGTACAGAGAATTCTGATAAACTTGCTGGCTTGAATGATCAGATTACCGAATGCCAGAACAATGTTTCAGGGTTGTCTCGGCAAGTTCAAAGACTTGAAGCCGTTGTGAGCAAGGACGAAATAACTAAGCGCGTGGAAGCATGTGAGGAAAATATTACTAAGTTAACATCTAATATTTCGACTAATGTTGAATCAAGTAATCCTGTACAATTTTACAGTTCTCATGTGAATAGTAACTGTCAGCCTGGTATTCCTGCACGGAACCTAACCCCCCTAAATCATCTGATTCTTCAGCGTGTGATGTTTCTGATGATGAACACAATCGCATTGCTTCACAAAGACACAAACGTTCTAGAAATAATCGAGTGAGAACTAGTAATACTAACAAGTTATGTCAATCAACCCGTACTTTATATTCTGATGGTTCTGGTCAGGAAAGAAAGAGGCAAGTAAACCAAAGGTCAGCAAATCCGCAGAATCATCGATGTAATTATCCTGACAATTGTGTGCGTTCACTTACTCAAGAACCTCGACGGTTGGTAAGATTGAATGAACTTACTGTTCTTCCTAAATATTCTGGAGATCCTGAAAAATCAAGCCCACGTAAGTTTATTAAAACTTTAACGTCCTACTTAGACTTACTGCAAGTTCCTGACATGCAAAGGCTTGAATGTATTACTAATTGTTTTCAGGGACCTGCAGAAGGTTGGTATAATACTCATGTCGATTCGTTTACATCATACAAACAGTTTGTTGACGAATTTCTGAATCACTACACGTCTTATTCGTTAACTCAGGCTCAATTATCTGAACTTAGAAGTCGTAAATATGATCCTAAATCGACGAATAGTATGGAAGTTTTTGCTATTCGTACGCATTCAGCATATTATAATTTAGTTGATCGTCCAAATGATGCAGAAGTTATTGATATTTTAATCAATCAGTTGCCCACATCTATTGCACAAACAATATTAGCTGCTAGATTAGTTAAAATGGATGATGTAATTGCGTTACTAAAGAGGTTGGATTTAGTGAATTCAAGATGAAACAAGAGTTTTAATGTTCATGATAATGTACGTGAAAAAAATTTCCGACATGATGGGAATAATTCTAAAAGTTTTACCGACAATAATAGTGCAAGGGCAAAACTGAGAGTTCAAAGTGTTGCTAAAAGTTCATCGTTTGCGAACGATGATGAACCTAATGGAAATCAAGGTTCAAGACGTAACGTAAGACCTAATGATAGTGTTCATTTTGTTTCTTCTAGCGATGAAAATAAAAGAATTAAGATTCCACGTACAGATGTTCCGTTTGTTGCTGAAAACCAACAATCAAACTCCAGCCAGAAGACAATGATATTTAATAGAAATAATAATTTTGGGAAACCTAACCTAACTAACAAACCATATAATCGTTACAGACGTAATGGTGCAGGAACTCAAAATTTCCGGCAAAATAGAAGTCCACAAAGCTCACGATACTTCAACAATAATGGTAGATTTATGAGCAACAGTTTCAATGCCAGAAACGAGCAAGAACAACAGCAATTTACACTGCGTCCTAACTCTCAGTTCTCTAACAATAATTTTCACTCATTCCAACCATGCAGTGTATGTGCCAATTGCGGATATTCGTCTCCTCAGATGTCAACGGGTAACAGTTGCAATGCAACTGCAGTGGCGAATACTCCATTAAACGAAAATGCTCCATCTTTCGATCCAAGAGACACTTCTTGTAAACAGTTCATTTCTTCTGTCCCTGAAGCAACATTAAACGAACGTCGCGGGTGAACGTGGACCAGTTTGCTCGCACTAACATAATGGAGGGTCCGTCTAAATCACATCATAGTGATAATATAGGCACAACTTGTCAGTATGCTGTATTAAGTAATTCCGTTTTATCTGAAGTTGATCATTGTTATCCACTTTCAATATTTTTTCAATTAGATTGGTACGAAGATGAACCTACTTGGATTTTAAATAATACTGGTATACCTACTCCTATTACTGATCAACCTTTGATCACAGGAACAGTTTGCGGTATTACGATACAGTGTGTCATCGACAGTGGAAGCCAGTGTAATTTAGTCAGTTATGAATTATGGTGCAGTATAAAATCAATTATTCCGAGTGCCAAACTGGATACAGTGGATCAACTTAAGTTATTGCCGTTTGCAGGACATCAGAAGTTTCGTGTTGCTGGTCGGAAGATTATAAGTATTTCAATCAACTCGGAAGTTTTTACTTTGGAGATATTCGTATTGAAGCAACTGCATGCTGAATTAATTCTCGGAATACCATTTTTAAGGCAATACAAAGCTGTACTCGATTTTAGAAGAAACGAAATTAGTTTGATGGCGTCTACGGGTTCCGAATTGGTTCAGCCATTTAACTCTAGCAAAATCACAACTGATAGGGATCGCTGCCAAATGCAAGAAGTTACTATAATCAAAGAAGCAGAAAATTTACTTGTCGTTTCTCTAGATCAGATCACAACGAAGGTGCGGTCGTGTGAATCACTCAACACGGAGCAGCAGTCTCAGCTTGAGAATCTAATAATAGAATATCATAGTTTGTTTTCTGATCGACCTCAATCTGCATTCGTAGAACCTTATCAAATTGAACTAGACACAAAGGAACCAATTAAGGCACCTATATATCCAGTACCGTTCGCCAAAAGAGCGGCGTTAGAAAAGGAACTAGAAAAATGGAAAGCCTGGGGAATAATTAAAGAGATGTCTTCGCCTTATTTGAACCCAGTACATATCGTCCCAAAATCTAATGGTGAGTGGCGTCCAGTGGTGGATTTTCGTCGCCTAAACCAACATGTAATTTCACCACTTACCCATGTTGAACCGATAAACGAGCTACTTCAACATTTTAAGGGTGCAAGATATTTTTCTTCGATTGATCTCTCCTGTGGATATTTTCAAATACCACTTACGCCCGACTCATATAAGTACACAGCTTTTTCGTATCGAGGACGACAGCACGTGTTTTGTTACTTGCCATTTGGTATAAAATCAGCTGTTTCTGTTTTTGTTGAAAGAATGAATAAGGTGTTTGGACCAGAGACTCATTCATTTCTGATGATATATGTGGATGACATTTTAATATTTAGCCCAACAATAGAGAAACATTTTGAACATCTTGATTATGTTCTACAGACATTGCAGAAGACGAACATGTCCATAAAATTTGCCAAATGCAAATTTTTCCAAACGGAAATTAAGTTTTTGGGTCATGTGGTGTCTGGTTCTGAGATTAAGGTCGATCATGATAAAGACTCAGCTATTCTACAGTTTCCTGTTCCTCAAAACAAAAAGTCACTTCGCAAATTTTTAGGACTAGCAAATTGGAGGAATCGTTTTATACAGGGATTTTCAGATATCGCTAGTCCATTATATCATCTTATACGCAAGAATGTGCCATTTTATTGGACACCTCAGTGTCAAGAAGCTTTCTTGTTATTAAAGAATGCTCTAATTTCAGCACCAGCATTGAGTCAACCCGACTTTGAGTTGAGGTTTTGTGTTTCTGTTGATGCAAGCCAGAAAGGATTGGGTTGTGTACTTTGGCAAGTTGATAATGATGAAATTCGTGTCATACAATATGGCAGTCGTGCTCTTAGAGGAGCAGATATTACATATAGTACACACGAATTGGAATGTTTAGCTATATTATTTGCTCTGGAGAAATTTGCTATATATCTTAAAGGAACTGATTTCAACTTATATTCAGATCATAAGTCGTTGTCTTGGCTTAAAACTGCACAATCACTTAATTCTCGTCTTACGAGATGGGCTCTCAAACTGCAGTGTTTTGATTTCACGTTATATCATGTCCCAGGAGTTTCGAATAATATTGCTGATACGTTGAGTAGATTTCCGCCTTGTACTTCTTATTCTGCACTTGATGATAAATTATATATCAATCAAGTAATTGTGGAAGATTCACAAGATGATACTTCTTCTATTTGGTTAAAAGCTCAACGAGCAGATGAAAAATGCAATAATATAATTTCTCACCTGGAAGATAGTATAACTGATAAAGACTTTTCAAAGTATCTTCTTCACAACAAAATTCTGTTTTATAAACCCAATTCAGATGAAATTTGTAAACTTGTAGTGCCACGTGAGCTTATACCTTTGGTATTGCACAAAATGCATGATTTAAATGGACATTTTGGTTATCAGAAGGTTTTAGCAGCTTGTAGAAGGGCATATTTTTGGCCGTACATGAGAAAATCAATTAGAAATTACCTGAAAGATTGCTTAGAATGTGCACGAACAAAGATTGTAGGTCGGCCGTTGCGGAGAGATGAATATCACGTCGTTTCGCACCAACCACACGATTTCCTCTCTATTGATTTAATCGGAAAATTACCAAGATCACGTACATATGAATATCTCCTCACAATTGTAGACGTTATGTCAAAGTTTGTTATGATTTATCCGTTAAGAAAAGCGACTGCCAGGGAAATTATCAATCGTTTTGAAGAACAATATTTTAAACATTACTCTGTATGCAATGTATTATTATCAGATTGTGGAAGCCAATTTACATCAAATGAGTGGAAAGCCTACATGGATTCAAGGAAAATTAAGCATATTACTACCACTACATACAATCCGAAATCTAATCCTATTGAGAGGTACAATAAAGAGATTGTTAGGTTACTGCGATTATTCTGCAATGATAATCACACCAGTTGGTATCCAAAAATAAATTCTATTATTCAGTTATTAAATCATTCATGCTCTTCAGTTACCGGATTGTCTCCTAGTGAACTTTTCTTACATGAAGATATGAAGGACTCAATATTTGAAGAAATCAGCTGGCCGGAACAAATTAAATCTTTGCCATGGAAACGCAAATTGTTTTTAGCAGAAATCAGGACTAGACAATCTAGAAGAAGTAGGAAGATTAAGAATGCATTGAACTCGATCAAACTTCAAACAGCAGATTTGGTTATGATAAAAAATAGGCAAGTTAGTTCCAAAATTAACAGCCAGATTCATAAATTGTTCAACTTGTATATTGGGCCATTCCTTGTCAAGGAAATTAAGGACAATAATGCAATTCTTTACACAATGAACCAGCAATATTATGACAAGGTGAACTTTTCAAATCTTCGAGTGTTTAACTGTTCGGAAGAAAAGAGGAATTAACTCTTGTCTGAGAATTAAATTTATGAGAGTAGATACTTGAAAAAAATGAAACCATTCTGTTTATTATTTTGTACAATTGAATGTTGTATTATGTTCTGATTTGTTATTACCTGTTAGGCACAAATCTGTTTATGTGCACGTTGTTGTCGAATGTCAGATAATATTGTGCATTTGTAACTTTGTTTTAGTTATGTTGATAAACATCTGACTGATTTTTAAATAAAAACTCCTCCTTGCTGTTTCGTAGTTTTCATTTTCCCGGAGGAGGGGAATGTTGTGACGGTCCTGTGAATCCGCACAATATAATTATATGTTTATTGAAATTATTAATTTCATATTATACAAATCACTTTATATTAACGTTTAAAAAAATGTATAATTATTACTTTGTACAACGTTAATTATGTTTTATGTTATTCATTGCACTCTACGCTGTATAAACGAGATATTTGGAATTCTAACGTTGCTATAGCAACGAGAATCAATAGTCATTATGTGGTAGTGTCTCTGACAAAAATGGAAATATAGGTAATAGTGAACTGCATATTGCTTAGTTATTTCACTAATATATAGACCTATAGAAGTCGTATCTTCACCTTCGCGTTTTATTTCAAATATTTATGAACTAAATGTGATCGTGCAAATGATTGACTTGTGAACGTCACATGACAACTCGTTTGAACCAGTTTCCAAATTCAAATACTAGGAGTAATATTAACATGTGAAAATTATATTAAAGAGGAAATAAAAAGTAGACTTAATTCAGGAAATGCATGTTACTTCTCTCTTCATAAACTTTTGTCTTCTCGTTTAATATCTAAGAAACTAAAAGTTAAAATATACAAAACAGTAATTTTTGCATGTAGTATTATATGGGTGTGAAACTTGATCCCTTACATTGAAAGAGGAACATAAATTGAGAGTATTTGAAAATAAGATCCTTTGGAAAATCTTTGGACCTAAAAGGGATGAGGAGACAGGTGAGTGGAGAAGGTTACATAATTTAGAACTACATAATTTGTATTCATGTCCAGATATTATTAGAATAATTAAAGCAAGAAGACTTAGGTGGGCAGACCATGTGGCACGAATAGGAGAGGAAAGAGGAGTTCACAGGATTCTTGTTGGGAAACCTGATGGTAAGAGACCTGTAGGAAGACCAAGACGAAGATGGAGGGACAACGTTGAGATAGACCTAAAGGAAATCGGTAGGGATGGAAAAGAGTATATAGATCTTGCTCAAGATAGGGACAGATGGAAGGCCTGTGTTGCTGCAGCCATGAACCTTCGGGTTTAAGAAGGCTAGAGAGTTAGTTAGTTAGTTAATACAATATCGTAACGATCTGTGGAATCTCTTAAATGTAACGTACAACGAACTCTAAAATCCCAGACATTTAGCCATCACCTTTAGAATCAGGAAATTGCCAGAACCATCTAAGGAATGAATGTCTTGTCAGACATTGTCGAGCTTCCTTGATCGCCATCGCTGCAAACAGGTGCAAACGATCGCAATCAAGGAAGAGTCTACAGATATCTGAGTCGGCATTACTGAGTAAATGGGAGGTCAGTGATCAGTTCTAAGTCAGTCAATCGAGGAGTGAGTTACGATTTACGAAGATAGATGCAGGAGGACGTTTTGGACGAGACCGTGTTGAGGCGAGTCGCAGGTCAGACTCTTTGTACGGTCGCAACCATAAGCCTTCGCCGCGGAACTTCATCTGCAGTACAGAGACAGGTATACCTATTCCTATAGCCATGCTGATACAGTCTGTAGGGGTTTAAACTCAGGTGTTTTGCCATTTACGTGTGTAGTTACTACCTCTTACGCCTTACCATCAAGCTCTCCACGAGCAGCGAGTTGCTCTATAATCAAGGATGAATGATCTCACACAGTGAGATCCCGCATACCTGAGGCTATGATACGTGGTGGAGAGGCTGGGCAACGCATGGAAAATCTCACTCAAACTTTTCTCAAGTTAAATTTTCATTTCATTATTGCTCCACGAGACTTTTAAGTAGAGAATTAATAGAGATGCAAGATAGAGAGCTAAACTTTAGAAGTTGTAAAACAATAAACCCCCTGATTTATGTTCTGAGTGTTAATCCTATGTGATCAATACTGGGTATTTCAAAAAAATATATATCATTTCGTATTGCTGATTCTTGACATGGCTTTTTACAGTGCAGAGTTGTCAGCTCTACGCCTAACCCCCAATATGAATGGAGGAACTACTACAGAAGACAAACACAAACACATTAGAGAGCACAACTACTACACAAGACATACACAAACACATCACAGCTATAACACAATATAAACACAAACACACCACAACTACTACACAAGACAAACACAAACAAATTACTACTACGCAAAACAAACATACTAGACAGCACAACTACTACACAAACATACTAGACAGCACAACTGCAACACAAGACACATACATACCCACCACCGATACTACAGAAGACAAATAGAAACACATTAGACATAATAATTATTGTCGACAATATAAACAGTGTTGCAAACCCTAGTATTTTATGAATGAAGTGAGAAGAGGTAATTTTTTTGGGTCTATTCATCTTGCCTCTTGCTTGATTCTCCTACATGCACTGATGTATTTTTAGTTTTTCCATTTATTATTTTATATAGTGTATGTAAAATGAAAATTTCATACAAAAGATAATTACTTGTAATTTGTAATTATTTTTTGTTATGTGCACATAAGAAGTATTCTTATGCAAGATTCAAAAGATGTATTGATAGTTTATGTAGTTAATTATTGAAATTTCAAGATTACGAACTTAAAATATCTCTATATTAACATTTGTTACAATGTTGTACTTTTTCCTTCTTCACAAAACATTGCTGAAAAAATATTAAAAAACGTCTGAAAATGAAAATAAAATTTAACAAATTTTTGTTCATTGAAAAGCGGAAGTTTTGTAGATTTAAGAAATACGTGGTAAATATAAACAAATTAAAAATATTTTTTTCTATGATTTTTTGAAAAACAACCAAAAACCGCAGACCAGAGGTAACAATGCTGTATTATGAGGCCAGACCCGAATGTGTTAATAACATGCCTTATATGTGTAAGGGTTCAAAATTGTATCATAAAACTTAGGTGCATTTGGCTCTTAATGCATTAAAACTTAGTTGGCAAATTGAAAATCTAGTAGCCATATTAAGAGTCCAATTCTAAAAATACCCACGTATGAAATATATAAACATTATTTTTCACTTTTGTAGTGATTTGTGGATATTCGTTAAACAATAAAAATCTAAATTAATCAGATTAATTCGGTGTTTGGCAAATACAAACAGAATATGAGTGGAAATTTCTAAGAAATATTACTATTTTAGAACATATTTGAGCCACTTTACATGTGTATACACATTTCGAAGTCAGTTACAAAAAAAAAAAAAAAAAAAAAATGGGCCAGGCATCCCAAGGTAAAATATTCCGGAGGTAAAATAGTCCCCCGTTCGGATCTCCGGGTGGGGACTACTTTGGGAGGTCCCTGGACTAAGGATAAGATCTACGTTAGGAATAAGGATATTAAATTAAGCACCTGGAATGTTCTGAGTCTTTACCGGCCTGGGGCATTTCAGTGTACAGTTAATGAGATACTTAAGTATAAATTAGATGTAGTAGCTGTCCAGGAAGTTAGGTGGCCAGGAGAAGGGAATTGTAAAACTAAAAATTATACTTTTTTCTATGGTGGTACTGAAAATCATAATTTTGGAACAGGCTTTTTCATAAATAATAGAATTATCTCTGCTCTTAAAACAGTAGAATTTATTAATGATAGGATATCATATGCAGTTTTACAGGGTAGGTGGTGTAAATTTACTTTAATAAACATACATGCACCAACGGAAGATAAAGATGATAATACTAAAGATGATTTTTATACAGAGTTAGAACAGGTCTTTGATACATTTTCTCAGTATGATATGAAAATTCTGTTAGGTGACTGTAATGCACAGATTGGCAAAGAAGAGACATTTAAACCCACGATTGGTAAAGAAAGTCTTCATGAATTAAGTAATGATAATGGTATAAGATTGATTACTTTTGCAACCTCAAAGAATTTAATTGTGAAAAGTACCACTTTTAAACATAAAGATATCCATAAATATACCTGGTCTTCTCCAGATGGTAAAACTCATAATCAGATAGATCATATTCTCATTGATAGGAGAAGGCATACTAGTATAATTGACGTTCGTACACATAGAGGTGCTGACTGTGCCAGTGACCATAATTTAGTAATTGCTAAATTAAGAGAAAGACTCTCAGTGATAAATCATAAGCAACAAAATCTAAAAGTTCTAAAATTTGATACAGGAAAGTTTACTGATGAAAGAATTAAGAAAGATTACCAAATTAAACTGTCAAATAGATTTGATGTTTTGCAGGATTTAAATGATGATGAAAATATAAATGAAACAGACGTAAATAAGAATTGGGAGCACATACGTAATTCAATAGAATCAGCAGCTAAAGAAAGTATAGGATACCATAAACCGAGAAAAAGTAAGCCATGGTTTGATAATGAATGTCATAATCTAATAGAAATAAGAAATCAGGCTAGACTTAGGTGGTTAAATAACTCTGATGATACAAATCTAAACAATTATAATAGAATAAAGCGAGAAGTTAACCGCACGTTTAGAAGTAAAAAAAGAGATTATTTGAAAAGCAAAATTAACAAAATTGAAACAAACAGCAAAACCAAAAATATCAGAGATTTATATAAAGGTGTAAATGAATTTAGAAAGGGGTGGCAACCTAAAGTACACTTGATAAAAGATAAAGACGGTGATTTTCTAGCTGACCCAAGCGATATTCTAAATAGATGGAAGAACTACTTTAATGACCTTTTAAATGTTCATGTAGGAGATAAATCAGAAGTAAATGAAGTGCACACAGCAGAACCTTTAGTCCCAGAACCTAACTTGACTGAAGTTAAAGATGCTATTAAAAGGCTAAAGAATAACAAAGCACCTGGCATTGATTTAATACCAGCTGAGTTAATTAAATATGGTGGAAATTCATTAATATGTCAAATTCATAAATTAATTTGTTTAATATGGAATAAAGAAGAAATCCCTCAACAGTGGAAAGAATCCATAATTGTTCCTGTGTTTAAAAAAGGTGATAAAATGAACTGCAATAATTACCGTGGAATTTCTCTACTCTCAACAACATATAAAATATTATCTAACATTCTTTTAACAAGACTAACCCCATATGCTAATGAAATTATAGGTGATTATCAATGTGGATTTAAACGCAACAGATCAACTACAGATCAAATTTTTCACATCAGACAGACACTTGAAAAAAAGTGGGAATATAATCAAAATGTCCATCAGCTATTCATTGATTTCAAAAAAGCATATGATTCGGTCAAAAGAGATAAATTATATAATATATTAGTAGAGTTTGGAATACCTAAGAAGCTTGTTAGTATGATAAAAATATGCACCAGTGAAACAGAAAGTAAAATTCGTGTGGGTATTAATATGTCTGACAAATTTACAATTCATGATGGGTTAAAACAAGGAGATGCATTATCTCCATTGCTCTTTAATTTTGCCTTAGAATATGCTGTAAGGAAGGTAAAAGAAACTAAAGAAGGACTAAAATTAAATGGTGTGACTCAGTTGTTAGCATATGCAGATGATGTAGACTTACTGGGGGATGATGTGAATACAATTAAGAATAATGCAAAAATATTTTTCAAGACTGCTAAAGAAATAGGTTTGGAAGTTAACAAAGAGAAAACTAAACATATGCTTACAGGCCGAAACCAAGTGTTAGGTAATAATCAAAATCTAATTATTGATAACAACTCGTTTGAACCAGTTTCCAAATTCAAATACTTAGGAGTAATATTAACAAATGAAAATTATATTAAAGAGGAAATAAAAAGTAGGCTTAATTCAGGAAATGCATGTTACTTCTCTCTTCATAAACTTTTGTCTTCTCGTTTAATATCTAAGAAACTAAAAGTTAAAATATACAAAACAGTAATTTTGCCTGTAGTATTATATGGGTGTGAAACTTGGTCCCTTACATTGAAAGAGGAACATAAATTGAGAGTATTTGAAAATAGGATCCTTAGGAAAATATTTGGACCTAAAAGGGATGAGGAGACAGGTGAGTGGCGAAGGTTACATAATTTAGAACTACATAATTTATATTCATGTCCAGACATTATTAGAATAATTAAATCAAGAAGACTTAGGTGGGCAGGCCATGTGGCACGAATGGGAGAGGAAAGAGGAGTTTACAGAATTCATGTTGGGAAACCTGATGGTAAGAGACCAGTAGGAAGGCCAAGACGAAGATGGAGGGACAACGTCGAGATGGACCTAAGGGAAATCGGTAGGGATGGAAAAGAGTATATAGATCTTGCACAAGATAGGGACAGATGGAAGGCCTGTGTTGCTGCAGCCATGAACCTTCGGGTTTAAGAAGGCTAGAGAGTTAGTTAGTTAGTTAGTTATATATCATTTCGTAAATCTAATAAAGCTACCAATTGTCATGCAAATGATCTGAATATTTAACAGTATAATCACCTCAAAAGTCAATGTGCAATGCGGTATGAAGACAACTTTGATACACGCCTTGTGAGGAGGTCACATTCCACACGTATGGCAAAGTCAACAAGCATATTGTTCGCATTTTGGGCGAAGATTTTTTTATTTTTTTAAAATTTTGATTTGCTTTATTTTACTTCGCTTTTTGTGCCACTTTTGGCTAATTTGCGAAGATGGAAATGAGTGATGATATGATGAAATTGATGAATGGAGAATGGACACTCACAAACATCCACTCCCAGGCCGTGATTCGAACCCGGGACCCCTAGTGTCGTAGCGCGATGTGCTAACCTTGGGGCGAAGAAAATTCCCATGCCACACTCGAGCAACCGAAAGACTCACCAAAATCGACTGTCTTCTGTGCCATCTCCGATAATTATCTTCACAGCCCGTTTTTCTTTGCGGGAAATGTGACCGGCGATGATTATTTGCAAATGTTTAAGACCTGGCTCATGAATACACTTATTGCAAACGAACATGAACACGTCATTTTGCAACAGGACGGGGCGCCAGCTCAGTGGAAGCTCACTGTGCGGGCGTATCTCAATGAGACACTGCCTGGTCGATGGATCGGGTGTGGTAGTGATGAAGATGATATGCTTTGAAATGGCCGCCACGTTCACCAGATCTGACCCTTTGTGATTTGTCTCTCTAGAGTTATGTGAAAGGCCTCGTCTATGTCCTCCCTGTTCTTACAAGCCTAGAGAAACTCCAGCAGAGAATCGACACCGCACTGAAGGTATTTCCAGCATTAGCATATAGAGCTATAGCTCTTGTCCAGTCTTACGGCGGGCGACCTACATGCTGGCTAGGGAAGTGGTGAGCGGGGAAGCGACCAATCCAGCGCCATAAGAAACTCAGCAGCCTGTAGAATGAGGTGAACGCAGCACCGTGACGTCGTAACTCTCTATTGTCTGGTTGGTCTGCTCCCCACTCCCCTTGTCAGCAAATATACTTCTGGCCGCCGTAAGACTAGACAAGACTTTGATTTTCTATCACTCGTTTGATCGTGACGATGAGATGAATGGGCGAAATTGATGAGATACACACAATGGCAAACGTCTGTTTTACTTACCCAGAATTTGATTCGTGGTGCTTCAAATAATCACTACGTCACAAAAAGGTCGACAGTATAAAATTCTATATACTGCGAAGGAGTTGTGGTTGGATCAGTGCTAGTGGCGCTAACTTATATGGTCCGATCCCTCTGTTACATCTCTAACATGACACTTTTAAGTAGTCTATATTATTTACACTGTCCGTTACATCGTTATTAGGAAAGCACGGGAGGATAGGGGCTTATAATTAGGATGAGCATCAATATGCACTCTTCTCAATATAGACAGGAAATGAAAAAGAACCGACGAATGGAAAAGATCCACTAAAAGTGATAAACATTGACAGATTGTTTCATAATTTTTCCGGAATAGACACCTAAAAAGCAGTTATCTTCTAAACATGGTCTCGTGACTAAAATAGGCAAAACAGCCACTACGAAAATCATACATACCTCTCAGATATTAACTGAAACTTTTTTAAACGTAAAAGCCTATTTTATGGCCAAGCAATAACAACAATAAAAATATTTAAGGCATCTTATTTATACAATTTTCCCCACAAAGTTTCAGATTGTTGCGTTACCTTTCTGGCTCGCTTGAAGTCGAAATATACTAGGAAAAGGATGCATTGTAGCCAAACATATTGCGAGAGAGTTTAAACTGTTCAAACATTAACTGATAGCCACTGTAACACAGTTCTTCTATTGTGTTTTGAACTAAAAATATACTAACGTTTTTCATATATGTCCGAATTTGTCCTTCCCTTTGAGTTTCTTTCGTGCAGGCGATAGTTCACCACCCTTTTCCTACGAGGAACTCACGCAATTCTAACCACAACTTTTCTTTCTCGTTCCAATGACACCTTTCAACTTTCATTATAAAACGTTCTGCACCAAACGACCTTGTACATTCATCCAGGACAACAACAAACTTTCCGGCCTCCCCGATGGCGCAGTTGTAGCGTCGTCGCCTTGTAATCAAGGGATCCCGGGTTCGATACCCGGTGGAGGCACATATAGTGGTTCGGATCCCACTTTAAACTGTAGGTCCAGTCCCAATTAGCCTTACTGTGCATAAAGTGGACTTAAAACACCAAATCAATCAACAACAAACTTTCCGATACACATGGACTTCTTTGCCAGACAGGTAGTCCAGAGTGATTCGGCTGAATTCAGTGCGCCCTGACACGTTCTACACATTGTCTGTTTCATTTTTACGGCAACAGTTCCGTCACCTTGAAAATGGAGCATGGGATAACCTTTTAGTTGCCATAATTTTGAATTTTTCAGTGCGCACATCCCCACATAAACGCTTATGTTCAGTTCGAATGATAAAAAAGTTTCTCAACAAGAGCATGTTTTTAATCGCTAGTGTACTTGTTTCAATACAGTTTTGCATCGAGATTACTGATCATGTTTGATTTTTTCATTCAATAATTAAATTTCATATGCAGAAACACAGTCACAAAAAAACATAAGATAGTCACTGTAACTGCTATAGGTTGAACGTAAGTTTATTTGTAAGTTATAGATGACGGCGTCCTTAGAATTAATTGCGTTCTTTAATAAATCTTGAAAACTTAAATATTTTAGAGCAATTTGAGAGAATAAGTGAGATATATTTATCACGCAAAATATTTTCTTATTAGTACCTACTTGTTATTAGCATAATAACGTATATTTTTACTCCAATAACACATTAACGTGCATAAACTGAAAATGATGGACTTTTAGTGTGTGACCTTGGAGGGATTTACAAAGCAGGTTGTTCGTCATACTAGCTGTCTCTCTGCGTCACTACCTTATCTGTTTTTGAAAACAAGTTTTTCAGTTTCATGTGTTCCCAATTAGGACATGACATTATTTCTCACTTTTATGTGTTCGCAATTAGGACCATTTAGGGGTTGTTCGAAATTACGACTGTTCGCAATTAGGACAAAACCCTAAAAATGCATCAATTGGAAAAAATGCCACTTTAAATGCATCAATTGACAGAGCAAAATGTGTAATTCTTTTTATCCTTGAAATGGTCTTGTCTTTATCTTCACTTTTAGTGCATCACACGGATCACCAACTGATAAAAATGTCCTTTTATCCATTTCTGTGTGTACTTTGACAGCGTATGGTGATTTGACAAAGATATACCAAGGAACCTATGATGCAGTAAAAGTTATCGAGATTTCTTTATATATGTATTTCGTCTTTGACTCTGTTTTATCAGGAGAATTCAGTCGTAAGATAATTTTAGTACCGTTTCAAATTATAATATTCCCTTATCAGTTGTTACCGTGTATTGCACTGTCTTGCATTGCGTTCATCACCTTATGAAGTATGCCTCACATGTTATATCCTATCGAAAGCTGTACGGTCTTCAGGTAAATGTACTGTATAATCTGTACATTATCCTAGGGGTTTCAGTTACAGAAATTCCACAGGCATTAACATTAAGATGCATCTTTGGCCTGTGGGTGCTTTGTGCCCTTGTAGGTACTCAATGCAGGGTACCAAGGCGGTCTGTTCAACTTCATAACTACAGTTTTGTCCAAAAAAATATCCCCACCCAAAGATTTTATCGAAAGCACATGAAATTGAAAACTAAACTAATTCTATTGAAAACAAAAATACAGTATTTTATTGTTATTTTATTATGGGATTGAAACGTCTTATTATACACTAAGTTTTATAACATATCAGATAGGGGGTGCTTAAGGGAGCGCGGAAGAAAATTAAGGGGTGCTCAAGCACCCCTTCGCGCCCCCTGCCACCGCTCCTGGTTATGCATTACCCTGTGCCATGAGGCACGTAGGAGGTGTTATGACTATAATAGCACCACTGTTCAGCGACTCTTACCCTTGCCGGTTTCCCTCATTTATGAAAGACTGAGAGAGTGTCCCAGATCGACTTATGTAGGGATATAGACGGGAAAATTCCCACCTACGATTAACGACCCTGAGAGTCGAACAGGCTCTTATACTGGGTGTCCCACTTAAAAGTGGTACGCCTAATATTCATTCTGGCGTTCACAAATAAATGGGTGGAATCAGATTAATGTAGTTGCCTACACTGAAATATCTCATTACTTGAAGTCACACGTAATTGTTGAATATTGTTGAGTTGCGTTCGACAGTATAAAAGTGATTGTCTGCGGAGATTGTTGTGCAAAAGTAGTAGTATAAAAGTACGAGGGCCACTATTTATATTTTGAGTCTTGGCAACACTGATTGAAGTTAGGCGCAATTTGACGTTTGCACGGAATCGTCTGGCATTATTGACCATAACATACTTCAAATGTTTTGTCAATGGCTTGATTTGTGTTGTTTATGTTGCCTTGGAGATTGCGCGACAACAATAAAATGGAATTAACTCGTGAACATTTTCGTGCGATGATTTTTTACGATTTTCGACGTGGATTATCAAGACAAGAGTGCATCGATCAACTTACCTCCACATTTGGCGATGAAGCCCCATCCTTTGCCACTGTGAAACGCTGGTATAACGAATTTAATCGTGGCCGCCATTCGCTCACCGACGAGATTCGCGAAGGTCGTCCAAAATCAGTTGTTGTTCAAGAAAACATTGATGCTGTGCAAAACCTAATACTGCAAGATCGTCGTGTGACATACTGTGAGATTGAGGCAACCATAGGCATTAGTTCCACCAGCATATATAAAATATTACATGATCATTTAGCTGTGAGAAAGGTATGTTCTCGTTGGATCCAACACAATTTGACAAAAACTAAAAAAGACGCTCGCGTCAATTGGTGCAAACAAATGCTCAATAAATACAATCGTGGTGCTTCAAAAGACGTATATAAGATTGTAACAGGTGACGAATCATGGATATATGCATATGAGCCGGAACGTAAACAGCAGTCGACTGTATGGGTGTTTCAAGATGAACCCAATCCAACAAAAGTTGTTCGCGCTCGAAGCACATCGAAACAAATGGTCGCCTGTTTTTTCGGGAAAACTGGTCATGTGGCAACTGTGCCTTTAGAGGAACGTAGAACGGTCAACTCTGAATGTTACACAACAATTTGTTTGCCAGAGGTCTTCGGTCAAATACGGAAAACAAACAAACGCCGTCGGATCATTCTTCATCAAGACAATGCCAGCTGTCACACATCACGTCTAACAACCGACTTTATGAACAGTCAAAAAATCGAATTGATGAGTCATCCGCCGTACAGTCCTGATTTGGCACCCAATGACTTCTTCTTGTTCCCGAATGTCAAGAATAAATTGCGTGGACAACGATTTTCGTCGGCGGAAGACGCCGTTGATGCGTTCAAAAACCATATTATGGAAGTGTCTCCAGAAGATTGGAAAAACTGCTTTGACAAATGGTTCGAACGAATGCAAAAGTGTATTGACCATAAAGGAGAATACTTCAAAAAACAATAAAGCAGTTTTCAATGCCAAATTCCTGTTTTTTCATTGTTAGGCTCAAAATATAAATAGTGACCCTCGTATATACTATAAACCCGAGAAATGATGAACCCCCCTCAGGCAGATTTGGCTACACTTAAAACTTGCTCAACATGCTCATATGAGCTTTTTGCTCAAGTGTGGTACTCCGTCTAATCCAAGATTTTTGTAAAAATGCCCTCGGGAAGTTCCTGTGAAATGATGAGCCCCTCAGATTGATTTGTCCACACTTACAAAAGGCACTTCTGTCAGATTGTTGTCCATAAGCTTGTTAAAAATATGCCCCTCTTGATATTTTTTTTGGCTACACTTAAAACTAAGCCACCCTCACACACCTACACACCTACACACACACACACACACACACACACACACACACACACACACACACACACACACACACACAAAGCACATTGTTGAACCCAACTGATATTTTTTATTAAGTATAGAGTTTTGATATGAACCCCAAGAAATTTTATATAAATACCAAAGCCAAAAATATTCACACACATACACACACACACACACACTAAATATACAAAACACACTGCTGAACCCAACTGATATTTTTTTATTAAGCATAGAATTTTGATTTGAACCCCAAGAAATTTTATATAATAAACATAACAAAATTCTAATATTTATTTTTGTTTAAGAGGTACAACAAGTTTTGAGCACATAAGCAGTTTCTGAGGAATACAAGGCAGCAGCAGCAGCAAGCAATTAACTTATAGAAGGCAGTGTGTATTCTATCTAATTGCATGGATAATCTTGACACAGGATTTTTTGAGAGAAGATGTATTTCAAAATACATAAAATCTAAGTCACTTGTTGATGATTTAAAGCTTAGATTCTTTGGCCTGTCCGAGTATGACCTGTTTACAGTGCAAAATGAAACTGAAATGCAGTGGGTGCTTGCCAGTGACAGGCCATTCCAATGCCTCTATCTCAATTTTATCACCAAGTTTGAAAGGCTTGTATACAGCAGGTTCAGGAGAATTGTTGGATTGTTTGTTAATTTTTATACAGACAGGTGCCATTATGATTTAAGGTTGAAATTGTTTGACAATTATTGGTTCAACAATTGCTATGAGCATTGTTTAGAGTATAGGATGCCTATGATAGCATCTCAGAGTTTAAATTGGAGACATTATACATATTCAAATAAAATTATTAACAGAATATCTATAGATAAGAAGATTGAATTTGTTACAACTGATAATGGGAATTTGTACAGTGGTGAAGATTTCAATCCAGAGTTTGAATCAAATTCCAACTATATATATTTGAATGAGCTTGTCATGTATTTTATAAGGCAAAAATTTAGAGATTGCACTTATGATTGTATTGTTGAGGCACTGGGGCGGAATAATTTGCATGACATATGCAACTGTGGGAGAGTTTTGTCCAGCCTCTCAGTGTGATTTCAGGCACAGGAATCTGGCAGTTGGGAATCAAGTCGCAGCAGGCAGCCCTGATTATTTCAGCAGAGACAGCAATCAAGGTAAATAAATATTTGCTGCAAGTGTAATTTAATTCTCTTCTCATCAGTGTAACACATTTCCTGTCTTATGCAGTTCCAAATCCCTGCCCCATCAGTGCTGTAGAAATATCAGCCAGGCTCGGGTCTGTATGCAGGAAGAGGCAAGACATTTGTTTGAAATCTGTTTTGAAGCCTGTACCTAATCACAGCACAGCTCTGTCAGAGATAGGGACAATGAGTAATATCTGTAATTAATAATTCAGTAATCATTTCTAACAAGTTTAATTTTCAATAGGCTCTTCTCATCAGTGTAACACATTTCCTGTCTTATGCAGTTCCAAATCCCTGCATAGCAGTGCTGTAGCCAGGCTCGGGTCTGTATGTAGGAAGAGGCATAGTTGAAATCTGCTTGGGTATAATTTTTTGAAGCCTGTACCTCATCACAGCATAGCTCTGTCAGAGGATAGGGACATTGAGTATAAAATCTGTAATCAATAAGTCAGTAATCAATTCTAACAAGTTTAATTTTTAATAGGCTCTTCCTGTCTTGTTTCACATGCAGTTCCAAATCCCTGCCCATCAGTGCTGTAGAAATATCAGCCAGGCTCAAATTTATGTGTGGGAAGAGGCAAGATATTTGTTTGAAATCTGCTTGGGTATAATTTTCTGAAGCCTGTACCTAATAATAGCATCACAACATAGCTCTATCAGAGATAAGGACATATTTTTCAGGCTCTCTTGTTACAATCTTGTTTCTCTCTGCATCACTATAATAATATCTGCCACATGTTCTATGATTATATGCTCTAACAACTTCAATGAAAACATATTTGTAATCAATAATTGTCAGTAATCAATTCTAACAAGTTTAATTCTTAATAGGCTCTTCTCCTCATCAGTGTAACACATGGATCTGGATGAACTGGACCAGTATGGAAGGCGAAATACCCTAGAAATTCAAGGTGTTCCTGAACAACCAAATGAAAATACCTTTGACGTTGTAGCAAATGTAGGGACAGCCTTAGATCTAAATATTACAAAGGACATGATAGATGTTTGTCACAGGCTAAAAAAATTCCCACATCAAAAGTCAAGTGGGATAGTTGTCAAATTTGTTCGTCGTATTGACAAAGATATGTTTATTCAGAAGAGAAAAGTAAAAAGAAATTTAAATACTTCTCACTTGGGTTACTCAAGTAATGACATGGTGTATATTAATCAATCTTTAACTCCCTATAGAAAGCGTATATTCAGTCAGGCCAGACAAATTAGAAATGCTAAGAATTATGCTTATTTATGGGTTGATTATTCAGGAAATATCAAACTAAAGAAAAATCAAGATGATCAAAATATAATATTACTGAAAACAATTGAAGACGTGGAGAAGTTAATGTAATGGCAAATTCTGAGAATGTCACAATTTACTATCAAAATGTAAGGGGGCTCAACACAAAGATACAACAATTCTATGTAAATAACATTGCAAATGAATATGATATAATTATTATTACTGAAACTTGGCTACATAAAGGTGTATATAGCAATGAGTTATTTACTGATAATTATAGAATTTATCGTCATGATAGATTAGATAGGAATAGAGGTGGTGGAGTACTTATAGCAATTAAGCAAAATATTATGTCTAAGAATATTATTCTGCACGATAATTTTGATTCTTTATGTGTCAAAGTAAATCTAAAAAATGTAGTTTATTATATAGTTACCGTATATTTCACACCAAACAGTGGTATTGATCAATACACAGCATTTTATGATTTCTTTGAAAATAACGAAGAATTGCAAGGTAGTAATGTAATAATTGCTGGGGATTTCAATCTCCCATTAATAATTGATTCTTCATACGAACTTCAAAAAGGGGGGCCTTGTTATAAAGCATTAGAAAATTTTTTGAATTTGTACTCCTTACACACTATTAATGATGTTCGAAATGTTAACAATAGAACATTAGATTTAGTACTAACTAATGATGATAGTACTATGGTAGTAAGTAAAGAGGATCTACCCCTTGTTAAAGAAGATCTACACCATCCAGCTCTAATTATGAAATTAAATCTAAGAAAAAGAGGAAATAATACAAAAAATGAAGTGGTATTGGATTATAATTTTTGTACGGCTAATTTCCCAAAATTGTATGAAATGCTGCGCGATACAGATTGGAATTCTCTAGATAAATTAAAGGATGTGGAAACAGCTATTAATTTATTTTATGATAGAATAAATTTTGTATTTGACTCAACTATACCAAAAAGAAAATTTTACAGAAATAATAAATATCCCTGTTGGTTTACAAAAGAGATTATAGAAACATTAAAATTAAAAGAGTATTATAGGAAATGTATGAAAGACACTGGGAAATCCATGAAATGCATTGAAGAAAATAACATGTTATATAAAGAAACAAGAAAAATAGTTAAAACAATGGTACGAAGGGCTTATTCTAGGTATGTTAAAGAAACCGAAGAAAATATTAAAAATAATACAAGATCTTTCTGGAACTTTATACAAAATAAAAGAGGGAGATATAACTGTACTAAACAGACTATGGTTTTTGAAAATAGAAAATTGGAAACAAGTCAAAGTGTAGCAAATAGTTTTGCGTCTTTTTTCAAATCTGTATATGCGAAAGGTATAAGCTCATATGATATTCATGATGATGTTAAAATGAATGTATCATATTCTATATCAAATCATATAATTACTGATAAAGAATATTTTGATGCTGTAAAGAAATTGAAACCTAAGAGAGCTAGTGGTCCTGATAAAATTCCACCCTATTTATTAAAGGCATGTGCAGAGATACTAAAGAAGCCACTCTGTTTTATATACAATTTAGTTCTAAAATATCAAACTTTTCCGAATATCTGGAAAACAACTCGAGTTTGCCCAATTTTTAAGTCAGGAGACAACTGTAAAATAGAAAATTATAGACCTGTAGTAATTCTCTGTGCGCCCGCCAAAATATTAGAGCAAGTATTGTACACAAGAATCTGGAATCACAGTAAATGTTACATAAATGAAAATCAACATGGTTTCATTCCTGGAAGGTCAACAACAACAAATTTAATTAATTTTGTTCAAGATGTTCATGCAGCATTTCAAAATCGATTACCTATACATACGATCTATCTTGATTTTACTAAGGCTTTTGATTCAATTAATCACAATATTTTATTACGCAAACTTTCAAGTTTCGGGTTTACTAGTGATTTTCTAGCTCTCATGGCCTCATATCTTAATGGTCGAAAACAATATGTAACCTATAGACAATCGAAGTCGTTTGAATATATTGTGAAGTCAGGTGTACCACAAGGATCGAATCTTGGTCCACTACTTTTTGTATTGTTTATAAATGACCTACCATTACAAATTGAATATTCTAAATGTCTCATGTATGCTGATGACATAAAGATTTATAAACAAATTAATAATGATGGAGACATTAGGAAACTTCAAAGAGATTTAGATATGGTGTATGAGTGGAGTATAAACAATGACCTTAATTTTAATATCAAGAAGTGTTCTTTTATGGAGTTATCAAGTAAAATAAATACCTCTAAAATCTCCTATTTTATGTGTGGAGAAGAGCTTGAAAGAATAAATTTTATTAAGGACCTAGGCATTATTATGGATCGTAATATGATGTTTAACAAACATGTATCATACATGGTAAACAATGCATTTAGATCATTAGGTTTTCTTATAAGAAATACGAGGAATCTAACTAATGTAGACAGTATTTCTCTCTTGTATAATGCATTAGTTAGAAGTAAGCTTGAATATGGTTCTAATGTTTGGTTTACATATTATAAATCCCAGGAGTTGGTAATTGAAAGAATTCAAAAACGATTTTTAAGATATTTGTATTACAAAAAGTATAATGTACCATCATACTATAATAACTTATCATACAATGACCTACTTAATGAGTTTAATTATGAAAGTCTTATTAATAGAAGGGAAATAACACAACAAATATTTCTGTACAAAACAATGACTGGCATCATAGATAACCCTACTTTTCTCCAAAAGATATGTTTCAATGGAAAGAAATGTGGCTTAAGGCTGCGGCAATCGATGTCTTATGATATTCCTAAAACAGAAAGATTCAAGAATTCGCCATTATTTAGAATGTCCTTTGCATACAACAAAATATCCATATTGCAGTCTAATCTTGATTTTAGTATCTCAATCAATGAGTACAAAAAAATATTAAGACAAGTGTTTGTAACATAAATAATATTGGGTGAAGTGCTTCTAAATTGCTAATTGAGTGTTATTGAGTGTTATATGATTCTATAGTATAGTTTAGTAATTTATATTACATTATATTTGTGTATGTGTTCTACCTGTCTTATGTCTCACTGTATTATATTATGTGTTTCTCTTGTTTATGTATTTCTATTTTTATTTGTATTTTTATTGGCTACCTTCTGTAAAAGGAGAAAAATTTCTCTGTTGAAGGAAATAAATAAATAAATAAATAAATTTCCTGTCTTGTTTCACATGCAGTTCCATCCCTGCCCATCAGTGCTGTAGAAATATCAGCCAGGCTCGGGTCTGTGTGTAGGAACATGCAAGATATTTGTAGTTGAAATTTGCATGCAATAATCTGGATGTATGAGATGTTTTATTGATTTTATGTTTCTGTATTTTTCAGGCTCTCTTGTTACAATCTTGTTTCTCTCTGCAACATTGCCACCACTATAATAATATCTGCCACATCTTCTATGCAAACAACTTCATAATCTAAACCTGAAAACATATCTGTAATCAATAACAGTAATCAATTCTAACAAGTTTAATTTTTAATAGGCTCTTCTCCTGTCTTGTTTTGCATGTAGTTCCAAATCCCTGCTCATCAGTGCTGTAGAAATATCAGCCAGGCTCGGGTCTGTATGTAGGAAGAGGCATAGTTGAAATCTGCTTGGGTATAATTTTCTGAAGCCCGTACCTAATAATAACATCACAGCATAACTCTGATAAAGAAGCAGCTATTAATGCAGATATTTTTGAAAACATTGACAGGCAAGACAGTGACCCTGGAGGTAAATCCAGAGGACACTGTTGCTGCTATAAAGCAGAAAATACAGGATAAGGAGGGAATCCCTCCCGATCAACAGAGGCTCATATTTGCATGCAAGCAGCTTGAGGATGACAGGGTGCTTTCAGATTACAACATACAGAAGGAATCAATAAAATATAGTTATATTCAGAACAAAACCTCTATAAGATATGACAACCTGCAACAATCTGGATGTATGAGATGTTTTATTGATTTTATATTTCTGTATTTTTCAGGCTCTCTTGTTACAATCTTGTTTCTCTCTGCACCATCACTATAATAATATCTGCCACATGTTCTATGCTAACAACTTCATAATCGATGCATGAAAACATATCTGTAATCAATAATTGTCAGTAATCAATTCTAACAAGTTTAATTCTTAATAGGCTCTTCTCCTCATCAGTGTAACAAATTTCCTGTCTTGTTTCACATGCAGTTCCATCCCTGCCCATCAGTGCTGTATAAATATCAGCCAGGCTCGGGTCTGTGTGCAGGAAGAGGCAAGATATTTGTTTGAAATCTGCTTGGGTATAATTTTCTGAAGCCTGTACCTAATAATAGCATCACAGCATAGCTCTGATAGAGAAGCAGCCATTATAAATATACATATAATGCAGATATTTGTGAAAACATTGACAGGCAAGACAGTGACCCTGGAGGTAAATCCAGAAGACGTATGTTGAAACGTTTATATAGGAACAATGGTGGAAAATATCAGAATCAGATTATCAGCAGCAGCTATAAAGCAGCAACAGTGTCTTCTGGATTTACCTCCAGGGTCACTGTCTTGCCTGTCAATGTTTTCACAAATATCTGAATTATATGTATATTTATAATGGCTGCTTCTCTATCAGAGCTATGCTGTGATGCTATTATTAGGTACAGGCTTCAGAAAATTTTACCCAAGCAGATTTCAAACAAATATCTTGCCTCTTCCTGCACACAGACCCGAGCCTGGCTGATATTTCTACAGCACTGATGGGCAGGGATTTGGAAATGTGAAACAAGACAGGAAATTTGTTACAATGATGAGTTAGAATTAATTACTGACAAGATTATTATTGATTACAGATATGTTTTCAGGTTTATTTTTTTGCATCGATTATGAAGTTGTTAGATAGAACATGTGGCAGATATTATTATAGTGATGGCAATGTTGCAGAGAGAAACAAGATTGTAACAAGAGAGCCTGAAAAATACAGAAACAAAACATCTCATACATCCAGATTGTTGCAGGTTGTCATATCTTATAGAGGTTTGTTCTGAATATAATTAAATTTATACTCAATGTCCCTATCTCTGACAGAGCTGTGCTGTGATGAGGTACAGGCTTCAGAGCAGATTTCAAACAAATATCTTGCCTCTTCCTGCATACAGACCCGAGCCTGGCTGAGCACTGATGTGAAGGGATTTGGAACTGCATGTAAAACAAGAAGGAAATTTGTTACACTGATGAGAAGAAAATTAAACTTGTTAGAATTGATTATTGAGAATTATTGATTATAGATATATGTCCCTATCTCTGACAGAGCTGTGCTGTGATGAGGTACAGGCTTCAGAGCAGATTTCAAACAAATATCTTGCCTCTTCCTGCATACAGACCCGAGCCTGGCTGAGCACTGATGTGAAGGGATTTGGAAATGTGAAACAAGAGAGGAAATTTGTTACACTGATGAGAAGAAAATTAAACTTGTTAGAATTGATTACTGACTTATTGATTACAGATATGTTTTCAATTAAATTTAAACTCAATGTCCCTATCTCTGACAGAGTTATGCTGTGATGCTGTTATTAGGTACAGGCTTCAGAGCAGATTTCAAACAAATATCTTGCCTCTTCCTACATACAGACCCGAGCTTGGCTGAGCACTGATGGGTAGGAATTTGGAACTGCATGCAAAACAAGACAGGAAATTTGTTACACTGATGAGAAGAGCTACTGACAAGAAAAAATATTATTGATTACAGATAAGTTGTTAGAGCATATAATCATAGAACATGTGGCACGGCAATGAGATTGTAACAAGAGAGAACCTGAAAAATACAGAAACATAAAAACAATAAAACATCTCATACATCCAGATTGTTGCAGGTTGTCATATCTTATAGAGGTTTATACTCAATGTCCCTGTCTCTGACAGAGCTGTGCTGTGATGTTATTATTAGGTACAGGCTTCAGAAAATTATACCCAAGCAGATTTCAACTATGCCTGTTCCTGCATACAGACCCCCCGAGCCTGGCTGATATTTCTACAGCACTGATGGGCAGGGATGGAACTGCATGTGAAACAAGACAGGAAATTTGTTACACTGATGAGAAGGAATTGATTACTGACAAGAATAATGATTATTGATTACAGATATGTTTTCACAATAAAATTTATACTCAATGTCCCTGTCTCTGACAGAGCTGTGCTGTGATGTTATTATTAGGTACGGGCTTCAGAAAATTATACCCAAGCAGATTTCAACTATGCCTTTTCCTACATACAGACCCGAGCCTGGCTGATATTTCTACAGCACTGATGAGCAGGGATTTGGAACTACATGCAAAACAAGACAGGAGAAGAGCCTATTAAAAATTAAACTTGTTAGAATTGATTACTGTTATTGATTACAGATATGTTTTCAGGTTTAGATTATGAAGTTGTTTGCATAGAAGATGTGGCAGATATTATTATAGTGGTGGCAATGTTGCAGAGAGAAACAAGATTGTAACAAGAGAGCCTGAAAAATACAGAAACATAAAATCAATAAAACATCTCATACATCCAGATTATTGCATGCAAATTTCAACTACAAATATCTTGCATGTTCCTACACACAGACCCGAGCCTGGCTGATATTTCTACAGCACTGATGGGCAGGGATGGAACTGCATGTGAAACAAGACAGGAAATGTGTTACACTGATGAGGAGAAGAGCCTATTAAGAATTAAACTTGTTAGAATTGATTACTGACAATTATTGATTACAAATATGTTTTCATTGAAGTTGTTAGAGCATATAATCATAGAACATGTGGCAGATATTATTATAGTGATGCAGAGAGAAACAAGATTGTAACAAGAGAGCCTGAAAAATATGTCCTTATCTCTGATAGAGCTATGTTGTGATGCTATTATTAGGTACAGGCTTCAGAAAATTATACCCAAGCAGATTTCAAACAAATATCTTGCCTCTTCCCACACATAAATTTGAGCCTGGCTGATATTTCTACAGCACTGATGGGCAGGGATTTGGAACTGCATGTGAAACAAGACAGGAAGAGCCTATTAAAAATTAAACTTGTTAGAATTGATTACTGACTTATTGATTACAGATTTTATACTCAATGTCCCTATCCTCTGACAGAGCTATGCTGTGATGAGGTACAGGCTTCAAAAAATTATACCCAAGCAGATTTCAACTATGCCTCTTCCTACATACAGACCCGAGCCTGGCTACAGCACTGCTATGCAGGGATTTGGAACTGCATAAGACAGGAAATGTGTTACACTGATGAGAAGAGCCTATTGAAAATTAAACTTGTTAGAAATGATTACTGAATTATTAATTACAGATATTACTCATTGTCCCTATCTCTGACAGAGCTGTGCTGTGATTAGGTACAGGCTTCAAAACAGATTTCAAACAAATGTCTTGCCTCTTCCTGCATACAGACCCGAGCCTGGCTGATATTTCTACAGCACTGATGGGGCAGGGATTTGGAACTGCATAAGACAGGAAATGTGTTACACTGATGAGAAGAGAATTAAATTACACTTGCAGCAAATATTTATTTACCTTGATTGCTGTCTCTGCTGAAATAATCAGGGCTGCCTGCTGCGACTTGATTCCCAACTGCCAGATTCCTGTGCCTGAAATCACACTGAGAGGCTGGACAAAACTCTCCCACAGTTGCATATGTCATGCAAATTATTCCGCCCCAGTGCCTCAACAATACAATCATAAGTGCAATCTCTAAATTTTTGCCTTATAAAATACATGACAAGCTCATTCAAATATATATAGTTGGAATTTGATTCAAACTCTGGATTGAAATCTTCACCACTGTACAAATTCCCATTATCAGTTGTAACAAATTCAATCTTCTTATCTATAGATATTCTGTTAATAATTTTATTTGAATATGTATAATGTCTCCAATTTAAACTCTGAGATGCTATCATAGGCATCCTATACTCTAAACAATGCTCATAGCAATTGTTGAACCAATAATTGTCAAACAATTTCAACCTTAAATCATAATGGCACCTGTCTGTATAAAAATTAACAAACAATCCAACAATTCTCCTGAACCTGCTGTATACAAGCCTTTCAAACTTGGTGATAAAATTGAGATAGAGGCATTGGAATGGCCTGTCACTGGCAAGCACCCACTGCATTTCAGTTTCATTTTGCACTGTAAACAGGTCATACTCGGACAGGCCAAAGAATCTAAGCTTTAAATCATCAACAAGTGACTTAGATTTTATGTATTTTGAAATACATCTTCTCTCAAAAAATCCTGTGTCAAGATTATCCATGCAATTAGATAGAATACACACTGCCTTCTATAAGTTAATTGCTTGCTGCTGCTGCTGCCTTGTATTCCTCAGAAACTGCTTATGTGCTCAAAACTTGTTGTACCTCTTAAACAAAAATAAATATTAGAATTTTGTTATGTTTATTATATAAAATTTCTTGGGGTTCAAATCAAAATTCTATGCTTAATAAAAAAATATCAGTTGGGTTCAGCAGTGTGTTTTGTATATTTAGTGTGTGTGTGTGTGTATGTGTGTGAATATTTTTGGCTTTGGTATTTATATAAAATTTCTTGGGGTTCATATCAAAACTCTATACTTAATAAAAAATATCAGTTGGGTTCAACAATGTGCTTTGTGTGTGTGTGTGTGTGTGTGTGTGTGTGTGTGTGTGTGTGTGAGGGTGGCTTAGTTTTAAGTGTAGCCAAAAAAAATATCAAGAGGGGCATATTTTTAACAAGCTTATGGACAACAATCTGACAGAAGTGCCTTTTGTAAGTGTGGACAAATCAATCTGAGGGGCTCATCATTTCACAGGAACTTCCCGAGGGCATTTTTACAAAAATCTTGGATTAGACGGAGTACCACACTTGAGCAAAAAGCTTTTGGGAAATAATCACCAAAACAAAGGATGTTGGCTTACCTTCTTGTTTATTCTAGACGAACACTACAGCTACACTACAAACACTGAGTAATACCGAAGGAAAACACTGAGTAATAACGAAGGAGACCGCTCCAGTCGTTGTCCTCGCGATGCCTGGAAATCTCCCTCTCTCTGTTTTTCGTCCCCAGTCTTTCACCCCTGCTTCCAGGGGTCAAATCACCTCGCGTCTGGTAAGGCGGTTCCTTCTCCCCCCGTTAGGTGGCAGCAAAAGTCAGCGGCTTTCGGTGGCTGTCGCTACACCAGCCCCCCACGGAGAAAAAGGGTTACACCTTGTGTGGGAGGCGAAATGTTACGCGTCGACCAGAACGGGTGACGTAGTCACCTCTTGGTGACGGACTCTCTTGACGTTGCGCCGATGGTGGTTGGTTGGTGGGGGGGTGCGTTGGTGTGTCTGAGGAATCCTTGGTGTGTGGGACGTCCTCCGTCCAGGTGTAGGCAGGTTTGACCCGGTCAATGCTGACGCGGGTCTCACGACCGTTGAGACGCAGTGTGAAGGTCTTGCCGTCTTTGCTTAGGACTTGGTGTGGTCCGGAATACGGTGGTTGGAGGCTGCCTCGTACGGAGTCGTCACGGAGAAAGACGTGGGTGCAGGTTGACAGGTCCTTGAATACGAAGGTGCTGGGTTGATAATGACGGGAACCGGATTGTGGTCGCAAGCGAGCCATGTGTTGCCGAAGTCTGGAAATCAGGTCGGAAGGGTCTTCCATCCGGGTGGCTGTTGGTGGCACGATGAGCTCTCCTGGGAGTCGGAGCGGTTCGCCGTACACCAGTTCGGCAGGCGATGCTGCGAGGTCATCTTTGATGGCTGCGCGAATCCCAAGGAGCACGAGGGGCAGGGCTTCTATCCAGGTGGAGCCAGGGTGGCACATGAGTGCTGCCTTGAGGTGGCGGTGAAAGCGCTCGACCATGCCGTTGGCGCACGGGTGGTAGCTGGTGGTGCGATGGCGCTCGGAGCCGATGGTCCGTCCTAGTTCGCGGAAGAGTTCTGATTCAAATTGCCGCCCTTGATCTGTTGTGATGCGGGCGGGGGAACCGAATCGCGAGATCCAACACGATGTGAAGGCCGTCGCGACGTCCGCCGCGGTGATGCGTTCCAAGGGGAAGGCTTCGGGCCAACGGGTGAAACGGTCCACGGCTGTCAGGCAGTACTTATAGGGTCCCGCTGATGGGAGAGGCCCGATCAGATCGATGTGCACGTGCTGAAACCTTGCGGACGGAGGAACGAAATTGCCCAATGGAGCGTGCACGTGTCGGGAAACTTTGGTGCGCTGGCAGTCTTGGCACGATCGGGCCCAAGCGCGACAGTCTTGCTGGACTCTGGGCCAGACAAAACGCGACGCGATTAGGCGCGCGGATGCTCGGGTACCGGGATGACTGAGGCCGTGCAAGGCATCAAATATGCGTCGGCGGTGCGCGGCGGGTACATACGGCCGGGGTTTCGCGGTGGAGGTGTCGCAGTAGAGCTTGACTTCGGTGCCAGGTATGTCCATGAGCTGGAGGTGGAGGTCGCAATCGCCGTTCAGGAGCTCACGGAGCTCATCGTCCTCTTCTTGGGCGGAGGCGAGGGAGCGCAGATCGGGGGAGGGGGTGTTCCCGCGAACTGCATCCACCCGCGATAGCGCGTCCGCCACCACGTTAGAGGTGCCTTCAATGTAGCGGATGTCCGTGGTGAACTGAGCGATGAAGGAAAGTTGGTTGAGTTGCACTGGAGGTAGTTTGTCACGCCGCTGCTGGAAGGCGTAGGTGATGGGCTTGTGATCCACGTATATGGTGCAGTGTTGCGCTTCCAGGATGTGACGAAAGTGCTGAACGGCTGCGTAGACTGCGAGAAGTTCGCGGTAGTACGGTGGCCACTCGGACTGCTTGGTGGTGAGTTTCCGGGAGAAAAAGGCGAGGGGTTGCCACGAGCCGTTGGCGAACTGTTGCAGGCATGCACCGACGGAGGTGGCGGAGGCATCGGTGAAAAGTCCAAGCGGGGCCTCGGGATGCGGATGGGCCAGGAGCGTGGCGTTGGCAAGGCTGGTCTTGCAGGCCTCGAAAGCTTGTTCTAGGTCCGGCGTCCATGGGAATGGCTGGGATCCTCGGAGGGTGGTGACGGCAGCATGCAGAGGAGCTTGGTGTTTGGCAGAGGATGGTAGGAAACGACGGTAGAAGTTGATCATGCCGAGGAAGCGACGCACGCCGCGAGCCGTGGCTGGTCGTTTGAAGTCCTGTAGGTCTGCGATGCGGTCGGGAAGCGGTCGTATGCCGGCAGCGGAGACTTCGTACCCAAGGAACGTGACGCAGGGGGTCCCAATCACACACTTCTGGGTGTTAATCAGGATGCCGTGGTCCGAGAGACGTCCGAAGAGGGCGCGTAGGTGTTCGCGGTGTTCCTCGTGGTTGCGTGATGAGACGAGTATATCGTCGATGAATGGAAAGCAGAAATCCAGTCCTGAGAGCACTTCGTCGATGAAACGCTGGAACGTCTGCCCGGCGTTGCGTAGTCCGAAGGTCATGTATGGGAACTCGAACAACCCGAATGGCGTGGTGATCGCTGTCTTCGGGATGTCGTCTGGGTTGACAGGAATTTGTGTGTACGCCTTGACCAAGTCGATGACCGAGAAGACGGTGCATCCGTGGAGGTGGTTGCTGAAATCGTGGATGTGCCTCACTGGATAGCTGTCCGGAATCGTCCGGGCATTGAGGCCACGGTAGTCCCCGCACGGTCTCCAGCCCTCCGTTTTCTTGGGTACCATGTGCAGCGGCGAAGACCAAGGGCTGTCGGAGCGACGTGCGGTGCCTTCGCGCAACATGGAGTCGAATTCGGCCTTGGCTATTTGTAGGCGATCTGGAGCAAGGCGGCGAGGTCGGCTAGACACGGGGGGGCCCGGGGTCGTCCGGATGTAGTGAACCGTGGAGTGACGAACTTCTCGCGGCGTGCCGGCGGGACGCGTGAGCGTCGGGAAATCGGCTAGGACGTCGCTGTATGAAGAATCGTTCGACAAGGCCTTGATGCTGGGTTGCATAGTGTTCGTTGGCTGGCAGGGAGCCGAGAGTCCCGTTCGTCCATCGAGCAGGCGCTTGTTGCGACAATCCGGCAGCAGCTCAAAGTGGTCCAGGAAGTCCGATCCGATGATGGGCACGGAAACGTCCGCGACGACGAAACGCCATGAAAACTCGCGACGCAGGCCGAGTTTGAGGCAGAGGGGCAGAATTCCGTACGTCTTGATCGTCGAGTCGTTTGCGGCACTGAGCACGTAGTCGGTCGGATGGCGTCGGTCCGGGAGCAAACGTCTCGGGAAACAACAAATATCCGACCCTGTGTCGACGAGGAAGCGGTGGCGGCTATAGCGGTCGGTCACGTACAGGCGGCTTCCACCAGGACGGCAGCCGTTTGCCGCGACTAGCGGCTGCCGTTGGTGTTTGTTGTCGCGGGCGCGTACGTGCATGGGTCGTTGCACCTCTGAGCCTGGTCGCCGAAGCGGTGGTGATACCAGCATATTCCCTCATCTCTTCCTCTTGACGGCGATCTGCGGCCGTAGCGGCGCGGGCTGGTACGGTCACGCGATTGCGAGCGGCCACGGAAGGCGCGAAAGTCGCTTTGCAGGGACGCGACTTGACGAGTTAGCTCCTCGACGCGTTGGAGAAGCCGAACCGTGTCGGAGGCGGGCGCGAGTGGCGTCGCGGTCGCGGTCGCGGTCGCGCAGATAGCCGGCGGGTTGGGCGAGACGAACTGTGCGGCGATGTTGCTTGTCGCGGGGGTGAGCATGTAGGGGCTCACCTCCACGATGCGGTCCGCGAGCGTGGCAAGTTGGTCCAGCGGAAGTTCCGAAGACTGCACCTGCAGAATCGCTTGAACTTGAGCGGGCAGGCGTTGGAGCCACAACGTGCGCAGCAAGTCGTCACGCATGGGAGTGGTGCCTGCGAGTGACTGGAGGTGACGTAGGAACTGGGACGGTTTGCGACTGCCCATTTCTTCTTCCATCAGGATCTGCCGCAATCGTTGATTTTCAGACAGGGAAAATCTTCGCGTGAGTTCTGTCCGCAGCCGGGTGTAAGGGTCGGTTGCCGGTGGTGTACGTATAATGTCTCTCACTTCGAACGCGTACCGACCTTCTAACTGTCCCACGACGTATGCGAACTTCGTCTCCTCCCGGGTGATGTGGGCGATGGTGAACTGGGCCTCCACTTGGGAGAACCACAATTCCATGTCCTCGGGCCAGAATGGGGGAGCTTCACACTCACTCGATGTGCGGAGTCCTGTTGCGATTGTACTGCGTGCGGTGCTGGAGTCCTCGGTTGAAGTGCTTGCTGTCTGAGTTGCTCGTTTTCCCGCCTGAGTTGGTCGAGCTGCGCTTGAAGTTCCTCTGTCATCGCGGTGTAGTTGGTGCGTCCAGAACAAAGGGGGATTGGGCGCGTCGTCTAGCGTGAACTTGTTCGATCCGGCTGGTATGGTACACAAAGGGGGTAATCACAATTCACGGCCCCCAAAAAAAAACGATCACGTCGGGGTCACCAGTTTGGGAAATAATCACCAAAACAAAGGATGTTGGCTTACCTTCTTGTTTATTCTAGACGAACACTACAGCTACACTACAAACACTGAGTAATACCGAAGGAAAACACTGAGTAATAACGAAGGAGACCGCTCCAGTCGTTGTCCTCGCGATGCCTGGAAATCTCCCTCTCTCTGTTTTTCGTCCCCAGTCTTTCACCCCTGCTTCCAGGGGTCAAATCACCTCGCGTCTGGTAAGGCGGTTCCTTCTCCCCCCGTTAGGTGGCAGCAAAAGTCAGCGGCTTTCGGTGGCTGTCGCTACAAGCTCATATGGGCATGTTGAGCAAGTTTTAAGTGTAGCCAAATCTGCCTGAGGGGGGTTCATCATTTCTCGGGTTTATAGTATATACTTTTATACTACTAAAAGTTTGCGGAGAAATGGTGCAGTTTGCAATTGAACACCGAATAGATATTGTTGAATTTTACATAAAGACAGGGTCCATTAAAGAGACTAAAGAAATGTTTGTGGCGAAATACGTCGGTATGAAGCCTCCCACAACCAATGCAATTCAAAAGATGTATAACCAATGGAGGACTACAGGATCCGTTAGTAATGTTTTGAAGAAGAAGCGTCCGACAGTGAAGACCCCGGTGGTAATGGACAGAATTCGCAGTAACATATTGAGAAGCCCCAAGAAATCGATACGAAGATTATCTCAACAAGTTGGTGTATCCCGCACAACATGCCATCGTGTACTAAAAGAGCTCCATTTCCGACCATTTCGTGTGACCGTAGTGCATGAATTGAAAGAACCAGACAAAGCTAAACGAGTTACTTATTGCAACTGGATGTTATATTCGATTGCTGATGGTTACTTGGATCCTATGCTCTTCTTCATGACAGATGAAGCTTGGTTTCATCTTTCTGGTTACATCAACTCACAGAATTGTAGATTTTGGTCACAGGATAACCCACACGTCGTGCATGAGGAACCTCTTCACCCAGAGAAGATAGGCGTTTGGTGTGCAGTGTCGGGAACACGCATTATCCAACCAATTTTATTTGAAGAGACTATCAACAGCGAAAGATATTTGAGTCGTTCTATGCACAGTTAACAGAAAATGAAAAAAGAGACGGCGTCTTTCAACAAGATGGTGCCACTGCCCACACCTCCAACCAGAGTATGACCCGTATAAGTGAAGTGTTTCCCGAAAACAGGCTTGTCAGCAAAAACCTTTGGCCTCCGCGATCGCCGGACTTAACATCTTGTGATTTTTATTTATGGGGAGCTCTGAAAGGAAAAGTGTACGCTAATAACCCTCATACGATAGACCAACTGAAAGAGAACATCACAAACGAGATAAATAACATCTCCCCTGAAGAATTACGACGTGTTTCTCAGAACATTGTACTGCGAGCGCAGCGATGCCTGGATGCTGGTGGATGGCACTTTCAGCATTTGTTATAAACCAGACAGTTTTACAGTTTTACACAGTAAGTGTACCTAACCTAACATAAGATGTGAAAATGTAATTATATGATGACACATGTCTTGAAACTCTGCAGTATTTACATATGAAAAAACAATTCAACTAGTATGAAAAGCAGTCAGTGAGTCGTACCACTTTTAAGTGGGACACCCGATAGAACACAAAATGTTGACAAACTTCCCAAAAATTGAACAATAGAATGGATAGTAGGAGAAGAAAATTGATGATAAATAATGTAGAAAAATACTACCTTATTTTCAATATAATTAGGTTAATTTTAATTCTCATGTGTTTTCAATAAAACCTTTGGGTGGGGATATTCTTTTTGGACCAAACTGTAATTCAAAGATGCATGCGTTGATTGACACCTGAGAAGATCTCGTCGATTCAGGATTGCCGATCTACAGTACCGAGGCTTCTAAAAGCTTGTTTGAGGATTTTTGAGATGAAATCTTCAAGACCTTGCTTCGTAGATGGATTGTTACAGTTGGCACTCGGAACCTGATCAAGAATGGACAAAAGACGCAATGTTTATCATTGATATTTTTGTCGAAAAGTTAATCCGAGGTAACGTTCCTGATTCATATTGGAATCCACTGTTCTGCATCATGTCAGAAAACATTAATATTTATCCTCTAGGATTTGTCTTGAGGCGAGGTTCTCCTTTCATTGAACCTTTCCCAGGTGTTGTTGACACGTGCGTAGAATCTGGTTTGACCCAGTTCTGGAATGAGGAATCCCTCCTTGAATATGATTGGGCCTACAGGAAGATGGTCAAGTACATTGAGAAGGAAGAGGATATAGTATTTGAATTGGATCACTTGCAGGGCAGGGCGCCTTTGCTATTATTATTGCGGGTCTTTGTTGCAGCATTGTTGCGATCTTGTTTGAACTGTTATTATCAATCATGGAAAAAAGGAAGAAGTATACCATGTGTGTGTATCCTTGTTGGTATGAGCACAAATGTGTATGTGTGTCCCGTGCACGTTTTTGTGTACGTTTGCACGATGCACGTCGCGGTATAACACAAACCTTCGTCTCTGGAGTGGAGGACCATAATGTTGCATTCCATAGGTTTGATTCACTACGGATGTTTAGTGGAATGACACTCAGACTGCTATTAAACAATAACATATTCTTGAAACACACACACTAAATGATTACTAAACTTTGCCACGATGCAATGCAATGAACGGAGTGACTCAGTGCGTATGCTTCGCCATTTGAAGCTCGAGAGTCAACTTGATCTTGGTTCGAGAGTATGAACAGAGGAGTGTAAGAAACTGCATTTTCCTGCCATCTATTGATTAAAAAACAATTAATTAATCAATTGTGAGTTCAGACGCCATGTTCAATTCGCCAAGATAATTGTTGTTTGGACGTCTGCCTGGAAATCACTGGTAGGCGGTGTGAACCACACATAAAAGACGACGACGATAATTATGGTAGTTACACAATAAAAAATATAATCATTACACATGGGAATATTTTAAACAGCATATTAACATAATGCACAAAAGATAATCTGCACGTGTAGGGGAAAAGTTGAAAATTTCCTCACATGATGAGAACCCTTGAAATTATTTCGGACAGGAACAAAATTCCAGTCTGCTATTCAAGATGGCAAAAGGTAAATTCTTAAATCCTATAACTTGATTTCTGCAAATACTGGAGGGCTGAAAATGCCTACTTTTAAACTAATCTATTTTAAGTGATCTGATTTTTTATATTTTTTTTCCTAACAGTAGGATAAAAATTTGGATAAAAAGTTCTCCAGGAGCGTATCTGTAGCCGTTGCTTCTTACAAGTGGCAACCAGTGTTCTTGTAGTGTACAGGATGTCTTTACAGTGGAAATGAAAAATAATTAGATTTAGAATTAGAAATTCTTTATTCATGGGCGAAGTTCAGCCTGTGGCTGCTCTACCACTTAACAAGCAAAATCTATTACAATAAAACAAACAAAATACAATTACTACTATAACATAAGAATTCCATTATATTTTCACTTCTAAATATTTCAGTAATTACCACTCTAAAAAGATAAAAACAATTTTACTCATTCACACACATCAAAGTAATTAAGAATTATAATGAATGAATTATAATTATGCATTCAGTAATTAATACTCTAGAGAGATAAACACAATTTTACTCATTCTCACACATCAAAGTAATTATAAATTATAATGAATGAATTATAATTATGCATTCAGTAGTTAACACTAAAAAGATAAAGAGAATTTTACTCGGTAAATTTTCCGTACCCGGAAAACGCATGAAACTCGCTATTTATGTCACTTTTCATATTCGTATTTACGTATTCTGCATTAAGAAACATTGCTGAAGGTGGCATTGCGCTTTTTCACGGAAATAATCTATATTTTCGACGTATGAAGTAAGTTTTGTTCGTTTCTCTTTCCCTTCGGTAACACGCTAAATGGCGGTCACAGTTTCACTACCGTAGTCGGCATGCAGTGTTTCCACTCCACTCCACCCAAAAATACCTACGTTTCCCCACAAACCATTGACGCATAACCCCACGAACCATTTTCGGTAAGGTTAGGTTAGGTTGGGTCACGTTTTGGTTAGAATTGTTAAAAATTGGTTTAGAAAAAAAATGCGTAGCCCCAGGAACCATTTACACATAGCCCCACGAACCATTGACACATAGCCCCACGAACCACTGACACATAGCCCCACAAACCATTTGCGGAAACGTACTTCTTCAGTTACTAAAACACGTGTTTGGAAACACTGACCAGGATTACGTCATCACACACAGGCAACATCCGCCTGGAAGGAAATGGATGCAACAGCTTTCGTGCATCGGTCACACATTTATATCGAAAAATACATGATTTACTGGCTAAATTCAATGAACGATGCGAGAAAACACTTCCCCGAACTTCCACAAGTCTAAAGAAACAGCATTCGGTAAGTAATTTCTCCTGTAAAATTTAAGAAATCCGTTTTCCGAATACGGAAAATTTATCTTTTACTCATTCACACACAATCTTATCTGGATCTTTGTAACACATACTGTACAAGTCATGAGCTGTTAATAAATGGCATATAACTTATTATTATTATTATACAATCTCTTATCACTATTATTGATTTGTCCTTCTACCTCTTGATTAAAATTGTTCTATGGATTAAGAATAATCTGTAAATTTTTGAAGAATGTTAAAATAAAGCAAGACGACACATAAACACACACACACAACACACTCATACACGCACGCACTGTCAAGGATAGAAGAACAGATATTCGCACATACACCATGTATAATTAAAAAAAATAAGAGTTACTTAAAATACACATACCGTAGTAGGCCTATATCCTTATCAATTAATTAATGGGTTTGTAAGAAATTCTATCCCAAGGCGGAAAGGTGTACAATATCTCCAAGAATGGGAAATTGCACAAACACAAACAAGCTCTTCTGATAGTATATTTATATTCTCCAATTTTTATTCTAATTTTTACGTTAGATGTAAACCGTGTCTTCATGTTATTTTTAATCGCGTATGACGGTTTGATGACCCATTTTTTATAGGATAAGCTGCAGGATATTACAACTTATTGTACAACTATGTCAAGTCATACATTATCATACAACTTGCATACAGTTTATTCCAAATAATGTGGTAAAATTCGAGAACTATTAACGTTAGCTAAAATTTGATTGTAGACTTTGAAAGCTTCTCTCAGTCCGGAATATGTCTACATCTATCTTTTATTGTCAGAAAATAGCAATCTGGTAAAAGTGTTGTAATTTATGTTAAACATGTGTCAATGTGAAAAACATACAACTTACAATCCTATATCGTTTGAATTGTTTCTTTTTATTATTGTTACAAATAAACTTGAATCCCCTATCACCTATATATAGCAGTGAAGATTCTGAGTAAGAAGCGTTTGAAAATGTTAACACTTTTCACGTCACACTGTTATTCTAGTGTACCTTGTAAATAGATGTTACTCACGTCAAAACAAAGTTTCATCATATTCATTCACTCTACCAACAGTTTATCTTTATAGATGTGCAGCGCTTGTCTATTGAGAGAGAAAGCAATAATCAAATATACCAATGCATTACAATGCTCGCACATTGCATTATGAGTAGAATATTGTGTATACCTTTGAGAAAAATGTTAATTTGATTCGGGGAGAAGTGTGTGAACACATTTTCTGTTCGTTCACCACAAGTTGCAAATATTTGACTTCTCGGTGTCCTTGAAGAGAATGAATTCTTTCCAATCTGGCTTCTGTTTGAGAGAGAAGTACAGAATTCCATTCAATATACAAGTATTAAACTCGTTTTACAGTTCTGGGTCTCGCGAAGAACAGGCTATTCCTTAATACAAGTATCAATTTCTCAAAGCAATAAGGGTAAAATACTGAACAGAAGCCGTAAGAATTCCTACAAAAAGCAGCACCGAGGAATGTGGTTTGATGCCAATTGAATGGGACAAGTGAACAGGAACAGAACCAGAAAAAAAGTTGGAAAGGAAGAGTGGAGTATGCTGAATGATACGACAAACGTCGTTGGCAGCAATTGACACCTGGGAATTCGATTTTATAGAACTGGTTCGGTACCTTCTGCAATGTTGGAACACGCATCACAGAACGCAATTCCGAATCAAGAGACACAGGTGACATCTTTATAATCGGAACTGAAAGTAAACTTGCTGCATATGGTAACTACCTCTTTAGTACTAACTTCCAATTTATATCTGTTATCTATCGACAGGGTGCAACACTGACTCATCTAGTTGGTTACACGGTACAACACTGACTCGTCTAGTTGGTTACAGGGTGCAACACTGGCTCGTCTAGTTGGTTACACGGTGCAACACTGACTCGTCTAGTTGGTTACAGGGTGCAACACTGACTCGTCTAGTTGGTTACAGGGTGCAACACTGACTCGTCTAGTTGGTTACAGGGTGCAACACTGACTCGTCTAGTTGGTTACAGGGTGCAACACTGATTCGTCTAGTTGGTTACAGGGTGCAATACTGACTCGTCTAGTTGGTTACACGGTGTAACACCGGCTCGTTTACTCCGTTGATTTGGTGTCAAGTAGTGCATTTCGTGTCTGCACCGTTTGCACTAAATTCTGGAGCGGTGTAATGTGTGGTGTATGATCACGTGGTGCGTGCTGACTAATCAAATGAACGTATAAAGCAGGAGATAGGCATTTATTGAATCTTCTGAATCTAGGTAGTGATTGCTGCCACAACAATTTCAAGCAATACGATTGGCTGACGTGACGTGACGTTAGGTTAGATAGAAGAAGAAAAAAATACAAAAGAGAAGAAGAATAGGTGTTGTGAAACTAATTCCAACCATTCGTCTACTCTGTTCAACGTCATTTCCTTGCACCAGCCTCACACCGGGATACACATGGAATATACCTAATGTCAGAAAGTGTTGCAAACTAGACTGGGCTAATTTGTTTACAGATGTATTAGTTCACCGGACACTGAAAACTTTCTATTTTCAACGTGAGCCACTCTTTCAAACCGTAAAACAGATAACTTTATACGGATGCAAGAAATAAAACGGACATGCTGCTGCTTCGAAGAGGCATTGTCAGTAGCAACAACAATGCAGTACTTTCTAACAATACATCTTCCTGAGAATGCATTCTGCATGACTGGAAAGTACATTTCCGTTTATGTATTTTAAAAACCTTGTTATCTCATGGCTATTGTCATGAATATTGACTGTTTTCGTGTTTTTATTGTTCTGCGAAAAACAAAGAAACGTAAAGAGTTGACGACAGATCTTGTAGCTGTAAATAACTTTCTCTTACATGCTAACAATGTACCCAACTTGGCTCCTTTGAAGTAAAATTTAGGGCCTTTCTTAGCTATTTCTTATATCAGAAAGGAATACCAAAATCTCTGTTTCAATTTTTATCCCTTATTAGTAGGGAACGGATTTTAAGGTGTAGCACCTTTCCAAAAATATAGCTGTTTTCACACCGATTGTTTAAGGTATGTACGAAATCAAGTAAAATGAACACACTTTGTTGCATCTTTTTGTGAGATTAGCACATTTACCCCCTTTCTACTGTAGCCCCCTTTGATGCTTTTCTTTCATGTTTTGTTTTGTTAAAACATTGGACAGAAAAATAAATGTTTTTCACTCTTATTAAGCAGCTACGTACATCCTACAGTCTCATCTTCTAGAGCAAAATGAGCTAGCTATAAAGTGGTAAAATATAAATTATATATGTCTTATTAATTATGTTAGTTGCTGCAGTGTTGAATAAAGGACCTGAATAAAGACATTTTATCATCACCTTTTTCTGCACCTTCTTGAAAACAGTTTCAGAACCTTTTTTTTCCCCTTTCTCGATCATAATTTTGCACCTTAAAATCCGTTCCCTACTTATTAGTATGAACAAATCATAATTGCAACCAAAGTCCCCGGCATTCAGTTAGGCATTTTGTTGGCACTGATGATAAGAGCTTTTTCTGAAGTTTGGTCTTTTGTTCATTGAAGATTTATTTTTCCTTTTTAAACGTTTAGCTAGGTGAGAGGGGCGTTTTAACTCCTTCATTATTGATTGATTTGGTATATTTTACTTCGCTTTTCTGCCACTCTTCACTAATCGCGAAGATGAGGATGAGTGATGATTTCATGAAATTGATGGACACTCACAAACAAGGACACCCGCAGGATATCTTCTCAAGGGGGCAAAGTCACAGAAATTTTATCATCATCATCATCATCATCATCATTATTATTATTATTATCATTACTGCTGTTATTGTTTTGATGTTGTTATTATTATTATTATTATTATTATATTCCTGTTACTACTACTACTACTACTTACGTTTTTTTTAAAATTACATACATTTGTAATTTCCATATTCTGCGTATCTATATACAATTTGCATAACTGTATACTTAAGATTAATTCATGTGGGTCAAAAACCTTTTATTATAGTTAAATAATCAGTGTAAAATAGACTATAAGCTTAAATGTGACCCAATTTCAAATAATAATAACACTTAGTTGCTGTAACTTACGGCCTGTAAGTCGCAGAAACCAATACTTTTTGTTATAAAATAACGCTACAATTTTACCATTCGAATTAAATTAACTATTTTCAGAAATCTCATGGGGGTGGGGGCAAGTGAACCACCTGGTCCGGTCCTGCGGACGCCCATGCTCACAAACAACACCCATGCCCAAGCCGGGATTGAAACCTGAGGACCTCTGGCATCGTAGCGCGCTGTGCTAATCACTCCGCCACGGAGGCAGAGGCTTGCTTCCTCTTAATCCAACCAAACACGACATTAACACTTTGGTGGCAAAACTTTAGAGACTTTTCCAGGTTCATTTTATCCTTGATTTAGCCTCTTTCAACTACCAAGAGATGGCAACACTGTGGGTTTGATTGCGTCAACGACCTTTTCTTCTCTTGGCGGCAAATGCAAATGTCTGAAGAAGATGAATTTCAGAAATGGCTAGAGATCGTGAGGAATTGCCTGTCCTCTCCAGACAAGCGGGGTACACCGGGTTACGTGAAGCGATTCACGGAATTCTTGCATCTGGAACCTGGAATGAAGAAGTTTCCCACCGCCAAAGGTCCGTCAGTTGGATTCTTGGTGCGATAAGATCTCGCACAACACAATCAGAAGCTGGACGGTAGAGAGAAAGGTTGGAGATAAGACCAAAAATGATGAGCATGCGAGTATGACTAATATTCCTTGGATGAGAAGTTATGGTCCATGGAGTTGAGTGAGAGTACTACAAGGAGTGTCATACTAAGTAAGGTTGTGATTTGGCAACAACAACCACTGTTTACTTCTGTAGACGGACATGCATGTATGTTTCTTCTCGTTTTAAGGAAGGGGGAGGCGTTTTGCATGAAGTACACGTTCATTTCAAAGCTGGAAAACCGTGCAAGAGTATTTACAAGCAATTTAGGAAAGGTTTTGACATGGTCATTTAGGACTACGATTTCTATTTATTTATTTATTTACATTAACGAACTCAACAGGCTGACGCCCAGTTAGAGAGATAACGTTAGATAATGGGTCAGAGATACAGGTTTTCATACATGCTTCAGTGAGCGCTATTTGATAGTGTTTTCATTACAGAGTTTTTAAATTGCACATGCAGGATAAATCAATGTTTTCCTAAGGCATTGTAGAGAACATTCATTCTCCAGATAGATGATTTCTTGACAATGTTTGTTCGCGCTCTATTGACAAAAAATGTTTGATGTGTTTTTGTTAGGAATGTAAAGGTAAAGGTAAAGTGCTCCCCTGTGCATAGCACTACGCCATGAAGGCGTATAGGGGGTGTGGGGGTAACGCCCTACACTTTCTTGATCCGGTCGTGAGTGGGGGTGATGTGATCAGCATCACGCCCCTGACCGTCTTTACCCCCCAGGGTTTCCCCCAGGTACCCATGTTACTCGACGCTGGGTGGGCGCCGGGACCGCTTCCATCGTTAGAAAAGTTCCCGGATTTGAACCGGCCGGGGATCGAACCCGGGACCTTTAGCATGGTAGTCAGACGCGTTACCGACTGAGCCACCGCGGCCACCTTTTTTGTTAGGAATGCGTAGTTTAAATTGTGAGATCCAAAGAGGAGAGCGAAGTTTTTCATTATATATTTTCCAGAGCAGCAGCAGGTTGGGGACTGTCCTTCGGAGCTCGTCTATTAGATTATTGTACGAATCAAATCTGGGATAAGCGCCTTCAAATTTATACTTCATGTAACGTAACATTTTGGATTGCACTCGCTCTATTTTTGTAGTTTGTACTATACTGTCAGTGTTCCATACAACAGACCCGAATTCAAGTTTTGAGCGTTCTAATGAGTAATATACTAATACCTTAAGTGTTTGGGTGTCTTGAAAGCCTCTGCCCATTCTAAAATTACCAAAATATGAGTTAGTGGCTTAAAATTTCCATAAATATGCCATAAACATAAAATATGCCCTAATATATCTTTAATTAATAATTGTGTTTTCTTCACGAGGTGGATGATATTTTACAAGCAACAATAGTCTTTGGGCTCTGTAACTCAAATCTAGACTTTTGTGCCCCACATGAATGTCATGTGTCAGTAAATGTCAATTTATACATGCGCAGTTTCAGTCTAAATATTTTGTATTGTTTATTATAAGGAGCTAATAATTTTAGGTATAAAAGTGAGGCAAGAACATGTTAGTACAAGTACACCAGGTTCCTCGATTACCATTGGCTAGTAAAAGTAAAATGGATGAACTTCCTTAAAGCCGAATTCATCTAAGATATAAAACGAGAGCCATGATTGTAATTTAACGAAATATGTGCGATTTGTCCAGAAACTAAATGCGCAATGGCTGTTGCCAATTGTGGAACTAAATTTCAGCCATGTTGATAGCATGTAAATCAATACTTTGAGACTAAGAGACCAATAGAGAGAGACAGAGACAGAAATAGAGCAGAGAGAAAGAGAGAGAGATGAAGGGAAGAGAGACAATAAGAGTGAGAGGGTGGAAGCGGCAGAAAAAACAACAGAAAGGGAGAGCAAGATCAAGAAAAAAAGAAAGACACACAGATACAATTTGGCATAGAGGAGAAAGATGTAGGAATAGCGAAAGAAAGAGGGAGAGATGGAAAGAGAGGACAGAGTCAGAGATAGAAATTACTAGAGAGAGAGAGAGAGAGAGAGAGAGACAGGCAGAGATGGAAAAGAGAGGATGGAAAAGAGGGAGGGAGAGGGAAAGACAAAGAAAGAGAGTTCGAGGAAATGAGAGGGAGAGGCAGGGAGAGAAAGAGAGAGAGAGAGAGAGAGAGAGATGAAAGAAAAGATGAAAGAGGAGATTTCACTATCCAATATACTTTTTAGAATATCTGAAAACATGAATGCTAAAGGCTTGACAAAACAAAATAAGACCAATACACACACACACCAAGGGAGGATTATGGCGCAGGCTGCGTCATCGAAATTTTTTGGGGGTATTTTTTTCCTTTCAAATAATATAAAATTCAACTTTTATATTTTTTTCCAAAATATATGTAAAAATTTTACACCTTAAATGCACCATATTTAACCCATTAGATGAAGAAAAGTAAGTGTTTAAGGGTGTTATCGAAGGGAGGGGGATGGGAGAAATACCCATTTGCAAAATATTAGGCCTTATATTACACGTGGGTTCTGGTGGGATTCTGAATTAAACGTTGGAGGGGGGGAGCAGTATCCAACTCTAGATCTTAGATTAGGCGGGTATTTTAGTTAGAGGGGGATTGATCATTACATTGAGGGGATATCCATTTCTTGGGTATTACTATTGTATTAGACTGTTACGAAATTCTTGTGTAGAGACTGAGAATTAATTTTTTGAAGGAGGCAATATCCACTCTTCAATATCAACAGTAAGTCTAAAATTGGCTTGGAAATTATGGTGGTAGGATTGAGTATTAAATTTAAAGGAGGAGATAGGAAGCTTTTGATAAAGTGTTAAAATTTTAGGTTGTCAAGGAATTTCTGTATTGGAGAGAGAGTTCGAACGTTACATTTTGAAGACTGTATTTATCAACGTGCCAAAAGAGAAGCTGGAAAAGACTAATTAATTATCTCAGGATCGTAAGAAAGTATTGACACCCTATTAAATTAATATTCTTGAAAACCTGTAAAGAGATGCATATAAAAATTTTATTCCTCGCTTCGCTCGCTATGGTGTTTTGCGAGAATGCGTGTTTCTTTGGCGCTTTGCTGAGGTGAATGTGAAGTTTTATACTATAGGTGCATTAGAAGACATAAGCGATATTCTCGATATTCATTAATAACATCACTTAATGCTTAGTGTTGGTATACTGCTTAATTTAAAGCAGGCGCATCATTTGGAACAAAAATACAGGGTGTCCAAATTGAAACGCCCTAATTTCAAATACTTGTATTAAACATAATATACAGGCAAGAACAGTGTGGTAGGTGGTATATGGTAGCTTAGCTGTGGAAATTTTAAATAGGTAATAAATATTAAGGATTCGTTTCTTTTGTATCGTTCCAGGGGGTGAAAAGTGAAAATCACAACCAATGCTGAAAAAGCGCAAACTCTGTGGTGGTATGCAGAATTGTGATTCATTATTGCAGTTCAACGACGGAGAGACCCTGCCGATACCAAGAGAATTAAGGCGTGGAAAGCAGCGTTTCTAGAGACAGGATCTGTCGCTAAGAGGCGTGATGGTGGCCGATCACCAACATCAGAGAAAAACGTTCAGCGCATTGCAGAAGCCTAAAGAAATCCGTTCGTACGGCGTCACGTGAGATTGCTCTCCAAAATATTGTGTACGAAAGGATTTCTTGCAATAATGGATCCCAATTCTGCGTACCACCACACAGTTTGCGCTTTTTCAGCATTGGTTGTCATTTTCACTTTTTACCCCCTGGAACGATACAAAATTAACGAATCCTTACTATTCAATACCTATTTAAAATTTCCACAGCTCAGCTACCATATACCACCTACCACATTGTTCTTGCCTGTATATTATGTTTAATATAAGTATTTGAAATTATGGCGTTTCAATTCGGACACCCGGTATATCGAATCCGCATTTCTAACTTCACGTCACAGAAAAATTTTACTTTAACAAGTTAAATTTGCACTGAAGATAAAATCCACGTAATTATTGTTATGGATTACTAAAATAATTATATTTACCCCAAGAAAACGTGAGGGAAGGGGGGTTAGTTCATTGAAAGAGGAAGCGTATTATATTATCGCCCTGAGTTTTACTTTGTGGGGATTACTATATGGTTTGAGTGCGCGAATAATATAATTTTGGGGGGGGGGGATGCACGACATGATTTTGGGGAGATTTCGCCATTGGCCTTGGGGTATAGGCACCCCTGCACACACACACACACACACACACATACACACACACACACACAGATATATATATATATATATATATATATATATATATATATATATATATAGAGAGAGAGAGAGAGAGAGAGAGAGAGAGAGAGAGAGAGAAAGGGGGAGAGAGAACAACAGAAAGAGAGAGCAAGATAAAGAGAAAAAGAAACACACATGCAGTTTGATATAGAGGAGAACTATGTAGAAATTTTCGGAGAAAAGGGGAAAAACAGAGACAAAGAGAGATGGAAGAGAGAGCATGGAAAAGAGGCGGAGAAGGATCGATAGTGAAATGGAGAGGAAGGGAGGGAATGAGAAAGAAGGAGAGTTAGAGAGAGAGAGAATTAAAAACGGAAGACAGAGATTGGGAAACACAGAGTTAAAATAGTGCTTCTTCCAGTACATTTTAACCACACATCTCCAAGAATACACCGTGACCTTTGGTGCATTCGTCCAATGCTGGATTACAACTTCAGCTGTTAACCGCACAACATATTTCGAAGAGGACATAAATATGAGCGCCTCCACATCCACATATCATTTTACCACAAAAACATGAGCATTCCTCTTTCTTCATTATTCATCTGGCGTGTTGGCAATCACGGGCGGAGAAGAAAGGTCATTTCCAGCGCCCATTTCAACCGGACTGGAATGCCTACGAAGTAATTGGCAAAACCCTTACCAGAGGGCGTTTGGTCACGTGCTTTGACGAACGAGCCGAGTCGCAGTGCCATTAGACAAAGCCCTGTTAACGGGATGGACTACGGCCGCCATCTTGAAAATTCGTCCCATTCATTTACATGGTAAATTGTTACCATAATTGCGTTGCTCTGAAATGGAACTTCGACCATCTGCTTGTAGGGCCTTGTTCTTCGTAACCGTCCCCTGTGTTCTAATACTTCGAAGCATAAATTTTATAATTATATTGAGAGCAAAATAATAAAAAACTGACAAAATGCAGCTGACATGCCTTTCCACTTAATTTTCTTATTTCACAAGAAGAATATTATAAATCCAACATAATAGTTCACTAGAGGAAACATTTATGCTGCGATTGATGTATACTTGTCACTGGGAACTTTGCGTATTTTAATGCAATTACTATAATATTCGAAGTCTGCAGCGTATTTTTTTCGCAGCATATTGTGCTGCCACCTACCATTACTCCTGGAACTTCCAGGAGGCGGAGGGATATTTGAGTTGGGCAGCTTCACGTTCGTCGAGTGCTGTCAACCAACACAATCGCCAAAAAATTGAGAAGATTGTCTCTATCAGGTCAGGGAAAAGAAAGACGAGGCGAGCAATTAACTTGAAAATTTGGCGAGAATAACAAAAACAATATAGATAAATGTAAATATGTATTTATATTACTTCCTGTAATGTAGATAATTTAAAACTGCGCAGTCGTCACGCGAACAATTTTGTCCGCAAATTCATGGGACATAGAAAACCTTGCTGGTCTGAAGCCTAGAAAATGCCTGAGGGAGGGATACCGCTATGGTTTTTCCGTCCCTCGGTAGGAGCGAGCTCCAAATGTTTGTCACTTCACTTGAGAGTGGTCAAGGTCAACTTTTCGGAATGACACAACGGTGTGTTTATTTACGATACAACAGATCCCAGTGATTAGGCGATACAACCAGAAACATTTCCTCTTTTTGGAAACCCTTACGTCTTTCCATTGGGAAAGGGTTTCTACAAAATGTGCGAATAATTATTGTTTTGATTGCACGATAAGCTGCATATTCTATTATTGTGTAAAAGTATTTTCTTTCACCTAGATGCTTCCCTTGAATAATTTCACAAATGATAGTTTACGTATTCTCACGACATCCGTACTTCTTATGTACGGTATCCTACAAAAATAATTGTAGACAAAGGAGATACGAAATAGACTGACTGCAAGCATAGGTGGATGCATAAAATTTTCCTGGGAGGGTCACAAAATATGCCGTAAAGATACGACAGGATGTAATATTGAGAAGATTATGGGCAGACACAAGATTCCAAGACAAATGCAAGGATGAAACAACTGTTTTTCTTTTACATCCACTTTTACATCTCACCAAATCCGAACCCGGGACCCTTGATTATACGGGAAAGGAAAGGCGCCAGCGTTAGAAGAATTTGATGAAGTAGAAGTTGTTCCACAATTACTTGTATTGACAGTGATTAAAAAGGAAATACTTTTGAGAATTTTCTTATTCAGACGAAACTCTATTTTTTCTTATTTAACGTCGCTTCTACGCCACTTTTGACTAATCGCGACAACGAGGATGAATGAATGATAACACTCGTCGACAGTGATTTTTTTTTCGAGCTGCTGAAGACGAATCTGAACTTGGTTTTTGTTCTGCACCCTCAGATTTAGAATTAATGCCAGTTATAGTATCAACCTTTAGACACCGGCCAAAATTTGAAGGAAATTGCAGAACTTCATGTTGGCGGCCCTTGTACCCCTCTACTAATTAGCCCCGTCTACTTGGGTGCACTTTTTAACACTCGGTGCAGTGCAGGTGTATCCAGTGTCAGGGTGGTGCAAGGAAATGACGTTCAACCCAAGACTACTAGAAGTCTTGCGTTCAACCAACTAAACGGAAAGCGGTGTTCAAGTTCAAAAGATTCAACAAATGCCTGTCTGCTTCTTTAAACGGTCATTTGATTAGTTAGCACGCACCACGTCACCATACACCACACTTGCACCGGTCCGGAAGGTGCTGCAGACGGTGCAGACACCAAATATACTACTTGACTCGAAATCAACGAACTAGAGGACTCGGTGTTGCACCGTTCAACCAACTAGATGCTTCGGTGCAAAGAGAGTCAAAGCGAGTCATAAAGTGCAGCCAACTAGACGGGGCTATCATCCCAGAATCACAAATGATATCTCGTTGGAAAGCTTATGGAACTCAGATTCCAACGAAGTACATTTAGGTTCCATCACGCCCAATTTGTAGAAGAAGAAGAAGAAAATAAGAAAATTTGGGGAAAAGTTAATTTTTGGAGAACTTGAGGTAAGTTTTGCAACACTTACAGTTGCGCTACGCAAACATAAACTCAGTAAGACACACCCTATACGTTAAGTTGGCTAACTGAAGTTGTCCTGTAGGACGAATTTCAATGAAGAAGCATATGTAAAGTATACATATTGCAATATACAGGGTGAGTCAAAAGTCCGTGACCACCCCTTATAAAATGGAAGGGAGTGTAGATTGCAACAATTCAACACTTTTTCCAGTTCTTAAAACTGGTTAAAACTGAGATTATTTGCGAAAATTACAGGACATAAATGAATATCACCTATGCCCAGGTCGGCGCTGGAATCTTGAACGAAAGTCACACACACATATATATACTAAACAAAATTACTTTTTGTTATAGTGGTGTTGGTATTATAAGCAGAAAAAGTGATAGCATACAGAATACACCACTTAGAAAACTGTGAAAATTGTCATACTCTTAGAAATGAACTATCTTATTATTCGATATTTCATTAACTTCAGTTGGGTGTTAGGGGGCGAGGCGCCAGGGGACATCTCCCCCCCCCCTGGCGTCGTCACTGAACCCCTGTCGCCGTAGCGCGCTGTTCTAACCACTCCGCCACGGAGGTTGACTCTCAGGCGAGACAATCAGAAACCTTGGAAAGATCCGAGTTCCTATTCGCGAACCGTCTTGTAAACAAAAAGTAGGAAAGTAGCTACTCGTTACATAAACGACAGAATGAGTGAATCAGTGAAGTCAGATATATTCCACTTTCTGAGGTTGTATTATTTAATATTATTAGTATTATTTTACTGTTCTTGGTTCTTGAAATACCGTAATTTATTCTGTTGTTCGCAAAAAGAACAGTATTTCCTGGTGAGATATTTTGCTTTTGCCTTGACGTTGTATTTATGTGGGCCTTTAATATATTTTTATGTCAATTTTTTTCAGATTGAAACATAATTTTAATTACGATTTTTAATAACGATCTTTTATGTGTGAGCGAGTTTATAATATTCATACCAATATTACGAAATGAATTATTAATTCATATGCAGTCCCAGGTAGCCAAATGTTGCTTTCGGTGTGAACTGTCTGGTGTTGGCCAAGCATCGTGAGGATAATGATGAGTTCCTTGAAAAGGAAAGCCAATTAAGCTTCGCCTGGAAAGCCAAATAACAGCAACAATTGGTTTGATCGATTTATTTTGGTTTATATTTCTTCGTTTTTCTGCCACTTTCTGCTAATCTCGAAGATCAGAACAAGTGATATGATATTATGAAATTGATGAAACGACGCTCACATGGAAGCCCATAACCAAGCCTGGATTCGAACCCGGGAACTCTGTCGTCGTAGCGCGCTGTGCCAACAATTCGGCGACGAAGGTCGGCACGATAAAAACAATTGGACTCGTTGCGCTGAGCAGGTGTACTCCAAAGATAAGCAGCCATTCGGTAGGTATTGAACCTCAGACGAAATTTTCACCATGGAGTTTATTATTCCAAAGCTGCTACCTCGGTGAGGCAAAACTAACTGACTTCTGTTCTAAAGGCTCTAGGTTCGAATTATGGCCATGGTTTACATATTTTAGGGCATTTGTTCTATTCCCTGTATCATAGGATCACCATTTATCCTTGCCGTGGAAAGTGACGAAGTTTTTGGTTCACTAGTTGCTCAGATAGGCAAATCGGAACTGGAGTAGTGGAGTTTCCGAGCCCTTGATCACAATCCCACAACGTAATCCCCTACGCTTTCGAGGCGGCCTGAAAAGTGGCGTAGACGAGTGGAGGAAATAAGAACTATAAAGAGTGTATTCAATCCTGAATATTAACTATAATACAAAAATTAAATTTTCAATACTTAGATTCTAAGAAAGCTTATTCACATAAAGGTGGATCCCATACAATTTGTAACGAGACTGGTTCGTTACAATAAATAAGTGAGTAAGTGGTCAGTAATGTGTCAGTATTTGGTCAGTTTTTTTTACCACTTGAATAGTTTCCACCCCTGCTATCACCAAAACCAAAACAATCGCACATAGGAAATTCCAACCCAATCTGAGTCGCTGGCTAAGGGCTAGCACTACAGACATTCAGTTCAGTGGTCAACCTTGCCTCGGGGACAGACAAAATCAAAACAAAAGCAGTCGGAGGGTGTTGGTTGAATGTTCTGCGAGGAAGGAATTTACAGTACCGGAAGTTTGGGGAGAGGAGCTTGAACGAGGGTCGGCACGTGTTTCGTATTTTGTGGGTGAAAGTTTTATTTTAGCGTATACTATTTTTCGCTGTTTGTAAGTAAAATACAGAGTAATTAACTTATATTTTAGGAAAGGAATCAAATGGTAACATTGTACACAGAGAACACCATAACACTTCCTTGCAGTAGTTTGCAAACATTCAACTACATCTTTTATTTTTTTTAGCTAAATTAAATCGAAATATAAAACAACCTTTCTCATCTTGTCTATTGTAATGCATAACATACAGCCAAAGTACATCTACGTCTCGTGTGTTGCACTAAGTACAGGTAAATTGTAGAGGAAGAACTGCAGCGACGGAGGAAAATGCAAATCAAACAGGGAATTATATTCAGTCGTGGAATAAGCCACAGTCTTGCGTTCAATGCGTTGGACCCGCTCGCGAAACTATCGTCGGTGGTTGCTAGTAATTCGGAAGTTTCACCACCAGATGTCTCAGACGTAAGGGTGGCAAACTCGTTTCCTTGATCCATGCCGTTAATGGCCGAACGCACAGCTTCTGGCGTAGCCACACCTGATGCAGTGTTGTCACAATCTGAGGGCATAATTTCCCTTTCCAAGAGGGAAAATTCCCTTCTTGGACCATTTTTCCCTTCACCTAAACAAATCATATACTACTACTGTAGTAGTAGTAGTAGTAGTAGTAGTAGTAGTAGTAGTAGTAGTAGTAGTAGTAGAAGAAGAAGTAAGTAGATGGTATCCGTCTTAAGCTCGGTTGGTGTTTAGTATTTAGAATTAATTTACACATACGCGTATTTAGAACTAAATTACATATATTTAGATCTAAATCAATTATTTTTATATGCATATTTAGTTGTGTTATGAATATATGATTATTAATTTATGAATAATTATGAAAATAATTTATTTAGATCTAAATATATGTAAATTTGTTCTAGATATATGCAAATTAATTTTAAATACTAAACACCAACCGAGCTTAAAGTAGTAGTATTAGCAGCAGCAGTAATTATTATTATTATTATTATTATTATTCTTAGTGGTGTTGGTGGTAGTAGTAGTAGCAGTACCAGAAATCCATTAAATCGATAATCCTCATCGTTACTATTATCCGGAGATGCAGAAAATCGGAGTACAATAAACTTAACAGAAAAACAAGTAGATAATAAGATACAGGCTTATGTTCGAAAGAGCAGAAATACGAAGAAACAGCAAAATACAGGATTTTTTTTAAAAAAAATTCAAATATGAAACTGGAACTTTACATAATCTGTAATAATTTAGAGTCAAATGTCTTTAATTTTTCCTGAAATTGTGGTATTTTTTATGGAATTTCCCTCTTCCTTCGAAAAGGGAATTTTCCCTTTAGGTGGCAATACTGACCTGATGTCTTTTGACAATAAAGATGTGATGAGGATGATGAAGTCTTTACTGGAGGCTCCATAAACTATGGGTTGTAAACCTGCAAAGTAGGCGGCCCACACACATGCCAAGACCGAGGAGAATCACATGCTTAATATGTTGTTCCTCATCGCCAATTGTTGAAGGGTTTCCATTCTTGCCCACGCATTGCGCAAACAACTTAATGCATTCCGCGTCTAATGCGAGGGGCGGTCGAAGAGCAGGTGCATTCAGCAGATACGTGCGTCGCACAAAACAGTCCATGGCGGGGGAACCAGCGTGTAAAATGCCAGAGAGTTATGGAGGGGAAAAAAGAAAATTCTTTCCAATATGGCGTCGTCGTTCTGTGACTGTGAACCACAGCGAGAAGAAACGCTCCTGCTTAAAGCTGCCACAAGCGTTACGGGTGTCAACTTCAGGATTTGGCCTCAGTAGCTTAGCTGGAGTTTGCTGGGAGTACGTTATGTTCATTGTTTGGAATGTGGGAGCAGAATTAGCAATTTCCATGCCCCATTTGAACTCGTTTTTTTTTTTTCGATGCTCTTTGAATTTGTGTGTTGAATGATGAATTGAAAGTAAGATTCTTGGTGCGTCAGTACTAAAGTACTGCATGATGGATCTACTTTCGCTTTCTCCTACTCGTTCGTGTTTCCCACCCTCGAACATATACATTCGAATCAGTGGCTATGCACGTTAAACTGGCTTGTTTAATGCATACGAACCTTGAAGTAACCGCGCAGTGAAGGATTTCCGCCTTTAAGGTCTATTATTTGCTATGGGGCAGCTATGCTATTCGAATGTACAGATATAACACTGTTCCAGATTATGCGAGTTTATTTACATAATGTGCAAGCACAATTAGACTACATAAAGATTGTTCGATGATAAACTCGCTGAAAGAAAAACATGTCTTCTCACTTAGGCCAGTTTGATGGATATTCGTTTAACTAATTAATAACAATGAACTAAATATGTCTATTGACTGTCAAGTCACTTCTTCACGTAGTATAAAAGAGAAAGATAAACTGCTCTCCTGTGCTTAGCACCACGCCATGAAGGCGTATAGGGGGTGTGGGGGTATCGCCCCACACTTTCTTGAACCGGTCATGAGTGGGGGTGATGTGATCAGCATCACGGAAGGTTATGAACAAAATATAATTGAGTGAGTGAGTGCAAGTTCGGAACTTAAAACATTACGGAAAGTACTTATCCTTCTCGTCCATATCGTGGTTCCTAGGACGCCTTCACAAAGTGTCTACCTTGAGGAAAACAACGTCCTCTCTCTGGGTCACAATCCAAAATGCGCTGCCTGAAGGGCTGCGAGGCTGAACCGATGCTTCCTTATTACGTCATTGCGTAACCGATTCTATTGACCTCTGGTGGCAAAATTAAGAATGATTCCAACAATCTGGCACAAATGAAACAGAAATATAACAAAATGACGGCTCCGCGCGCACTGCGGTCCATATGGCGTAGCAAGGAGCAGGGGAATAGGTTGACCGCAACGGTGCCTCGCGCTTGAGGGGACCTCGCGTCCCATTACAAGAGACATGTAATAAATAGAAGTGAGAAAAGTAGACGGAAATGGCTAATTTTGTGGGTAATAAAATTGGAACATTCTGTTCTTATCTGGCTTTAAATTATAGTTTAATCTACGTATATATATAAAAATGGATGTATGTAGGCCTGAGTATAAGGAATGCTAGTTGCATACGTTTGGTAAAGTTTGAGTTCATTTTATACTTGTTACATACCTTTCAGTCTAACCTGAAATTTTTCCTCATGTCGTTGTCAAAACACTCTAGCGATCACAAGGCGTGGAAATCAATACTTACTATTTCACCTTAATGTAAATATTTTTTTTGAAAACACACACTTAACAGCAATCAAATAAACTTGAAACTACATATTACAATTATTTCGACATTTTGCCTGCCACTATTAACCTGTTGCTATCGTGATTTGATCTTGTTGATAAATCTCTGTTTGTTAAATGTTGCCAGGTCCTGGTACATCAAGAGTAGCAGCTTATCTGTCCATCTGACACTAGTTGTCTATGACATCTTAAATATTTGCCAAATTAAAGAGTGAACAAACACAACATTTCAACTAAATAACAAAGAATCACAGTGTAATGTCCAGGGCATTACATGCTGCTAGACATAAAGTGCAAGCTGAAATCAACTGAAAATACGGTAAATGTTTCTTCTTTCGCTCTATAAGTTCGACACAGTTCATTCAAGCTTACTGCAGTAATATTACATCATTTTGCACATAAACTTACCTTCACTGCTTGCGAAAAATATACCGGTCTTAATCGGTATTTGATGATGTAATTGGCATGTTATTTGCAATTTCGCCCGAAGGATAAAATTACATCACATTTGAAGTCAGGACTTGTCGTCTTAAAGGAATTGCACGTACTTTACTACACGAATCACGAACAAACATTTCAAAAGACTGGCAATTAATCGGAATTATAGTAATGTGATTTATTAGGCTGAAATGTTGGATTCGACAGCTTTGATTTGCAATTTACTTGTGGTCCTGGTTGATTTATTGAGAACGAAATTGTAATCATTCAAATTTCGTGCATTTATTTATGGCTGTTCGTAATTGTTTTGGGCACGCTCAACAATTTAGAGTTGTTATATCTTGACTCCCAACGCTGTTTGAGTGTGTGAATTACATAGTGTTGTGATCATGTGCAAAGTTTACATAAGTTAGAAGACGATAAATTCGTAATAATCTTTTTTACATTAATTTCCTTGCCAGGACAGTTGTTTTATACAAATTTTGGCGATCTTAACTACACTTAAGCTAGAGAATGAATATGTGTTTATGTTTATACCGTCTCTTTACCTATTCATATAATAACAACAATACAATATTAATTTACATATTTCAATTCATATTATTTTAATTGAATTGAATATAATTGTTAATTTAAACATTTATTATTATGAATAATATTATTGAGGCACTTGGTTGCCCCCCGAAAAGTATTTCTAGATACGTTCCTGGAAAGCAGATATGTACTATCCACTATTACATTTCCAGCCCCTCCCTAAATAAAATCCTGCGTACGCCAGTGGCATCAATTGATAGCATCTTGAGTGCATAAGTTCTCGTGGAGAATCATTAGCAGTGCGTAGTTAGAGATCGGTTAGTTCATTTGAACTCTCCAGCCTAACTGTTGCCTATTTTTGTGAGAGTAGGAAAAAGTTTATTATCCATTTGCCTTTGACTCATCTCATCCAACAGCTCGCTAGGTGCCGAGGCTTGCCCCGAGTTGATAGCTTCCTGGAGATGAGGCCTGCTCGAAAAGGTTTATTATCCTGGCATCAATTGAAGAGCTTTTTATGCACCATCCTACATCTTTCTCGACGATGCACTTAAACATCTAAACAGAGCTACAGTCTTCATGTATTTTTGGTCTCAGCTGATACATTTTCTTTTGTGTGAGTGGAAAGCATGGCAAATGCACGAAAAGATAGGACTGGCTGCTGAAGGAAAATAACATCCCTTCTTTATGGTCATATCCACCTTTACGAAGACACTGTGTTGCCACAGGATGGAAGGGGAAGGACAACCTGGCCTATAGTTGGTCAGTCAGTAAATGACGTATTGTCTTGAACAAAGAACTAAAATTTGCAATCCAGTGAAATTTCCCCTGAATATGCAATTTGAATCCGAGATTTAAAGCATGTTATCCCCTCACACAAGTACAATAGTTACAGTTGCAGCATTTCCCCATGTATCAGTACATCCCGTGGAGACGAAATAAGGAATGAGGGAGGATATGTGTATTTTTATTTTACCAAATAAAAGTGTGAACTGTTTGATACATCGCCCCTTTCTAGCATAGTTTTCCGTGTGAAGTATTCTCTTAGTGATAATATTTTTTTTGTTTATTTTACTGCAACATTTTCACAAGTAAATTAAATACAAGTTTTGGAAAATTCCTCCTCAAAAGTTTAATATAATGTTGAAAACAAGCCTTCACCAACTTTCAATAAATTTCACGTATTACTGAATGAGAAGACACTCTGAAAAAAATATAGTAACGTTGATCGTTGAATTTTCTTGATTTTTCTTCTTGAAGTGCCGTTTCGTTGACTTCCATCTGCTTTAAGGTTGTGGTATTGGCGTAGTGCGATGATTGGGCTTCTGTTACCCCTGCAACTGTCGCTCGAGGTTCGATCTGAAATAACGATTGAATATTGAGAATAATATTCTCTCTGTATTCAGTACAATCAATGAAAGTTTATTTCTAAAAACTCTATATTCATACAGACAACAGTCTAGAAAGGAAAGGTTGAAAACATATTTAGGGTAGAGATTGGCTTATATTTTGCTCAACATTCTGGTTCCTGTAGTGTGCCAAGTTACAACTTCGTACTGTTTTAAAGAGTCTTTGATGTGTGCGCCATCTACTGTTGAGAACTGAAGCTTCTTTTTCGTGAGGAAAAAAAATATTAATGGAACACGACAGGGAAGGTAGGAAGTAACGAAAAGTGGGAAAATAAACCCTACAAGTCGACAAAGAAGAAGAAACAAGGCAGAACACAATTAACGAATAGAAAATCTTCAACGCGTCGAGACAAGATATCTTATTTAGTTCTCCTTTTCCTGTTTCGTTTGTGCATGTGTTGATCCGCCAACCATTACGAATAAAACATCATTTCCAGACGTTAAAACATCCTCCCTAAAGTACACAGCCTCTTGTCGCGTTCGTTTTTTCATAAAGCGGCTAATTAAGGAAAATTGATCATTAGGGACGTGTCTGGCTGTTAAGGAACGATCTCGGAATGTGCCCGCATTGAATACGTGATTGGCTGCAGACGAACGGCGGTGACATCTGGTGTCGTGAAAATAAATCTATTCTTTTCATCTCTGTTTCTTTGTTAGCAGGATACGCTGCACCATGAATATTCATCATGTCTTTCCCTTGACCGTCAGAGAAGGGAAGTTTTAATTTGAGGCATGTGCAGAGAAAGGAATAAATTTGTTTGAAAATTAGTATCATATTAGTTCTTGCATGAAATGATTCAATTTTTTCCCGTATTAACATTTACCTGTAGACAGGTATCACTAGCCGGGACAGAGAGCAGCCCTCAAAATTGTCCATAAAATATTACATATAACGTACTCAGCAGTGGCGGTTGGGTGCTAAAACTGGGGGGAGGGGGTCAAGGCCAGTTTACTTTCTCTTGGTAGGCAAGCCTTGGCGTTAAGAAGCTATAGTTGGTGTTAAGCCCTTTCCCAAAGTAAGGCTTTAGCACCTGATAGGATGATAGGATTTATCTGCGCTAGTCTTAATAATCTACAGTGCCATTTATGGTCCGTGGAGCGGCGGCTGGCGCGTCGGTAAGTGGGATCGCGTCTGCCGGCATTTAGACCCACAGCTGAACTTGGCACTATACGCTTCAATGTTTCAGTATTCAGATAACTGGTGTCCAGTTTGCAGGTGTTTGTGAAGTGTTAAGGTGTTAACAAGTGTTTTAGATTGTTTTGTTTTAGTTTACGTATTACTGGCGCTTTTCTGCAGTCTAATAATGCCAGGCTATCCACACAATTTGAAACAACGCATTTTTATACACGACTCTTACGTCATTACGAATTCTTGTAAGGAAGTTAGAATGTGTTTTGCAGGAAAAATCCCAGATGTTCCTGTTTCGCAGTGTTCGGATATTTGTGAACAAATTTAGGTAATCAGGGTCTATTCTTGATAAGAAGTGATGGATAGAGCGGCGTGTGCTTAATGATGAGAAACCAGACGACGTTGAAGTACGCCTTGCACAAGAAACAAGACATTTTCATGACGTCTGCGTGACTAGCTACCAAGCTTTTAAACCTGAAGCCGTACATTATAAGAATTTAAAGAAAATATCAGGAGAGGAATTGAAGCAATTTGGGAAGAGGAACTGATACGCGTTAGTGAAAATTTCCTTAAAAAATGCCGTAAATGTGTGGATGCAGGAGGACAACATTTCCAACACCTCTTGTAACAAGGTACGTGCTCATTTTAATTGTAACTGTCAATGTACGAGATTATTTCATTACATAGCTAACGGTTCCAGTTACGCGGATGTTGCATCCAGTTTGCCGGCATATGCGATTTTACTTCCCGCCGCGCAAGTCGCTGCTCCACGGACCATAAAAGGCACTGCATATAGATTTTTTTTTGTGAAGAGACCACTCTTGTTACACACACTCGTAGATTTGAAGTGTGTGAGAACCGAGCTGTATCGTGTGAATATACTGCAGTTATTAATCTTCTATTCTGAACCATAGTATGCATGTACGTAGTTGGTGCATAATAATGTAGCGATGCCAGAATTAACAACTTTTGCCGTTGAAGTTCACTACAAGTTTTCGATAATGAAGAAATGAGTCAATGAATCGTATTATGTGGACTGGAAACTCTGGGAGATGTAAATTGTAAGCAAGTCCTTTGATGAGAAACTGTCAAACCCTCTTCGATGGTGGATTGCTTCCGGTTGAAGTTGAACGTTATGATATCTACAACAATAGTTGTGCTACTATTATAGGCAATTCTTTGAATTTTCGTATGCATTAGTCTCTCAAATAGGTGAGTGACTAAGTAGGTATTAATAGTAATTAATGCGAGATGAGAGTGGTCTAAATTATTACGGCAAAAACTGAAGTTGCTCAAAACATTTCTCTGCATACCTTATTTTTGTCCTCTTCTCTTAGGACAGATTCCCAAATTATGTGGAGAAAATAGCAGTAATTGAAAACATTTTCCACCCACGTTATTTTTGTCCTCTAGTGTCCTCTATTTTTTGAGAATCGATTGTGTCATCGTATAATCTGATATCTTCGTCGGAAGGAAAAATAGGAATGAGAGAGAGAGAGAGAGAGAGAGAGAGAGAGAGAGAGAGAGAGAGAGAGAGAGAGAGGAGGGAGGGAGGGAAAGTGAGAAAGTGAGTCAGGACTAGAAATGAAGAGCCGACGAAGGACAAGAGAAACAATATGAAGCGAGTGAGAGAAGATGAAGAAACGAAAGCAGGAGAAAGCTATAAAGATAGGAACTAAAGACAAACAAAATAGGGAGAGATTGAAACCGACATTGTGGTTCGGATCCCACTTTAAACTGTAGGTCCAGTCCCGATTAACCTTATTGTGCATCAAGTGAACTTAAAACACCAACTGAATCAATCAGACAGGGAACAGAGGACAAAGGGTAGTAAATGGATATAATCCACGCAAGAAGTAAGTAAGAAAGAAGCAATATATTGTAAGTGTGAGGAAAGAAGACCAAAATCTACCAAGAAGATGCAGTGGAAATAAAGCAAATGGTTAAAAGGTGATAACACTGAAAATGGAAAAACAAACAAGTAGCATGTTTATCTTATTTCGGGAAGGTTAATGTAATGTTCTGGACATTACACTTCAGATCTTGTTATTTAGTTGTTATTTTGGGTTTGTACCTTTATTAATTTGTCAAATGTTTAAGGTGTCACAGGCAACTTGTATCACAAGGTCAAATGGACTAACCTGCAGATGTCAATCTGGCAACCTAATTTAGCAAAGTGAGAGATTTATCAACAAGCTCAAACCTATCATCCCAACAATATAACTGTAGTATGGAAATATCGAGAATAATACCGATGTGTGGTTTTAAGTCTGTAAATTGCTGTTAAGGTGTTTACGAAGCAAAAACCTTTTATTAACGTAAAACTTCCCCCTCTTCACACAATACCGTTCGCGTATTTACAAACCCTATAGTATTGCAGAACCTCCAGCGGTATTTGGCTTCTGATTGGCTGCCATTCCGGAAGTTCATGCAGCGTTCCTTCAAGGTAACGCTAGATGGCAGGGTTCAAATTAACAGTGTAGATTTCAAATATTAATTTCAACAAGATAAGAAACCCATTTATACTAAGGTTGATATTTTAGCACAATTATTTAAATCAATGTTTTAGAAGACAGAAATCAGAACTCATCTTGAAGTGAATGATTTTTCTATTTAAAGTCACATCAGTGCAAACGTTGTAACTAATAATGACAATTGAGAAGATTATGTATATTCAACGTATATAATTTTAAACATTGTATTTATTATATAAACGTATATTTCTTAACATAATGTCGACAATCTGATTACAAACTTTATTACTATATAATCACGAGTCTTTATTTTTCCACGCGAAGGAACAAGGAACGATGGACACGGAACATAAACACTTTCGGTGCACACAGCCAATAAGAAAGCTTTATATACCGGGCTTGTAAATTCGCATACCGTTCCCCAGTGGCAGCGATTGGGGTGGTGTGAGGGGGCATTCCCTCCACTTTTTGTCACCTTTGCCCCCGCACTATGCTAAACCTTATGTACCAAGGTAAAGTAAACTGTCCTAGTTCTTGTCCCCCAGTTTTGGAACTCAATCTTCACAACTGCCGTTCCCTCTCGCGTGTTCATTGGTGGAGCCCTCTTGTGTCACTACTTGCGCAAAGACTTCGCTTGCTCCAGAGATAGCCGAAACAGGGTATAGACAAAATCGAAGGTACGTAACACCATTCACGCCCCCACCAGTACAATTGCACTCTGTATATTTCCATAGGATGTAAAATTAAAGTATTTGAAAATAATGATGAACAATTTGTGTACACTTACCTTTGAAGCTAACTGTACGTATAATTAATTAATGAGAAAACATTGCAGAAATGACAGGTAAAACTAACATCTTGTTATAAACGGAAAGAGCTAATTATGTCGACCATGAACTGAAAACACACCAAAAGGGGGAAAAAACATCAAAGATGATATCCGCAGTTGAAGCCATTGTTAAGCTGCCAGAACTAATTAAGGAATGAAGACATGGAGTTCCTTCCTTCAATTTTTTATATTTAAAGAAGTGTGTGCGTGTCGCATTTAAACGCCCTAACATCACACGTGGCATGTTCTTTTCCTCCGCAATTATATGTTATCTACCGCTTATTTCAGAGGCACATGGCCGTTTAAATGATAAATAATGGTAATAGTGATTCGAACATTCTTATCTGAGTCTTGTGCTTGTGATTTTAAAAAGGCGGGAAGTCACAAAGCTAGAACTAAATGTACTCCTGTAGAGATCCTGTTTGAAAATCGTGATAACTCTTCTTTGTGTGTAACTATGATTGCTTGTGTAATGTCTGTGTGGCGATTTCCAGCGTCCTACGCATGAATCGAAGCGTTTCTTACCTGTGATTTATGTCGAAGTCTCCTGATTATGATGGAAGAGTGACAACGTCCGTAGAGTAAATGAGGGTAGGTTGAATTGTGAAAATAAATTCCGTTGAAACCGTTATAAAGTAAAGTGCTCTCATGTCCTTTGCACCCCACCATGAGGGCGTATAGGGGGTGTGGAGTTAGGGTTGACTGATTGATTGATTTGGTGTTTTAAGTCCACTTTATGCACAGTAAGGATAATCGAGACTGGACCTACAGTTTAAAGTGGGATCCGAACCACTATGTGCCTCCACCAGGTATTGAATCCGGGACCCTTTGATTACAAGGCGACGACGCTACCACTGCGCCATCGGGGAGACTTGTGTGGAGTTATGGCCCCACACTTTCTTGATCACGGCCGAAGGTGGGGGTTATGTGATCAGCACCACTCTCCTGGATGCCTTTACCCCCACAGTTTCCTCCAGGTGGCCACTTTATACGGCGCTGAGTGGGCGCCGGAGCCCCTGAACAGGTGGAAAAAATCCCGGTTCTCCCCCGCCAGGGATCGAACCCGGGTCACTCACATGGTAACCAGACGAAACTGTTGTCTTTTTTTTTTACTTAGAGTTAGTGTGTTCAGCGGGGATGAGGGTATTTTGTGTTCATGTGCGGGGGGAGGGAGTTATAAGGAGTGTTAGAAAAGTCACTGTGCAGTAAAATAAAACACAAAAATAAACCACGTTGTAATTCTTCCATCAGCAGACACTTTTTACTCTTTCTCCCAAATTCATGCGTGTATGTGTGTTTTTTGCTTGTATTTTAGATGGTTCTGTAATTTTCTATGTTGGGCCATTGGAGTGAACAGTAGGATGGACAATACACCTTAGTTCTATTTTAAATCTTAAAAATCATATTGCTAATAACGATAATTCGTGTAAATCTTACTAAGGCTGAGCCGATACTGATGCCGATGTATTGGTAACAGCCGATACCAGTGTCGGAAAGTATCGGTTTGAATTCATCTACCGATACCAGCCGATACTTTTCCGACATATTGGTCTTTTAAGGGGACCGCAAAAATGCCGCGCGACACTTTCGCGGAGTCTCATTATCCTGCAAATTAGGCAAAATTCAAGCTTTCTTTCTCTTTTGCAGCATTTTGCACGAAACACTATATTTTGTGATTACATAACATATATTTTAATATTCTGATGTAATTCTTGAATATTCTAAAGCAAATTTTTTGGTAACTTGATACATATTATTTCGAGAAGAATATTTACACAACAAAATTGATTAACATTTTTTAAAAAAATAATTATTGCAATTTTCAAGTATCACTATCGGTATCGGTGGGAATCTGCAAAGGTATCGGCATCGGCATCGGTATCGGCATTGGTATCGGTATCGGTAGGAATCGGGAAGAGTATCGCCATCGGCATCAGTATCGGTGGGAATCGGGAAGAGTATCGGCATCGGTATCGGTGCGAATCGGTAAGAGTATCGGCATCGGTGCGAATCGGTAAGAGTATCGGCATCGGTATCGGTGAGAATCGGTATCGGTGGGAAACGGGAAGAGTATCGCCATCGGCATCAGTATCGGTGGGAATCGGGAAGAGTATCGGCATCGGTATCGGTGCGAATCGGTAAGAGTATCGGCATCGGTATCGGTGCGAATCGGTAAGAGTATCGGCATCGGTATCGGTGAGAATCGGTATCGGTGGGAAACGGGAAGAGTATCGGCATCGGTATCAGTATCAGTGAGAATCGGGAAGAGTATCGGCATCAGTATCGGGATTGGTTTCGGTGGGAATCGGTATCGGTATCGGTGGGAATCGGTATCGGTATCGGTGGGAATCGGGAAGAGTATCGCCATCGGCATCAGTATCGGTGGAAATCGGGAAGAGTATCGGCATCGGTATCGGTGCGAATCGGTAAGAGTATCGGCATCGGTATCGGTGAGAATCGGTATCGGTGGGAAACGGGAAGAGTATCGCCATCGGCATCAGTATCGGTGGGAATCGGGAAGAGTATCGGCATCGGTATCGGTGCGAATCGGTAAGAGTATCGGCATCGGTATCGGTGAGAATCGGTATCGGTGGGAAACGGGAAGAGTATCGGCATCGGTATCGGTGAGAATCGGTATCGGTGGGAATCGGGAAGAGTATCGGCATCAGTATCGGGATTGGTTTCGGTGGGAATCGGTATCGGTATCGGTGGGAATCGGGAAGAGTATCGCCATCGGCATCAGTATCGGTGGAAATCGGGAAAAGTATCGGCATCGGTATCGGTGCGAATCGGTAAGAGTATCGGCATCGGTATCGGTGAGAATCGGTATCGGTGGGAAACGGGAAGAGTATCGCCATCGGCATCAGTATCGGTGGGAATCGGGAAGAGTATCGGCATCGGTATCGGTGCGAATCGGTAAGAGTATCGGCATCGGTATCGGTGAGAATCGGTATCGGTGGGAAACGGGAAGAGTATCGGCATCGGTATCAGTATCAGTGGGAATCGGGAAGAGTATCGGCATCAGTATCGGGATCGGTTTCGGTGGGAATCGGTATCGGTATCGGTGGGAATCGGGAAGAGTATCGCCATCGGCATCAGTATCGGTGGGAATCGGGAAGAGTATCGGCATCGGTATCGGTGCGAATCGGTAAGAGTATCGGCATCGGTATCGGTGAGAATCAGTATCGGTGGGAAACGGGAAGAGTATCGCCATCGGCATCAGTATCGGTGGGAATCGGGAAGAGTATCGGCATCGGTTTCGGTGGGAATCGGTAGTGGTATGTAGGAATCGGGAAGAGTATCGCCATCGGTATCGGTTACAGTGGGAATCGGGAAGAGTATCGGCATCAGTATCGGTATCGGTGGGAATCGGTAAGAGTATCGGCATCGGTATCAGTATCAGTGGGAATCGGTAAGAGTATCGGCATCAGTATCGGTATCGGTGGGAATCGGGAAGAGTATCGGCATCAGTATCAGTATCAGTGGGAATCGGGAAGAGTATCGGCATTAGTATCGGTATCGGTGGGAATCGGGAAGAGTATCGGCATCAGTATCAGTATCAGTGGGAATCGGGAAGAGTATCGGCATCAGTATCGGTATCGGTGGGAATCGGGAAGAGTATCGGCATCGGTATCGGTGAGAATCGGTAAGAGTATCGGCATCAGTATCGGTATCGGTGGGAATCGGTAAGAGTATCGGCATCAGTATCGGTATCGGTGGGAATCGGTAAGAGTATCGCCCTCGGTATCAGTATCAGTGGGAATCGGGAAGAGTATCGGCATCAGTATCGGTATCGGTGGGAATCGGTAAGAGTATCGGGTTCGGTTTCGGTGAGAATAGGTATCAGTATCGGCGAGACAGTACTCAGAGTCTAGTGATTATAATTTTCTGGTGTATATCGATTATACGACCTTATTTATTTTTCTAGTGTCTAAACTTTGTACCTCCAGGTTGCAACGTTTTACAGTCTGTACCGGCCATCACGACCTCATTAACCATACTGCAAAAGTTCACTACACACCATGAACATAAGTTAGAACATTCTTGCATTTACTAGTTCTCTGTGACTTCACACCAATGTACCTGACGACCACTTAGCTTCTCATATCCTGGTCTCGACAAAAGGAGGGTGGGGACAAGCCACTTATTCTTCGCAGTGAGGTGATGGGCATCAGTTGTATGGAGTCTACACAGGCCATACTTGTCGAGGATCGATTTCGTACTCGTCAAATTCTGGTAAGAAAGTGACGGATCCAAAGGTACACTTAAACATTATCGAGCAAACAATGGATGAGACAACGGGGAATAAGGTTCGAACTATCAAGCCCGTCACTGATGCTTGGCGTTTCTCGTCTCGTCCCTCGCGGCAAGAAGTGATCTTAACGCGGCTCCGAATCGGACATAGCCATCTAACGCATCGCCATTTGCTGCAAGGGCTGGATCCTCCGTTGTGCCGTAGTTGTGACGTTGTTTTAAGTGTTCGACACATTCTTCTTGAATGTACAGAATTTAATCACCCCAGACACAGTTTTAACCTTCCCAAAGACTTGTCATCCATGTTGGGTGACGATGTCAGTGTTTTAACGAATGTTTCTAGGTTTTTGAGAAGAGCAGTTCTCCTCCACCTTTCCTGAGGTAGCTTTTACAATATCTTTACCTTTTTTAATGTGTTGTGTTTGTCCAATGCAGGTGCATTTACAACCTGCATTTTTTAACCTTTGTTGAGGGGCTTTTTACATTTTTTTGCCGGCCCGCGTGGCGGAGTGGTTAGCACATCACGCTACGACACCGGATTCGAATCCTGGCCTGGGCATGGATGTTTGTGAGTGTCCATTCATCAATTTCATTATATCCTCACTCATCTCCATCTTCGCAAATTAGCCAAAAGTGGCACAAAAGGCGAAGTAAAATACATCAAATCAAAAATTAAAAAAAACACTTTTTTATTTGTCTTTAAATTTGAGGTTAGGGTTTAGATAAGGGGACCTTCCTCGCATTTATTGAAGGGTGCTAAGTGGCCTGATGTGCCAACGCACCCAAAAATTGTAATTCAATCAATCAAAGGCCAAAGAGAACGGCGTAAAAGTGTTACCTTCCTGGGAAGATACTTAATAAATCTTTTCGAGAAGGCCTCACCTCCAGGAGGTAAGCCCTTGTAACTACCGACCCATTGGATAAGAATGACGCACAAGTTAAACCAATGCACAAATATTATATGTTAAATTGTTAAAAATGAAGCAGAAATAAACAAATTACAGATAATGTTCGTTACCAACAATGGTTCTTACAGACTGAAGTAAAATGGATCTTGTAGAGATTTGCCACTAAGTTTCAAGGTAGCGAGATAGAAGCTTCCCAGCAGAGGTACACTCAGCTCTGGCGAGGGCAATAAAAGGAGGAAAAAGGAAAGAAAGAGAGAAAGGAGGAAAAAGAAAGTGGAGGGGGACTTTCTTCCTTTCTCTTTTCTCTTTCCCTCTCTCTTTTATTTCTCTCTTTCCATCTCTCTCTCTCTCTCCCTTTCTCTCTTCTTCTTTCCTTTCTTTTTTCTCTTCCTTCTCTCTCCCAAAAGAGAGAGAGAGAGAAGAAAGGAGAAGAAGGAGAGAGAGGAGAGAAGGGGAGAGAGAAAGAGAAGAAGAGGTTTCTTTCTCTTCTTTCTCTCTCTCTTTTTAAAGAGAGAGAGGGAGAAGAAGAAAGAACAAGGAAGAAAGGAGAGAAAGAAAGAAAGAAAGAAAGAGAGAGAGAGAAAAGAGATAGAAGAAAGAAGACGAGAGAGGAAGAGAAAGAGAGAGAGTGCAAAAGAAAGAAGTTTCTCTCTCTCTTTCTTTCTTTCTTTTTCCTTTCTCTCTCTTTCCTCTCTCCTCTTTCGTTTCTCTCTCTCTCTCTTTCTCTCTCTCTCTCTCCTTCTCCCTCTCTCTCTCTCTTCCTTTCTCCTCCTCTTCTTTTCAAGATAAGAAAGACGAAAGGAGAAGAACATAGAGAAAGGGAAATCCTTTCTCTCTCTATCCTCTCTTTCTTCTCTCTCTCTTTCACTTTGCTCTTCTTTTCCTCTCCTCTATCCGCTCGGCTCTGTTTCCTATTGAAGATTTCAATAAAAAATGTTTCTTTCTCTTCTCCCCAACATACGCATCTGCTACACAGGGTTGTGCGCAAACTGATGGAGTGCATAGAGGTCGAATTATGACACCTTTCCAAAAATATAGCTATTTCATACCAATCGTTTGATTTTTGGTTGATTGATTGTTTTCTTGTTTTAAGTTAACTTTATGCACAGAAAGGCTAATCGGGACTGGACCTACAGTTTAAAGTGGGATCCGAACCACTATGTGCCTTCACCGAGTCTCGAACCCGGGACCCCTTGACAAGGCGACGACGCTACCACTGCGCCATCGAGGAGGCCCACCGATGGTTTGAGATATGTATTTTAGGACATGAAATCAAGTAAAATGAACGCACTTTGTTGCATCTTTTTGTACCTTTTCGTGCACATTTATCCCCTTTTTTACCCCTTTTTGATGTTTCAGCACGCTTGTGCCTTCCTTCTCTTTCATGTTTTGTTAAAAAATTGGAAAGAAAAATAAATAATTTTCTCTCTTCCTGATGAGCTACATAAAATCCTATAGTCTCATTTTGTAGAGCAGAACGAGATCTATAAAATGGCTCAATACAATAATTGCAGCCCCAATAGTTCCCATGATAATGCAGCAAAAAAAACGAGGGAAAACAAAAACTTCAACAAAACATATTCGACAGAGCCAGTTTTCTATCCGGTCCGCGCTCATTATATACAGAAGGCACAATTGAAGAACAATTTGAATGTGGAAACTTTTGCAACTTCGACTGAACTCCCTTTCCGTGTGCTTACAAAATATGCTCCATTGGTTTCAGTTGACGTTACAACACATTTGAAGGGGTAACAGTTGGTTCCAAGATTCGGCCAGAGAAATTAGGTGAATTTATAAGCCACTGGCTTGACCTATAACTGCACCTGCATCAGTTTCCTAATTTCTACCTCTTGTACAGTGTCTCTCAAAAGTTTTAGGACAACGACATTTTAAACTAGGCAACCCAATTTACGCAAGGCGTTGGTGGGTTGCGTGTAGAGTTAGGCTCAATTTCAGGGTTGCCACATGCACAATAGATATTTGTGAAATACGCAAAAGAAATGAAAAGAAGTATTTTTGTATACAATTATTAAAAATATCAATATTATATCGCAAATGACGAATTTCTTTCTAAAAGAAAAGACACTAGGTTTTCTAGTATTTCATCACTGATGAGCATAAGGAAAGGATAAGAGGTTAGAGGAAACAAAAGACGACAAAGGAGAGGAGAAAGAGAAAGCGAAAGGAGAAGAGGAAAAGTAAAGGAGAGATGAAAGAGAGGATAGACGAGGAGAGGAGAAGTAGTGAGAAGAAAGGAAAAATCGAGGAGAGATGAGGAAAATGGAGCAAAGAAGAGTAGTAGTATTTACAATACTATAAACTCGAGAAAGGAAGAGCTTCTCTCCAGCAGATTTGCTATACTTAAAACAAGCTCAACATGCCCATATGAGTTTTTTGAGCAAGTGTGGAATCTTGTCTAATTCAAGATTTTTGTAAAAATGCCCTCGGGAATTTTTCAGAAAGGAAGAGCTCTTCAGATTGATTTGCACATACTTACAAAAGTTGCATCAGCCAGATTTTTATCCATAAATTTGTCAAAAATTGATATTTTTTTGGCCACACCAGAAATTAAGCTTATAGTATGTTTTTCTGTCAAAATCCCAGGAATCTTGAATTGATATCTATTGGGTTCTGAGACCCAGTGGAGTGTGGTGCATGGTTTTTATTGCCTTGTAATCAGGAGGTTTTTGGGTTTGAGTCCTCATAAAATCTGATGGCAAAATGTTAATATTGTTGTTTTGTAAACAAGGGGCTTTGGGTTCGAGTCCTGATAGATGTGGCACTCCATACGTGAGATTTTGAGCTAGTTGATAGCTCCCAGATCTTAAATTTGGTAAAAAATGTTATACAACAGAGCAAAATTATTCTCTATTAAGAATCACCAGAGTTTTGTTATCTGGGTAAAATATCAGCTCAACAATACGGGCAAAACTGCCTGATCAATACAATAGAATGGAGGTCAAGTAAACATAATTAATTGTTCCCATGTTCTTTCCAATCTTTTGATCAATCCTATGTTTCTGCCAACTATTAATCATGCTTGCCCGGGAGTTGTATGCCAGCAGATATAATCTACACTGCCTCTTTTCAGAGAGAAATAACATCATCAAAGAGTAATTGCCTTCTTTCTGTATGCCTGAGTGATTATATCTGTTGATATTACCTGTACTGTGCCTTTTCCGAGGGAAATTACATGTCATTTGTCATGGAACTCAAAGAGAAATTCTTATCTACACTGTGCCCCCTTTCAGGGACCATTCATCATATTGAGGAAATTTCTTCATGGATATTGTCATTCAAACTGAATTGTATTTAGGCTTGGTCTTGTTGTACACAAGTCTGTAACTTACAGAATAATTATTACAATATTTCTGTATTTCAGCTTTTGGCAGATGTGTTGTGTTTTGGGTAGGTATTTGCTACGAGCAGAGGTGGTATAAAATGGGTAGGTAATATATTTTCTGACGGTAAAGTATTGTTTTATATCCAAAGGGTCTCTGTGCTTGAATCGGGTCTCTAGAACTGCTCTGTGACCCTCTCATTTCTTACGTCATAAACATATGATTTTTCACCTATGAGAATGACGCTACAAATGGTGTCTTCGGGTAAAGCCTCGTGGAATTCACAGATAATTTTAATGTTTGTCCTGTCATTTACCACAACCTGTTTTCTTTTTGAAGTGTTAATTACAAACATGGGTCTCCGTGCTTTGAATTCATCTGGTGCGTAATACAGGTCAGTACTGCCTGTAGTGACGCGCTTGAAAGCCGAAAATGCCTCATATAATTTAAGAAAATCATCCTTGGACATGTCTAAATTATAATTTTCTCTGGGAAATACCTCATTTCTGCCATTTTTAAGATATATGTTCTTGATGTTGCAGTTATCAAATTTACTTGAATTTTTTTCCTGATTATTGTGTCTTCCAGTCTGAAACAGTACCACTACAAAATCGGGCATGTCAAATTGAATACTGGAGAATGAATTTGTAGCATCAAATTCATAATAAGTACCAGATGCAGGCTTCTGTACGCATTGATATGTATAAAATTGCAGAGGAAGCTGTGGATTTTTTAGGATATCAGCTTTGTATTTAAGAGCGTAACTGGCCTCATACTCAACAACAGGGATTCTTAACTCCATAGTCTGAATAATGCATTTGCCCTCATCAGGTAAGGTATTAGGCAGAGCTTCTCCTGTAGAGTTTAATGTGCTGTACCTCATCAAAGCATTATTATCATTTGCAGCTCTTCTAAATGTAATTCTTAAACCACCCTTCCACATAATATCTTTGTAATCCGAGAAGAATCCTGGCAACAGGCGCATCGGGAACAGCACTGTGTGGTTCTTAGATAATATCTTATCACCAGCTTCAAATCCGCCTATTTTGTAGTAAGAAGCTTCGGTTTTGGATAATTTTAATGTGGCCAAAGCTGTGGAGGTAATGCCGGGATAATCTATTCTGTTTATAACAACGCCATGCTTTCTGATCTCAATTTCAGAGAATAGATGCGGCACAAAATTATCAACCAATCTTATATTTGAATTTGCCGGATAATCTGTTCCATCGAGCTTTACAACATCAAATTTGATGTATAGATCTGCTCTGTGGGGGTGTATAAAGCCATCCCCTACATCAAGATCAACCTCGATTTCTGTGTTGGGTTGATTTAAATTTGCAAATGTCCTCCTGTTTGGGGGGAATGATTGTAGCTCATAACTCTCAATATTTTCCATTGTATGTATTTTTATTTAAATGTTAATCTCTATGATAGCAGTTGTTGTGGCTCCAGCAAAATCAACTAATTCTTCTTTTTCATTCGTGACCATCAATTCAATGTAATCTATTCTATTATGGCACACAGGAAAATATAATGTTGGGGATGGATTGTAGATGATTGGCTCCATAAATTCAGAATTAGGTTTGAATGTTGCAATGATGCCAGTTTGTTTGTGAGTGCCTATGCCATTTGATTTGGTGATCATACCCTCAGCCACATTACAGTGAATATTCAGAGTCTCTATGGCTAAGAATTTAGGTATATTCATAGCAGTGTGTTTGATGGCCGGTTCGAGTTTTGTGTTGTTCTCAAAGCCTAACAGTTCTCCTATAGTACCCAGATGCACTGTTTCTGTAGCAGATACAATCTCTACTCTGTGAGTGACAGAATTTTGACTTAACACTACACCTCTGGGTAATTGAGCATTTAGAGTGGACAGATTATATTGCCCTGGAGTGATGACAATTTTTTGATCCCCAACTGCAATTTTGTTGTTGTGGTGTGTAATATTAGGGATCAGGTACATGCCGTAAAATGCTCTGAGAGCTATTGTTTTGGGATACACTATGTCATCATGCAATTTGAGTTTCAATATTGAATTTTGGCTGGTGAGATGGAATACCCCCATGATGTTTTAAATACCACAAGGCCTTTTGAAAATTTTCAATTGACGGTTTATTTATTTGAGACATATATCTGAGAACAGATAAACACAAATGTCCGCAATTAACATCTTTGAAGTTTTGAACACGGGCATTATTGTAATAAAGATTAGCTGATTTTAGATATTTTACCAAATTTTCAGGTGGAACACCTCCAAATGAATCAAACACAAATGCCTCATTGTTTAAATATTTAAGATAACAGATCCAGTGAGTGCCCTGATTTTTGTACTCATCCAAATTAACAATGCCACACTCTTTGCTGAGTGGTTGTTCCGGTAAAGAATCAGACATGTACACACCTCTAAAATGTTTGATGCCCAGTGGCTTGATTAAAGCTTCAATATCTTGGTTTGTAAGCGGCTCTTGTTTTTTTTAAACTTACTCATGGCTCTCTTAACACCTTTGCCTTTTTTCTCCATGGCCAGGTTATGGCGCTTCTACTCATCTAATTCTGCCCTATTTTTCTTGGCATCTATTACTGTTTTTGCTATGGCAGCTGATCCCCCAGCCAAGCTCCCAACAGCCCCGAGAGCTGCTAAGATGGCAGGGATGGTAAATATGAAACCCCCCACATGTGATTTTTTTCTAGATTGTTGTAATTTTTTTAATTGGGGGGTGCTAAGCAACAATTTCATACCATGTCCCTTTGCAAGACAAGAGCTTTTTTTCTTGCGCTGCTTTTTGGTCAAAAGACTGTCAATAGTTTTAAGAGATTTAAGACCTGCATAAGGTATTTGATACATAACACCCTTGGCCTTCATTGTAGGTTTATTATATACATATTCACAGCCCCCACCCCAGTTTTTGTTTGGTGCTCATAGCTATGGTGGTTCCCAATGCTGATATTCTCTCACTTAAAGAAGCATCTTTGCTTACAAATCTACCAAATGCAGCCTCTTCTAATTTCTTGTCTGCAACATGTCTCTTGTCAAGATCAGAATGTGTGTTGTATGCTATGTCATGGTCTCTACAAGCAGCATCTAGGGGATTTACACCAGGATCCCCTCTGTTTAATCTATGATCCAATTTTGTGCCTGGACCACAATACTGATAGCCTGGAATGTGTAGTTCAAATGGCAGCTTGTTTATGATGTCATTAACCAGGCCCCGACCCTCAGAGACATTCCAAAATTTAGGTGGTAGAGTATTAATAATTTTTATGAGATATCCAATCCCCTTAGGGTCATTCACTATAAAATTAGACAATTTTGTGCTTATCATGTCCATAATTCCAACCTTTTCATTGTAAAAATTGTGGTTCCCAGCATTTTCCTCCCCAGCTATCACCAATAACCTATCTACAAGTTTCCTGACATCATCAACCCACACAAATTCTTTGGGCAGGGTGTTGTATTGTTTGATTCCACTGCCAGTCTTGATCTGTGACCATATGGGCTTGATTAAATTATTGTATTTTGCTCCACTGCTAGACTTGACTCTTTTTTGTGTGGGATCATTGTTCTGGTATAGAGCATCTGATTTTATTAATATTTCCTTGTAATCCTCATAATCTTGATCTGTATAGCTGCCAGGCCTTTTCCTAGTCATCAGTTCCCACAACCCAGGTGTGCCGGTGTACTTAACAAAAGCACCTTTTTCTCCGAGACGAGATTCTGAATATACAATTATATCATCCCCCATAAATGTTACTCTGAAATTGCCAATTCTATGAATGATGCTGCCGTCAAGCTCTGTGTCAGCATATAAGCCAAAAACCTCATCTTTATTGTCTTTAGGTGTGCTTAAATATTTTTGAGCAAGAAGACCCAATTCAATAGGATCCTGAGTAGCTTCAATTCTTCTAGGAGCAAGAGGACTAGGTGTATGAATACTGGAAAGTGGGGTGAATGGATAATCTAATATGTTCCTTGCAGCTACAGGTACGAGCTCTGTGATCAAATCTTGATTTTGCTCTGTAACAGTTTTGATATTCTTACCTAAATTATTAATAGCATCAATTACAGGCTGTTCTGTTTGTTTGTGTTTTTCATAAATTCCACGGTTCTGTGATTTCCATCCCTTGAATCTTTTTACAAGATAATCTCTTAATTTAAGATCGTCAATGATTGGTCGTTTCATGGTTGTTTATATACGTCTCTACGTCTAGAAAATCGTTGATTTTACTTCTGTATTTGCCGCTACTGGGTGTTCTTGTCATATCAATTGTGACAAACCCATAACTGTCCTGGTTCCAGCACCTGCTGCAAAACTTGGAAAAATCATTGTAGCTCAAGTCCCCACCTACATATTCATCATGTATGTGTTTGAGGTTGGTATGATCTTGATGAAACACACATATAAAATTGCTGTTGTCTCGGATCAGCTGCTTCGGTATTTTAGAAAAAGTCTGTGCCAGGTAGAAACAATCAATATTTTTGTGTCGGCCCTGTGTAAAGAAATTTCTAACCTTGTTTTGATTATCCAATATAATGTCATCAAACACAACAACAGAATTATCGAGACAATCGTGAAGTGGCTTAACATCTGGTTCAAAAGTGGCAATATCTAATCCATCATATAGCTTCATCAGCTGCTGATATTTTAATTGTTCCAAGCTCTTAGAGAAGATATACAAGTGCCTGTTTTTCCAGTCTAACCAGTTGGGTGCCAATAAAAAATTATCAACCATTAGTGTAGTTTTACCACAAGCAGATGGCCCAACAATAAGACACCTAATATTATCAGGCAGCAAGTTGCCATTTCTCTTATTCTGTTGTTCAGGTTCTGGCAGCCTTTTTATAACATCCCAGGTGCTCATATTATCACTTTGTTTGCATCGATCCAGCTGTTTTCCGGATGACCTAGCCATTTGACAAGTAACTTGTTGCCTTTTCTGCGGATGATTTTTTCTATGAGATATGTGTCAGGCTGTTTAGTTTTGCTGAGCTCTTGTTCATAGAATCTGCCTTTGAGAATTTCTCCTCGGTGATCTTTTATTATATATGTGTTAAGGGTCCCGGGTTTAACTTGAACCACTGTAAATAATTCAGTACTCCAGTTTCTTGTAAAGCCTCTTTTGAATAAGTGCTTATATTTGCTGATTCTTACTTGATCACCCACCCTGTATTTGGCCTTTCTTGTTGTTGGCTGGTATCTAGGATAATAAACAGTGCTGATCAATTTTTGCTCATCAGATGAAGTTACTTCAGAGGGTTTCATGTTGATTGTGGAATGGACAGAGTTGTTATATTTATGTAGAAGTTCTGGAAGAATATTAATCCATTTATAATTACCTTGCAGTGTAAATTGTTTATACATAAGATTTTTTAGAGTTCTGTTGAATCTCTCTACAATTGAGGCTTTGAGGTCACTGTAACTCGAGTAATGTTTTATTGCCTGGCTTTTAATAAATTGTTGGAACACTGAATTATAGAATTCTTTGCCATTATCTGTTTGCAAATAGCGCGGTGATCTTCCTGAATGATTGATGATTGTCCTGAAGGCTTCTGTAACACATTTTCCAGTCTTGGATTTGAGTGGCACAGCCCAGGCAAATTTTGAAAATGTATCTATTACAGTGAGTAGATACTTGTAGCCCTTGTTGATTTTGTCTAAGTTTTTCAACTGTCCACTTGACAACTCAATCAAGTCGCTTTGCCATAAATCATCTATGCCCTTTGTGACTACTGGCAGTCTATTAAAATTATATCTGGCCTGTCTGTGTAGTTCATCAACTATAATTTCTCTAGACATAATATGAAAACAAGAATATTGCAACTATGGGGTGTTCAGCAGCTGATACTACAGGATTTTCTAAATATAATTTGTCTCCTATTTGTATTTTAAATTCCAGAGAGCCATCATCTTCAGTATAGGCTGTTTCTAATGTATTGGGGTCTGTAAAATCCTCTAACTCTACACTGGTGATTTTCACTTTGTTCTCAGCATTTGTTATTGATAAGGTGGGGTAGTGGTGTGCCTGTGGCTGATGCCAATATTTGATCTTGATTGGTCTCAATGTGCCCCCAACAAAAAACTGGTAATAAAATTGTGCAGGGGACAGCATATATATTTTGCCACCTGGTGTAAATGGTGAATCATATTCTTTGTTGGGGATGCTGTACAATTCAAGAATTACTGAATGTTTTGGATTCTCGATTATGCCTGTTATTTCTTTTTCTGCTGTAAGCAATCTGCTTGTTACAGATTCAAGGTGCTCATTGATGGTCCTAACAACATCATCATGGCCTGGCTTGATTTTTATGTCCACAACAAGTTTCTTGTATTGTTGCACAATCTCTTGAAGCTGGGTGGCAAAAACAGACAGAGCATTTGCTTGATTGGATTCCATGGTCCCTAGCTGTTGCTTGATATTAGCTACAATTTGTTGTAAATTTTCAACAACTGCCAATTTTGAATTTTGAGCAGTAAGATCATGGACTTGTCTTCTGATATCCTCAAACAGGGCATGCAATTCATTAATATGTTGATTGGTTGGAAGAGTGGCCACTGTCTGAGTGAGTTGTTTGATCTCTGCTTGGATATTCTTGATATCTTCTGATTTCAATATGCGATTCACTGCTCTCTTAATATTTTTAAGTTCCTGTGATGTAGGAAGATTTGATACTGTATTTTGCAAAGATTCAAGTGCCAATTTCACATTATTTAATTCAGATGCATCAGCCACATTTTGCATAGCATTTTGGAGCAGGGCTATATCTGCCTGAGTGGGTGTGGATTGTTGTAAAATTTCAAGTTTTGTTTGGATATCATCGATCAAGTGATGAAAATGAGATAGTTCAGATTCAGTGTTGAGGTTTTCAAGCTTTGTGATTTGTTGCTGGACACTAACAAGGGTATCTACAATCCCAGGCAGGCGAGTTTCTTGTACATTTGCCAAATCACTTTGCACTGCTGCTATTGTACCCTCAAGATGGGTTATGGTACTTTGAATTTTTCCAAAATCTTCATATGTTTCAAGTTGCAGCTTGATGTTGGCAACACTCCGAGTTATTGCATTCAAAGCATCAGAAGATGGCAAATTGTTCATAAAATTTTCAAGAGTCTCAATTTTTTCTTTAACCTCGGCTATGGCATTGTGCAGAGGATCCAGATTAGGTATCTGGAGTGATTGAATCTGTTCTTTTAGAGTGGAAATGACTAGATCAAAATCTTCTTGTGATTTTATGCTTTTGACAATTGTTTGTAGCTGTGTCTGGACATTATTTATCTGCTCTTCCAATTGTTGTTTCAATTGCTCAGAGTTGGTGGCCTGGGTCTTAAATTTGGCTTGAAGAGCTGCTACAGCTTCTTCTAAACTTTGAAAATTATCTAATGTTGCCAAATCAGTATATTTCTGAAGCAGCACTTTGAGTTCAGAATCAATTTTAAGAAGAGGGTCCATGCATTGTGATTGTAAATTTGTAATTTCTAATTGAAGACTGGCATTGAGTGTGGTTTGTAAAGCTTGTAAATCACTTCTTAATTTCTTGACTCTGACATCAAGCATAAGAATCTCATCACTGTGATCTTCATGTCTTGTATGGCCAAATATATCATTAGGCATTTTTGTTTTAGTGGTTATTTATTATAGAGTATCTGATTCTTAATTCTATAAAAAAGGGTATAAGCTTGTCATATGATCCAGGGACCTCAATATATAAGCAGTCACCAGCAGAAACAGTATATACAGTGCCAGAAATCATGTTTGAGTGCTTAATTCTATAAATATTTCTCCCTATTGAAATCTTGACATCACCCTCAGGGGTTGTAATAAATTGCAATTGCCCACCTACAGGTAATTGGTAATGATTTAAATTATTGTTAAATATGTACAATGTTTTACCTGTTTCATCATCAACATCTGTAAGTATGCTGTTCAGATGAATAATTAACAAGCCACTTAGTTTAGACAGCATATCAGGAGAGGGTTGTGGTGTCGGCAGCTCCATAATAGCCTGTTTTTTGAACCCAAATAAGTTCATTGGCATGTTTATTTATTTCAAATCATGCTCTGTAATTGGGCATTGTTTGCCACTTATCAAATCACAATGCCCCCATGGCAAAGTATGTATGCCACATGATAAAATGCATCTCTTATCATCATGTGGGTCCAGGGCCACTTTTCTTACAATATTGCTAGTCAGCAAGTGATCCACACTCTGGATTCTGGATTCTGATGTTTTGATTGAATTCTGGGATTTGAGGCAATTTTCATAATCTTCAAATTGAAGATCTTTTTCAACAGTTACTTTGCCAATACCCTTGGCCTTTTTGGCAACAGTGCCACTACATGTCTCAAAAGTGTACATCTTGGCACTTAACCCAGCAAATTTCACAATAACATCACCACATGTCTCATCTTTTAACTTGCCAGGCACCTTTTTGTTGTGGGGTTGAATCTTTGTATGTTCACTGGTATCAAAGTATTGAAACAATTCAGGCTGTGACATATCTTGATAAACATCTTCTGTTTGAATGTCAAGAATAAAACTATCCGTGTCCATGTACATCAGTTTTACACGATCACCATAAAAAGGTTTCAACACATCATAATACAATGTTAACATATGTAATTTGGACAATTCCAATATCGCAGCCCCTACATAAATAGGTTTATCAAATTTGATCTTTGTTTTCTTCATGTTGAAAAGTGCCATGTGCTCATCATAAATTCTTCTATAATTGAAATTAGGCTTTGCAACCAATTTTTTGCTCCGGCTGGGGTCAGTAATTATTTTAACATCGGTATGTTTTCTGACATTTTCTATAGTTTTGCCATAGACAGAATTCACCATCAATTTAAACAAGGCCTTATCAAATTGGCTCTTTGCAGATGTTCGAAGCTCCGTGTTTGTATCAATATATGGCTTCAACCATCTTGAGTGCCTGAACCTCAAAACTTTTCCAACTTTGGTCACTTGAACACCATGATTCATCAGGAACTGGAGGTTTTTGTAATATATGACATAGCCTTGTTTTGGCTCCAGTGTCATCATGAGCTTCTTCTGTTTAGAGCCAGGTGAGCACTGAACCTCGGGAATTGGGGGCAGATCAGAAAATTTGTTGTGTAAATCATCAGGAATTGTCAGATCAACCTCTAAGAAGAGGCCATAGTCACTGTCATCAAAGTCCTGAAGATCTTCAATATTGAAATCTTCGACCCACTCAAGCCCTGCATATGGTAGTTTTTGCATCATGGCATGACCATAGAGGCTGTTTGCATCTACATACACTATATAATTTGATGGCCGTGCTGGATCATAATCAGGCAGCATAATATGCTTGTTATTTGCTCTGGCATATCTCTGGGAACATTGCACCATCCCCCCTCTTATACATTTCTCCATAAACAGATACATATCTTGATCGTGGATCAGATCCAATTGCATTTTAGTGTTGAAAAACATTGCGGCCCATGCTAGGCCCGGGGCACTGTAAAAATATATTGGGTCCAGTTTATAATTTTGCATGGAAGATTTTCTGAATGCCTGCAATATATCAGCTAAGAGAGTGACATCAAGTTTCAAATATGCCATGTGATAATCACCAAATGTCTGGCAATTTAAATTATTCCACATCAACTGAGCATGGTAATAATCATCATCAGTGATTCCAGATCCTCTGATTTTGCTGTAAAACTCTTCTTGTGGTGGCAGGGAGCACTCATCAAATTTAGAAAAATCTGTGACATAGTCATATGGATATACACCCTTCCGCCTAATTAATTTCAGGTCCTGATTTGGAAATGAAGCACGTGTGATTTTGAATTGATCATCAGATAATTGAGAGGCCAGTGTAGCCAGGCTAGCAGATAAAAATCTGTAAGAATCAAGAAATCTTATGTGAATAGGAACACCATCAACTTTAATTATCTTGCTAATAGATATATATTTCTCATCATTTTCAGCTAAAATATTTAAATTCTGCTTCTCAAACCCCTCGTACCTGATTAGATGATGGAAATCATAATTGGATGCTCCATGGCAAAATATGGGGACAAATCTTGGTCTCTTGATCTGAATATTGCAGCTATTACACAGGGCCATTAAGAATTTACCATCTGTATGAGAATGGTGTTTCACCTTGATATTTGTATCTGAAAATTCAGAATCACATACCGGGCATTTTTCTGCATTGTTGAAATCTTCAATCTCTTCCTCTGTTAAAGGCAACATGGGCTTTGATTTTAATAAGATGTTAGATGCTATGTCACGGCACTCATTTTCTATTCTAAGTGCAAATTCTTTGATGGCATCTGGTCCCATGTATAAGTGTGGCTCACTAGCTACACCATCCTGTACAACCACATAACAAAAGCTGGAAGGTTCATGTAGCTGGTATGGTGTACTTGAAGATTCTTCAGGATCTGGATTGCAGAATTCAAAAGGTTTGACGTTCGATTCAAAATCACAGACAATATATACTGGGTGTTCCAACGAGGCTTCATACTTTTTGAATTTGCAATTTTCACTTGGATTGGGCATCACCATATGAACAGGTTTATGGTTGCCACAGTATTTCAGATGCTCAATTAACTTGTTTTTAGCAATTTCTGCATTCACTTCCCGAACCCCTTTCACCATTTTTTGACCATCAAATACAGTTAAACATCTTCTGCACAACTTGAATATTGTATGAGTTTTGTCTAGTTGTGTTCTCACTAAAGCTTGAAGATTATGTATCAGAGTATAATGATATGTGCCATCCTTTTCAATTAAGAGCAGATCAATCGGAATTGCAGAATCATCATCAAATGTACTGATTCTGAGAGGATCTATCAAGCAATTGCCAGTAGAACAAGTAAATACATTAATAGATAATTGTTTGCCATTGATGTGCCTGGCCCTTTTTTCAAATTTATCAATATTCTGAACAGACATTGGATATTCCAAACCCTCCATTGCATCGTCAAAATCATGTTCATGCTGTTTGTAATAAGTTATTCTCTGAGGATTTCTTAAAACTGGATACAAAGCAGCTAATATACACCACAGAAAACATTTCTGGTCGGTATTTTCTATATTAACCACGGCTCTTCTGTTTTTAATATTAGCAGGTAATGGCATATAAGTGGAACCTTGTAATGGGCTGAATTCAGAAATATTAACATATAACTTGTGTGATGAACCGCATAGGCTCCATCCGGACTCTTTTGCTGCAAATTCAGAGTGTTTAATATTCAATTGATTTATCAAATTGCCTATTATTGTGTCTAAATTTGCATTTGAATAAACCGGTACAGTTTCTGTGATGTGGGGATGTGTAAATTTTGTGCCATTTGGTTTCTTATATTGAGTATACAATTTGAGGGACAGCTTATAAGAGCCATTTTGTGCATTTAGAATTGCCTGCACTTTAGGATTTACACTGTTCAAGAAATTCTCAATGCCACATCTTGGCTCTGATACAAACCGGTGATCCCTTAATTGGCCGTTAAAACTGCTACGGATGGGTTCATAGCGTGGCTGCTTTGCTGCTCTGGCATTAAGAGGTGCTTCGTGCCTTCTTTTCAGACCAGATGTAGATGGTTGAGAGGGCAATGCAGAGCAAGTATTTTTATGTGTATATGTGAAATATTCCATGTTATATTTTCTATTGCATTTGGGGCAAATTTTTGTGGGAGTTCTGTATTTGTCTGGATTACAAATCTTTTGGTGTCTGGCCCAATTAGAGCTAAATATATTTTTATTGCACTGATTACAATATTTTTGATTCGGCATTTTTGCTGTTGTTTATTATATACAATTTCCTGGGTTTCAATTCAAAACTTTATACTGAATAAAAAATATCAGTTGGGTTCAGCACTGTGCTTTGTATATGTGTGTATATGTGTAGGTGTGTATACACTTAATATTTTTGGCTTTGGTATTTATATAAAATTTCCTGGGTTTTAAATCTAATCTTTATGCTTATTATGACAGGTTGTAAAGCCAATAGCTTACAAGTGGAATATTCATTCACACTGCCATTCCGCAAATGCCTGCACAGACATGCATGTATAGAATGGCAATGACCTTGTTATGTATTAATTTTTGTATAACAGGCTGGGACAAATATAAGCTTGACTCTAAATATGAGTGGATTACAACAAATATCAGATTTTATAATGTTCAATTAAACCAAACAGGCCTGTAAGTATGAGAAGCACTGTATCAACACATCTGTTCCCCTCAGTCACTCTCACATAACTGGCTGATGCAATAATCGGGAATTTCTGTAAATACTGGCGCTGAGGAAAAAAATCAATACTACCGTCTCGGGAATTCCACACACTGACACAGAGAGGAAACATGCAAGCACGGAGCAATTCTAGAAGAGGGCTCTACATATTACATTGTTTTAATATTAGATAAGCAAATTGAATGGTATCCAATTAAACTTAAACCAGAAGTAAATATGTATGTGTATAAGCTTAATTTCTGGTGTGGCCAAAAAAATATCAATTTTTGACAAATTTATGGATAAAAATCTGGCTGATGCAACTTTTGTAAGTATGTGCAAATCAATCTGAAGAGCTCTTCCTTTCTGAAAAATTCCCGAGGGCATTTTTACAAAAATCTTGAATTAGACAAGATTCCACACTTGCTCAAAAAACTCATATGGGCATGTTGAGCTTGTTTTAAGTATAGCAAATCTGCTGGAGAGAAGCTCTTCCTTTCTCGAGTTTATAGTATTGTAAATACTACTACTAAGAAGAGAGGAGGAAACGGAGGGGAGTGGAGAGTAGAGTAAAAGGGAAGAATGAAAAGAAGAGGAGAAGAGTGCAGTGGAGTCGGAAATCTAAGACAGGAAAGAAGATAAGAGGAGTGGAGAGTAGTGGGATGGAGACAAGATGCGAGAAAAATAGAGAAGGTGATATGTGATAAAAGCAGAGGAGATGGAGGGGAGAGAAGAATAAGAAGGAGAAGAGAAAATAGAAGAGAATGAAAACGAAAGGAGAGAAGAGGTACAGGGAGGTTATTTCAGTCGTTCACCGCCAGCGTGTCGGCCGTTCGGCGGGCTCTTCATGCAACAGGTCCCGGCAAATTGCGTTCAGGAAGTCCGTAACAGAAACCGCTTGTTTTGTAATGTTTCCACTTTTCACAATTACAGTTACAATTACAATTGAAATAAGCACGTACCTTGTCGCAAGGATGCTGTGTGTGTGTGGAAAAGGTGTCCTCCCAAATACAAATATTTCTGGCACCTTATTTCTGACATCTAATCTTAGATTAGTCATCGCTACTTTATCTTCAGTTGTCGCGACAGCGCCGGCAGCTTATCGGGGGTTGGGTGAGTTGTCAGCCGCGAGAGGGCGCTTCATACTGCACGTGTCGGCAGTGATGCCAACCGTAGGGACATGTCCCTAAGCATAGGGACTTTTTACTAAATTTCGCCCGCGTAGGAACGTAGGGACAGATTTTGCCAAATGAGGGAAAACGTAGGTACTTTTTTCAATCTTGGTAAATGACATTCTATGAATTAGTTTATCTGGATACTTTAGCGAAGAGGAGAAAAAAGAACTAACTAACAAATCTCCATCAGAATTTTGGAACATGTTATCGGTTACCAAAAACTTTCAAGGCAAGTTCCTTTTTGAAAACATTTCCACTCTCGGGAAAATAGTGCTAACATTGCCACATTCTAAAGCGGAAACGGAAAGAATATTTTCAATGTTAAGTGATACAAAAACAAAAAAGGGAAATAAAATGGGACCAGAATTGTTAAAGACTGCAGGAAATACAGCATCACCAACCAACATCTATCTCTGCACAGCAGCAGCATGTATGACTTCAAATAACATAATCAACAGTAAACGACTCAACGTTATTCATTAGGGGTGTGCGGGATCCGTTACTTTAAAAAGTCGTTAATTCTCGACGTTTTCTGCCTTGTAAGTTTCTGGAACTTATCGAAAATTGTAAGTTTTTATTCTAGAAATGCAAAAACAATCACTTAAAGTGAAAATGACTTGTAAAATTCGAGATTTCCAGTGCTTCGGGAAATTTCGAACATTTCCCGTCCCGAAAATTTTCCGACTTGGTCGGGAAATTGCAAATTTTTCAGTCCCGAATGTCGGGATTTAAAAAAATTACCGTCCCGATCCCGTCCCGACCCAAAAAATTCTGTCCCGCACACCCCTATTATTCATTAAGGCAAGAATTTACAATACCGGACCCTTCTGTAATTTCTATGCTACGTCTTATACTCACGAAATAATTATTCGTGATGATTTATCTCAAGTTAACATGTTGGGGTGAGGGGAAAAAAATGTTAATTAACGTGTAGAAGTTGTAAAATAAGCATTTCAATTCTCGCAATGATTCTCCGTATACAAGTATGGTAGCCATATTTGTTGATATGAACAAATTACAATTAGTTACGCTGTCTACAGCCTTGCCACACTGTTGATTTCATACTTGGAGAGCATGGATTGTGTAAGAATAGCGGAAGAGAACAGTAAAAAAGTTGTTAATGTTATACAGATTGTTAGGTGGAGTGTGCAGGAGGGCTAATTAATAAACTTATTCATTTCAGTATATTGCCCAAAGAACGTGCTTACATGTGACAGCGACAATCACGATGTAGAAGAACTGATTTGATTACAGGTAAATTTGGCAACATTACATCAATCATAAAATTGCAGGATACTAAAATGGCGTCTTCGATGATGTTAAAGTGCTACGAAAAAAATATTTTTTATCGGTTTGTAATCACAATTACCGCAAAACCATTCAGGAATAGCCCCACTGAGCATTCTCGGTAAGGTTAGGTTAAGTTAGGTTAGGCAAGGCAAACATAGTTAAAATTTGGGCTCGAAAAACGGGTAGCCCCACGAACCATTCAGGTACAAAAAAGGTAAAGTGTTCCCCTGTGCATAGCACCACGCCATGAAGGCGTATAGGGGGTCTGAGGGTAACGCCCCACACTTTCTTGATCCGGTCGTGAGTGGGGGTGATGTGATCAGCATCACGCCCCTGACCGCCTTTACCCCCCAGGGTTTCCCCCAGGTACCCATGTTATTCGACGCTGGGTAGGCGCCGGGGCCGCTTCCAGGTACGGTTAGGTTAAGTTAGGATAGGCAAATGTAAATTCGCTCCTTCATTAATTGTGGAAGCACCGAGCAGAAAGATTTGGTAAGTAAATGTGTATATTTTATCTTCTGTTTTGCATGCTCATGAGGTGATAATTTTTTTAGTCGCTTTACTTGGCGTAGGGACATTTGGTCAGTTGTAGGGACATTTTGACTACGTCTGTAGGGACATTGCCGAAAAATGGTTAGCAACACTGTCGGCTACCAGACGTCAGTGTACGTTCATGTTCACTTCTGTTTGCGTTTATCAGTACACGTGTTGCTTATACTGTGTTATTGTAATGTGCTACTCATGGCCAGTGCTTCATTGTGTGTTAATTGTTATTCATTCATTAGTTATGTCGTTAAACAAATATAGTCTTGAACAGAGAGTTTTTATGTACGATAATTACGTGAAAACGAATTCTTGCAGAAAAGTGGTCAGGGAATTACGATAGACAGGATCTCTTGAACCTAAGAAACGTGTTGTATTGCTGTTAAAGGAGGTCATTTTCAACATCTCTTATAACACAGGAGGTTAGTGATCATCATTATTATTACTTTTAAATATCATTTTACGCTTTCGGTTTGCTTTATGCGCCGGGATGCTGTCTTCCCTTTCTGACAACTGACGATAAAGTAACGATGTCTAATCTAAGATTTTCTGTCAGAAATAAGGTGCCAGAAATATTTGTATTTGGGAGGACACCTTTTCCACACACACACAGCATCCTTGCGACAAGGTACGTGCTTATTTCAATTGTAATTGTAACTGTAATTGTGAAAAGTGGAAACATTACAAAACAAGCGGTTTCTGTTACGGACTTCCTGAACGCAATTTGCCGGGACCTGTTGCATGAAGAGCCCGCCGAACGGCCGACACGCTGGCGGTGAACGACTGAAATAACCTCCCTGTAGTTGGAGAAAATATCGTCTCGGCGTCAAGAATTGATGCATTGATCAAATTATCGAGATGAAACAAAACACCCAATAACGTTTTGAAACATGTTGGAGAATGTATTAGATCGGTGCCATATGCCTTTTGGCTCAGAGCAACATAAAATCTTTCACGTAAGATCATTGATTTTACCTGTGATTATACCACTAAAAACGTGAATGTAATTTTAACATTTATAAGAATTTTCCAATTTTTCTCGACTTCTCGGTTCGTTGAAATGAAGATGTTGTAATTTAATATTTCCCCTCCCCCCATCGTTAATTACAAACTGAATCATTCCGTTTCACACAGCGTGGACAATGAACACAATGGGATATGTCTAAAATTTACGAAAATTTTCTGCCACCGGAGGGGTTTGAACCTACGACCATCAGATTCACAATCCTTAACGCTAACCATTACCCTACAAGCTGTCGCTTCTGAAAGCAAGTAGAAGGAGCTGACCAACGTGAAATGTAGATGCAACTCTCCTCCTACATGTAATGTGCAAAGAAAACTTGTTTGTAACAAAGAAAACGAAGGTAGAACGAATCGGCGAAAACATTTAACGGATAATTGCACATGTTGAAAACTTTTCATTCGATATTTGCGGAGGTATCCTTTCATTGGTCTCGAGTGGGAAAAGGGGTAAAATTAGTATATCCTGAATTGCCACAAATATAAAGAGTTATTTCATTAATATTTGTCATAAACGAGTACAGAATTATCGTTAGAGTATCATAATTCATGATCTTATACATGAAAATATCTCTTTGAACATGTGTCCATTCATTTTTTTTTAATATATATACATTCCAGATGCAGAACAATGTAGCCACTTTACACTGCTATTACAAATAATGCCACCATGCTGTTGTTTAGTAAAATGAGAATCGAAAAAAAGAGAACACTTCGTAAGGAGAATCTATCCTAAGACCGCTACCAGCACAATCAAGAATACTAGCCTTTACACCGCGTTTTTACCTTCCGTTGAAGCATCAATTTTTAAGTATTATGTCCTTCCAATATTGTGAATATCGTTGGGTATACATGTAGTTAAGCTTTTGCGTTAATTTTGACTTGTTTCTTGTAGTATAGCGGCTATCAGCCTCCCCGATGGCGCAGAATTTACAACACCAGACCCCTCCTCGATTTTTGTAATATTTCGCATACTCACTTATTGAGGACTCCTAATCACGAATTTGAAGTTAAAATTTTGGGGGTCACGTGTAGAAATTGCAAGGTAAGAGAAATTGAGTGGTCCGCGATCGGCACGTTTGCTCATTATTTACCGGAAAATTTTGTTTCCAATACTTAGAAAAAAGAAATATACATTCCTGATTTTAATTATGCTTGCCTTGCCTAACCTAACCTAATCTAACCACCGTGAATGGTTCGTGGCGCTATCCGTCAATGATTTGTTGGTCTACCCGTGCATGGTTTTACGACCCCAAATTTTAACTATGTTTGCCTAACCTAACCTAACCTTACCTTACCGAGAATGGTCAGTCAGGAATGGTTTTGCGCTAATTGTGAAAACGAACCGATAAACAATTTTATTTTCGTAGCACTTTAACGGGAAACGTTCATCATCGAAGACGCCATTTTCGTATCCTGCAATTTTACGATCGATGCACTGTTGCCAAACTTACCTGTAATCAAATCAGTCCACATTCCACATGTTCTTCTACATCGTGATTGTTACTGTCACTGTCGTCATCTTCGACGCATTTCCATGCTCTCCAAGTATGAAATCAACAGTGTGGCAACGATGTAGACAGCGTAACAAATTCCGAACGTCAATTGTTCATATCAACAAATATGGCTTCCATACTTGTATACGGAGAGTCATTGCGAGAATTGAAAAGCTTATTTTACAACTTCTACACGTTAATGAACAATTTCTTCACCTCACCCAAACATGTTGACCTGAGATAAATCATCACGACTAATTATTTCGTGAGTATAAGACGTAGCATAGAAATTACAGAAGGGTCCGGTATTGTAATTTCTTTCCGCGTTGCCTTTTAATCAAGGTGTCTCGGGTTCGATTCCCGGTGGAGTCACATAGTGGTTCGGATCCCACTTTAAACTGTAGATCCTGTCCCGATTAGCCTTACTGCGCATAAAGTGGACTTAAAACACTAAAACAATCAATCAATAGCAGCTATCTTCGAGAAATAATTTGATGTGATGATGAAAAACTAGAATATTAGTAGTTGTGAAAATACGAGTTATTTCTTCTAACTTATTATTGTGATTAGATATTATGAATGGGAATGGAAAATATCTAGAGGCTTGAACATTGCAGAACGATGCTCTCTTCCTGTGATACTGTAACAGACGACATGCTTGTTTACTGACGCAAGTCTCGTATCCAGAACAGTCTTATGAAATGTATTTGCTGTTGCGCAAGGTAACGAAATAATTACACCGTTTGCAAAAATGTTTGCGAACTGCCAAATGTGAGAAACGTTATACGTAGACAGGGGAAAAATTTTATTCATGAAATCACATCACATTTGACACTGTTTGTCAAGAGATACTCGTGGGACACTGTGTTAAGGTGCTGGACTAAATGCTTCTTATTTTTCTTCATCGAAGAACAACAATTTTTAAGGTAGAGCAAAAGTAGTTCCACTCTTTCTAATTTATTTTAAATTTTTACACATTCCTTTAATTGGGTTAAAAATAAATGAAATTATTGCTTGCATTTCTGTCATTGACGTAGACCAGGCACGTATCCAGGATTTCTTTGAGGAAGGGGCCAGAACCAAAATTATATATATATATATTGAAAATAAGATCCTTAGGAAAATATTTGGACCTAAAAGGGACGAGGAGACAGGTGAGTGGAGAAGGTTACATAATTTAGAACTACATAATTTGTATTCATGTCCAGATATTATTAGAATAATTAAATCAAGAAGACTTAGGTGGGCAGGCCATGTGGCACGAATGGGAGAGGAAAGAGGAGTTCACAGGATTCTTGTTGGGAAACCCGATGGTAAGAGACCTGTAGGAAGGCCAAGATGAAGATGGAGGGACAACGTTCAGATGGACCTAAAGGAAATCGGTAGGGATGGAATAGAATATATAGATATTAATCAAGATAGGGACAGGTGGAAAACCTGTGTTACTGCAGCCATGAACCTTCGTGTTTAAGAAGGCTAGAGAGTTAGTTAGTTAGTTAGTTAAGAGAGAGAGAGAGAGAGAGAGAGAGAGAGAGAGAGAGAGAGAGAGAGATTACAAAACCGTTCAAATTGTCCGAGCGCCATTGAAAATTCATTATAATTCTATGTTTAGAAAACGACGGGAGAGAGCATTGGTCGAATCCTTTCTTGCTCTTTTGAGAGAATATATACTTCTACAATAGAAATCGCGTTCGGAAACGGTGGAAAAAATGACTTTGTTTTCAAAGGCAGGCAAGCTTGGTAGCGTAGCTTGCTCGCGTTCAAAGTGACTCACGCTATAATCAAGGCCGCTTCTTATCGCAAAACACTGTGCGTCGATGCACAACGTCTGCACCCAGCAAGTTACAAGTGACCAGAGCCGAATTTTAAAAAGAATCTGAAGAATGATAGATTTCATCAGAGGCGGCTAGGTGGGCACAAGCTCAACATCCATAAGTTTAAGTCATAATTCCTGACAAACAAAAAGCTTATTAAATAAGTATTCGAATAGTAACACGTGCTTTATCCTGTAAAATGTAAGATGCTTATCGGGATTACAGCGTAGTAGTGGCAATAGATCCATGAAAAACAAAATAAAACTGAATGGTTGCTTTATTATAGATACATATTTTAAAAATATTTTTTTCTTCATTCCCTTGTATTTTCTTATTTTAATAATAATAATAATAATAATAACCCACGGCTCGACAATCCTCGAAGGGCCTTGACCTATCTCCCGACTGCCAGTCTCCCTCCCACAGTCCTACCTAGAGGTGTGGAGTTCTTAAACCGGTAATAGGGTGATCTGGGATCAGCACGTCGAACCCCAGCCGTTATACGAGGTTTCCCAGACCCGATTACGCTACTCACTCGTAGCTCCCCAATTTCCTCACGATGGTGGGTTGCCACCGGTCCTATACCAAAGGCCGAGAACCCTAAGACTGAACACAAGTAGTCTCGAACCCATGACCCCATGACGTCGCAGTCGGAGTCCAAAGCACAGCGCCTTATACAGCACAGTCAAGGAGGAGGACTTTTCTTATTTTACTTTTGGCTAATCGCGACGATGAGGATGAATAATGAATAGAGAAAGAAATAAAAAAGGTCACGCACAAAGAAGAGGACGGATCTTCAAACCTCTTAGATTACGAGTTCAAGCCCTAAATATGAGGATTTTAACCGTAGACCTCAATTTCAAAATTATAAACAAAATGCCTATTTATACTAAACTTCTCATCGATTGATTGATTGATTTAGTTTATTTTACTTCGCGTTTTGTGCCTCTTGGCTAATTTGCGAAGATGAGGATGAGTGATGAAAGGATGAAAGGATGAAATTGATGAATGGACATTCACAAACAACCAAGCCCGACCAGGATTCGAACCCGGGACCCTTGGCGTCGCAGCGCGATGTGCTAACCGCTTTTTTTTTTTTTATTTCCTTTACTATTTACATCTGATTATAACAAACTTTTCATGATTACTATACAGGTTTTACATACTAGGATATATTACATTTAGAAAATTCGCATAGACATTGTTCTTTTTGTTTGCCGACATATTTTGAAATGTGTGCCTTAAATAATGCACAAATTGTTCATGAAAGTCAACTTGCTGATAAGTAGAGGCAAACCAAGCATATTGCCCCAGTAACCACAATACACTGTTCTGTTTCTTTTTAGGGAAATAACTAAAATTGGGAAACAGAAGATGATCAATTGTAATATTCTTCTCATTGGTACGACAGATGACACTTACGAGTTTCGCAACATATTTCCATGACGTAGCGGTTATTAAGCATTCACTGAGCTTATGCACTAAACTATCAGGCACGTTACATATTAAACATAATGATGAATCTGCCATGTGCAGATCATAGAGTTTCACTCGAGTCAGCAGTATTTGATGCACTATAACGAACCACGCCGATCGTATTCTTGTTGCGAGATGTCTCGCGTGTATATTTTTCCACACCACAGGCCAACGACCTTCCGGGTGTCTTGCAACGATCTTAACAGCCTGTTGAGACGCTACACGCATTCTTCTGTATATGTGCGATACCACTGGAACAGGCAGGGTAGGAGTTTGTAACAAGCCATAGCAAATCTCTACTAAGGTATCACGGAGGTACCTAAGGTTGGGGGGAGGTTAGTCACGTTTATGGGGGGATCCAACTGTATATGGGCCAAGCAGTCTCGAAGAACATGACTTGTAAGGCTATCAGGGCTCTGAATCATCGTCTCTATGTCCGCTTGAATGCGGAGCGCCTGGCTCTTGTGGTGCACGTGTGCAAGATTCAAGCCTCCCCCAGCATTATCTAAACACAAGGTCTCGTGATTTACACGTAACAACTGCCCATTCCAAACAAACCAGTTCACTGCACTTTTCAGCTTTGCTACATCCAGCATTCGCATCGGAAGTATTTTGGCTATAAACCACACTTTCGAAAGAGCATACACATTAACAAACGTGACTCGTGATTGCAAGCTAATGTTTCGAAACTTATTAATTTGTAGCACTGCTTTTACACTCCCAATCACTCGATCATAATTTACTTGTATCATTCCTTGCAAAGAAGGCGTAAATACTACACCAAGTATTTTTACAATGTTTACAACAGGGAAGTGTTGAACTGGTGTGTGTGGTGGAGAATTATTTAAAAACATCAAACATGATTTTTTACATTTATGTGAAGGCCTGAATACACCCCAAATTCCGTCGTTAGTTTATGAACCGTGTCCACATCAACAGGTGACTGAACCAAAATGCTGACATCATCCGCATAAGCTAAAACTTTTAGCGACTTTGACAGAATAGTTATTCCTTGTAACCGTGCTTCCAAAGAGGCAAGCAGGGGACTTAGGGAAATACAAAAAGCCAACATGGATAAGGGATCTCCCTGTCGGACACCTGTGACAATGCTAAGCGATTTTGTCAGAAACCCATTAATCTGTATTTTCGATTCAGCATTGTTATATAGCCCTTGCAGTGCTGAGAGAAAATTCCCCCGTATGCCCCTTTTGTTGAAAACATGAAACATATAATTATGGTTCAGCGAATCAAATGCACGTTCGAAGTCCAAAGCTAAAATCGCTTGATCCTTTAAATTTTTCTTATTTTGATTACTGGTAACCACTTCACGCAGCGTTTGCAACACTGCATAAATGTTTTTATTTTCACCATATACATATTGCATGTCCCCCACCAAGTTGCTTGAGTACGGCATTAAACGTGCAAGCATACATCGTGTGAAAATTTTATAGTCGTTGCACAGGAGTGTAATGGGGCGATAATGAGTGATCTCTGTCGGCTTTGCACATTTCGGTACTAATACTATAATACCTGTCTTGGAAGTCTTGCCCATTTTATGTTGCTGAAAGGCCGCGTTGACCCACTCAGTTAAAGTCTGCCCCACTAGCGTCCAAAATGTTTGAAAGAAGCATGTAGGAAGCCCATCCACACCAGGGGCGGAGAAAGGCTTTGCCGCTTTCACCGCTTTATATACTTCTTCGAATGTGAAATCCTCATCAAGCTTAGTTCTATCATCATCGGAAAGTACTTCCGTAACTGCATCCACAACAGAATCATAATTTGAATTGGCAGGTTGGTGCTGCGAAAACATCCGAACATAATGCTCATATATTGTACGTTGTATGTCCTTAGGTGCTATGATTTTATTACCCGCTCCATCTGCGAGTTCAGTAATGAGTTTCCGTTGTGCATTTTGTCGTTCTTGTATCACGTGACTAATCGACACCGCTTCTTCAGGGTCAAACTGAGGCAGTCTACTTCGAATTTTTGCACCCATACGTTTGTGGGCGGTCATATTTAAGAGTATTGCTTGTATACGTTTAATTTCCGTATGAACCGGTCGTCCTGCCGATGCTTCTTCTATTAATTCACGCAACACACGATAATAAAAGTGATATTTATTATTCCAGTCACGAGATCTCTCTTTACAGAATGATATACAGAAACGTTTAACTGCCGGTTTTAGGATTTCATCCCACCACCGAAGGATGTCAGTACGTCGAAGGCGATGCGTCTCCCAAAATCTCCATTGCTCATGAAATGCTCGTTTAAATTCCTCATCAGACAAAATGGACGTATTCATTTTCCAATACCCATATCCCCTAGGCACTAAGGGAAGATCAATGTTAATTGCCATTATCACCGCCAGGTGGTCCGAAAAACATGTAGGGGTGAGAGAAATCGAAGTAACTTTCTGACGCAGTGCCGGGGTAACATAGAACCGGTCTAGCCGGGACGCACAATTGTCTCTAATATAAGTATACCCCTGCTTATCAAAATATTTATCTGTCCAAACGTCCACCAATTTAAAACCAGACACCAATTTTTGGAGGGAATTAGATGTTGCAAAACCAGGACGTTGATCTTGTGGAAGCAAGACGCAATTGAAGTCGCCGCCACAAATGATATGTTCCTTTACACCTTGCAGTTCAGCCGCCACATCTGTAGCAAAAAAATTGTTCCTCTGTGATCTCTGATTTGTACCTGATGGGGCATATATATTGCATATCCAAACATTTGCCACTTTCGCACATATAATTCTCCCATTAGGATGACACACAACGTTAGTGATGGGCACCGTATTTTTCACGAGAAGCGCAGTCCCCGTTGCCTGACAATTTGCATTATTATATACTACTATAGATGGGGGCAGTTCAAAATTTATCACTTGAACTTCCTGGAGAAAGGCTATCTCGAGAGACGACTGGATAAAAAAGTCACCCAGCGCCTCTTGTTTATTCCTGTTTTGTAGTTTGTTAATGTTAATCGTGCCTATTCTGAGTGTTGTAAACATATTTATTGTAACCGTCCTACATGTTATCAGGGACGCTGTATCTCCCTTATTGCCAAGGCTCTCCTTGTAACCATTATACCCGACATTTACACCACAATACAATAAGACCAATAGATGACAAAAGTACCACATCAAGTAAATGGAACAGAGTGGTACAAATCGTTGATCTTCTTTACAAAAAGAAGAAACTTATATATACAAAAAAATATATATACTCGATCACTCTATCATACCTATCAGTCCCCTATCAAAAGCCTTTCTTATAACCACAATCATTACACTCTTACAAAAATTACTTAACCTCCTCAACATTACTACTCAGTACACGAAATCAGTTTGTAGAAAATTTAGTACTATTAACACTGTTACCTTTAGGTACATTGCCTAATTTTTTTTTTCTAACTAACCTGTTTATAATCATGTTTAGTGTTGTCAGTATCCACTCCACTCTCTCGAAGAAATATTATAGAATGTACACCTGCAGTATTTTTCTTCTTTTTTTCTATGACGCACACGACAAATAACTTTGGATACTACACTAGGGGTGGTCACTCCTTCCTTTCTTCTGTTAGTGCAGATACCCATGGGTGTGGACTCAGGACTCCCCAGATACCTGTGGATGTTGAGGCAGAGCTCCCCCGGGTTTTTTCTTCTTGCTTATTGGCGGGACGAATCGTGGTCTGGATCGCTTGTGTCTTGAAGAGCGTCGTTGTCCTTTATCCGTGTTAATTGCCGGAAATTCATCCTCTGTTTTCGATTCATCCCCGGATCCACCTTCTGTGCCGGTGTCTACTTTCTGGAATTCTATCTTCTTGTCTGCTTCATTTCCGAGTTGTGAGGGAATTCCTGAGGTGTGTTGTACCTTGTCAGGTCCATCTAGTGTTGTTAAGGGGTTGGAGTTGGAGCTGGAAGGTTGGCTACTCTCTTCATTTTCACCTACACTTTCACCTTGTTGTTCGTTATGTATTTTGTCTTTTTCGGTGCTCTTCTTTTGGCTTGGGTCGTTTGGTGTTAACTGTGTTTGACGCTCTGGATCCGTAGCGGGTGTCTCTATTGTTTCATTCGTGAAATGGGGGTTGGATCTATGGCAATTGACCTCTTCTCTTGATGTTGTATTCGAGTTTTGGGGTCTTGTCAGTACTGGAAGTACTGTAGGTTGGGATACCATAGGGGTCGTTCCAGTGGTCAAATTAACAGGGACTCGTCCAGTTCTATTAACGCGGGGTCGTCGCGAGGGGCATTCTGAGAAGTTATGTCCCTCCAAATCACACCCACTGCACGTACGTACTTGACCAGAATAAGTTACCCAGTACCTGTCTCCTTGTATGGTAATGTACGAAGGGATTGCTTTCCGCAGGGCCATTTTAAACACAATGCGCCCCGTTCGTGTTCTATAAATATGTTCTTCTGAATACCTCTCTTCCTTTACGTTCAGCACTTCACCGTATTCACTAATTACATTACAAATCGCATCGTGGCTTAATTCGTCTGGCACTACATGCACACTTACAAAAACACTCTGCTGATCTGCCCATTCCACATCTATTTTATGCCGTCCGTCTGCATCATAATAGGGCACTTCGGCTCCATAATCATTTAATAATCGCTCACCCACAACTTTCGTTACAAATTTCACAAATACACAGTTTCGATAGTAATCAATTTCAAAACTTTGAACTTGGTTCGATGTCACACCGTACGTGTTATGAAACCACTTATGTAAATCCAGCGAAGTAGGTCTAGATTTTACACTACGAAAAATAAATTTCAACGTATTTTGTCTCTGTACCGGCATGTTTGTCTTCCTTCTAGTCTTTCTCACTTAGCATGTACGTACTCCAAAACAGAGCTTGCTTAATTCAACTCAAGAGTATTTTGCCTTACCTGCCACACGGAAAACAGCGAACGCGAAAACACGATCTGCACGCGGCCGCGTGTGCAGTTAGACTACTGCTCGGCCACAGGGTCGGGCAAACTTCTCATCGAGGACAAAAGAGTTTGTAACTGTGAAACTAGCCCTGAATGCAAAATTGACATTTTTCATGTGAGTAAGAATGAAATGTGTGGCACACAGAGATACTTTTTGAGAAAACAATTAATTGTGTCCTGTCCAAGCATCTCTGGAGCAAAGCCGAAAAGAAGGGGAGAGGGGAGAAGGGGGGGAAAGGGGGATCGACTGGACAGAGCGAAACAGTGCACGGTGCTGGGAAGGCTGGTAACTGCAGTGGCTTTCCTCCCTCCACGCAATCCCGTTCCTCTCACGTGTTCATCGCTGCTCAGATACTTGATTTCGTTCACCTGCTCCAGAGATAAGTGGGACAGAGTGTAGTTCGCATACATGTAGCATGTAAAGAAACTTATCTCAGAATGAAAATTCCACAGAGTTTTAAAACGTTTGCTTCAGCAATGAATGACTGGAAACGGATCACATATACAATTCCCTTGCAAAGATCTAGTAGTCTAAAATTAATTTGAAGACTTGAAAGTATCTATTTACTAGATTCCAAGTTGTAAGGAACTATATCGTAAATGTTCATGTAAACGTTATGAAATTACAAATAAATTATTCACAAGCTTAGATATACTAATACGCAGAAAGAAATTCAGAGTAAAATGCATGTGAATAGAGTAATTCTAGAAGTACAGAGCTATATAAGAGTATTGAACTTTTCTTTTGCAGGATAACGTTTACAATATTGAGGCGAGAGAATGATTTAGAATTGTTGCTCCAAGGGAAACGAAGGGCGTAGTGTATTGGTTAGAGTTCTTGAAAGCATTGATTGTGGTCCCAGGTTCGAACCTTCATACTAGAAAACATATTTCCCCTTCTATTAAACAAGAGCATGGTAACATTATTTGTAATAATTAGCAGTGTAAAGTGGCTACATTGTTCTGCATCTGGAATGTATACAGATAAAAATGTATATATAAAAAAAACAACAAATAAATTAATTGACACACGTTCAAAGGGATATTTTCATGTATAAGATCATGAATTATGATACTCTAACGATAATTCTGTACTCGTTTAAAGACATTGACAAATATTAATGAAATAACTCTTTATATTTGTGGCAATTCAGGATATACTAATTTTACCCCTTTTCCCACTCGAGATCAATGAAAGGATACCTCCGCAAATATCGAATGAAAAGTTTTCAACATGTGCAATTATCCGTTAAATGTTTTCGCCGATTCGTTCTACCTTCGTTTTCTTTGCTACAAACAAGTTTTCTTTGCACATTACATGTAGGAGGAGAGTTGCATCTACATTTCACGTTGGTCAGCTCCTTCTACTTGCTTTCAGAAGCGACAGCTTGTAGGGTAATGGTTACCGTTAAGGATTGTGAATCTGATGGTCGTAGGTTCAAACCCCTCCGGTGGCAGAAAATTTTCGTAAATTTTAGACATATCCCATTGTGTTCATTGTCCACGCTGTGTGAAACGGAATGATTCAGTTTGTAATTAACGATGGGGGGAGGGGAAAATATTAAATTACAACATCTTCATTTCAACGAACCGAGAAGTCGAGAAAAATTGGAAAATTCTTATAAATGTTAAAATTACATTCACGTTTTTAGTGGTATAATCACAGGTAAAATCAATGATCTTACGTGAAAGATTTTATGTTGCTCTGAGCCAAAAGGCATATGGCACCGATCTAATACATTCTCCAACATGTTTCAAAACGTTATTGGGTGTTTTGTTTCATCTCGATAATTTGATCAATGCATCAATTCTTGACGCCGAGACGATATTTTCTCCAACTACCTCTTCTCTCCTTTCGTTTTCATTCTCTTCTATTTTCTCTTCTCCTTCTTATTCTTCTCTCCCCTCCATCTCCTCTGTTTTTATCACATATCACCTTCTCTATTTTTCTCGCATCTTGTCTCCATCCCACTACTCTCCACTCCTCTTATCTCCTTTCCTGTCTTAGATTTCCGACTCCACTGCACTCTTCTCCTCTTCTTTTCATTCTTCCCTTTTACTCTACTCTCCACTCCCCTCCGTTTCCTCCTCTCTTCTTTGCTCCATTTTCCTCATCTCTCCTCGATTTTTCCTTTCTTCTCACTACTTCTCCTCTCCTCGTCTATCCTCTCTTTCATCTCTCCTCTACTTTTCCTCTTCTCCTTTCGCTTTCTCTTTCTCCTCTCCTTTGTCGTCTTTTGTTTCCTCTAACCTCTTATCCTTTCCTTATGCTCATCAGCGATGAAATACTAGAAAACCTAGTGTCTTTTCTTTTAGAAAGAAATTCGTCATTTGCGATATAATATTGATATTTTTAATAATTTTATACAAAAATACTTACTTTTCACTTGTTTTGCATATTTCACAAATATCTATTGTGCATGTGGCAACTCTGAAATTGAGCCTAACTCTACACGCAACCCACCAACGCCTTGTGTAAATTGGGTTGCCTAGTTTAAAATGTCGTTGTCCTAAAACTTTTGATAGACACTGTACTGTGAGATCCATGAGTATTACCGTGCAAATTGTCTATCACCATATTCATGTACTTCATTTGACCCAAAAAGAACTTCAAGAATTAAAAGAAAACTCAAAACAAGCTGTTGACAACTTCTGCACCAGCATACATAAAAATCCATCGCTTAAAAACACATAGGATGTGAGAGCAAAATTAATGAAAATTGTCATAGACAATATGCACGGTAATACTCACGGATCCCACAGGACAAGAGGGAAACAAATTATGAATTTTCAACCCCAACCTTTTTGTCACATTTCTCCCCTCACTATGCTAAACCTTATTAAAGAAAGTAACTGTCCTCCCCCCCTTAAAGTTTGGAACACAATCGACGCCACTGCTGGCTACGTATGTTAATAACAAAAGAGTGATCAAGGCGCAGGTGACAAGAAAAGAAGCTACACATAGAAATTGCAAAATTGGGATCGTAACTTCACTGCAATTGCAGCAGTGACAAGAATTATGATGTAATTGTTTAAATGGCAGCGTCAGTTCATTATAATTAAAAGTACAGGGAAATATGACAAGTTGTGTGTCTTCATGTCACTTCCTCAAAATGTTCAACTTCACAGGCGAACAGGACGTATCGAGGGGGCGGTAACACAACAAGCACACCTCTCCGTCCTGCATGTGAATTGCTGTTTAATGCCAGAAGCCCTGGAACATGGCATGTTGAAGTTGCCACAAATGGAAAACAGCTCTCCATTACCACTTCCGCCGCCAAAGCTCTCACAAACATAATTTAACGTACTTGCTAATTATTCGTCCTCCTAAACACCTGTAATTACTTCCATTCCAATTACTTCGGAAGACCTTTGCGGTTTTCCCTACACATTGTCAGCGTCTACGCGAACGATACTGCCCTTTAAATCGGTACAGAAGTTCCAATTGTGGCTCAGCCTAATAAAACAAAATTACACTTTTGTGTGATTGTTGTGGGCAAAAAATACTGAAAGGGGATTTTGAAATATGGGTTATTGAGTGTGTTTCATTGTTACCTGACATTAGTTTCACAGTTCTTTGAATTGAAGGCCATCTCTCTTACAAATTCTCATAAGTTTTTTTTTTAATTGATTTGCTTTATTTTACTTCTGCCAGTTTTGGCTAATTTGCAAAGATGAGGATGAGTGATATGATGAAATTGATGAATAGACACTCACAAACATCCATGCATAGGCCTGGATTCGAACCCGGCACACCTGGCGCTGTAGCGCGATGTGCTAACCACTCCGCCACGGGGGCCGGCGAATTCTCATACTCTTCCAGACACGCCTATTTCTCTGTGTATTCAGCATTCACATGTTTTCCAAATTGGCATAATATGCATGTAAATATGAATGAAATTGGCAAATTATGCTACACTGAAACTATGGAATCATTATGAGTAGGGATGAGCCGACCGATATTTGGATCTTTCAAGGACTCCCAAAAATGTCGCGCGACACTTTCCACGAGTATAATTATCTTAAAAATTATGCAAAATTAGAAGTTTCTCTTTACTTTGAACGATTTTTGTATGAAGAAATTAATTTATTTTGACAACATAACATGTAATGTAATATTCTGGTGTAATTCTAGAACATTTTAAAGCAAAACTCTTCGTAAATTGTTTCATATAATTCAAGTGAAATACTAACACACAAATGTTAATCAATATTGTGAATATATTTTAATTATTACAATTTTCAAGTATCGACATCGGTATCGGTGAGAATATCGGTATCGGCATCGGTATAGGAGAGAGTATCGGTATCGGTGGGGATCGATGACAGTATCGGAATCGGTGGGGATCGGTGAGAGTATCGGTATCGGTCTCGGTGGGGATCTATGACAGTATCGGTATCGGTATCGGTGGGGATCGGTGGGAGTATCGGCATCGGTATCGGTGGGGATCGGTGGGAGTATCGGTATCGGTCTCGGTGGGGATCTATGACAGTATCGGTATCGGTATCGGTATCGGTGGGGATCGGTGGGAGTATCGGCATCGGTATCGGTTCAAAGCGGTATCGACTCAGCCAATGAGTGACAATGAGAATGTTACTTTAAAGTTTCTAAAGTTTACTTTAGAAAGTCTTCCAGATTCACACTCACCACACAGCACACAAATGTCCTAAAGACGTCCATTGGATATCTCTTGGATATTCGTGTCGGAAGTTAGTAGTGTAATTGATGATACAACCAGCACAACAAATGATGAGCCCCCCTCAAGCAGATTTGGCTACACTTAAAACAAGCTCAACATGCCCATATGAGTTTTTTGCTCAAGTGTAGCACCCCGTCTAATCCAAGATTTTTGTAAAAATGCCCTCGGGAATTTCCCGAAGCTACAGTGTACAAATGATGAGCCCCCTCAGATTGATTTGCCTACACTTATAAAAGGCACTTCTGTGAGATTGTTGTCCATAAATTTGTTAAAAATATGCCTCACTTGATATTTTTTTTGGATACACTTAAAACTAAGCCAAGGTGCTCATAAGAGCTACCCACGCACACCCACACCCACCCACCCACACACCCACACCCACTCACATACACCCACACCCACCCACACCCACACACAACCACACACACACACACACACACACATACACACATACATATACATATTTACTTCCGGTTTAAGTTCAATTGGGCACCAGGCTCAACTTGCATATCTAGTACTAAAACAATGTAATTCTTCTAGAATTGCTCTGTGACTCTCTCATTTCTTACATCATAAACATATGATTTTTCACCTATGAGAATAACACTACATATAGTGTCATCAGGGAGGGTATCGTGGAATTCACAGATAATTTTAATGTTTGTCCTGTCATTAACCACAACTTGTTTTCTTTTTGAAGTGTTGATGACAAACATGGGTCTCTGTGCTTTGAATTCATCTGGTGTGTAATACATGTCAGTATTGCCAGTAGTGACCCTTTTGTATGCTGTAAATGCTTCATATAATTTAAGAAAATCATCCTTGGAAATGTCTAAATTATAATTTTCTCTAGGAAATACCTCATTTCTGCCATTTTTAAGATATATGTTCTTGATGTTGCAGTTATCAAATCTACTTGAATTTTTTTCCTGATTATTGTGTCTTCCAGTCTGAAACAGAACCACCACAAAATCCGGCATGTCATATTGTATACTGGAGAATGAATTTGTAGCATCAAACTCATAATAAGTACCAGCGGCAGGCTTCTGTACACATTGATATGTATAAAATTGTAAATGAATCTGTGGATTTTTTATTATATATGCTTTGTATTTAAGAGCATAACTGGCTTCATATTCAACAACTGGGATTCTTAGCTCCATAGTCTGAATAATGCATTTGCCTTCATCAGGTAGGGTATTGGGCAGAGCTTCCCCTGTAGAGTTTAATGTGCTGTACCTCATCAAAGCATTATTATCATTGGCAGCTCTTCTAAATGTGATTCTTAAACCACCCTTCCACATAATATCTTTGTAATCTGAGAAGAATCCTGGCAACAGGCGCATTGGGAACAGCACTGTGTGGCTTTTAGAAAATATTTTATCACCAGTCTCAAATCCACCTATTTTGTAGTAAGAAGCCTCGGTTTTGGATAATTTTAGTGTGGCCAAAGCTGTGGAGGTAATGCCGGGATAATCAACTCTGTTTATAACAACACCATGTTTTCTGATCTCAATTTCAGAGAACAGATGTGGCACAAAATTATCTACCAATCTTATATTTGAATTTGCCGGATAATCTGTTCCATCGAGCTTTACAACATCAAATTTGATGTATAGATCTGCTCTGTGGGGGTGTATAAAGCCATCCCCTACATCAAGATCAACCTCAATTTCTGTGTTGGGTTGATTTAAATTTGCAAATGTCCTCCTGTTTGGAGGGAATGATTGTAGCTCATAACTCTCAATATTTTCCATTTTTTTTGTATGTATTTTTATTTAAATATTAATCTCTATGATTGCAGTTGTTGTGGCTCCAGCAAAATCAACTAATTCTTCTTTTTCATTAGTAACCATCAATTCAATGTTATCTATTCTATTATGGCACACAGGAAAATATAATGTTGGGGATTGAGTGTAGATGATGGGCTCCATAAATTCAGAATTAGGTTTAAATGTTGCAATGATCCCAGTTTGTTTGTGAGTGCCTATGCCATTTCATTTGGTGATCATACCCTCAGCCACATTACAGTGAATATTCAGAGTCTCTATGGCTAAGAATTTAGGTATATTAATAGCAGTGTGTTTGATGGCCGGTTCAAGTTTTGTGTTGTTCTCAAAGCCTAACAGCTCTCCTATAGTACCCAGATCCACTGTTTCTGTAGCAGATACAATCTCTACTCTGTGAGTGACAGAATTTTGAGTTAATACTATACCTCTGGGTAATTGAGCATTTAGAGTGGACAGATTATACTGCCCTGGAGTGATGACAATTTTTTGATCCCCTACTGCAATTTTGTTGTTGTGGTGTGTAATATTAGGGATCAAGTACATGCCATAAAATGCTCTGAGAGCTATTGTTTTGGGATACACTATATCATCATGTAATTTGAGTTTCAATATTGAATTTTGGCTGGTGAGATGGAATACCCCCTTGATGTTTTAAATACCACAAGGCTTTTTGAAAATTTTCAATTGATGGTTTATTTATTTGCGACATATATCTAAGAACAGATAAACACAAATGTCCACAATTAACATCTTTGAAATTTTGAACACGGCCATTATTGTAATAAAGATTAGCTGATTTTAGATATTGTACTAAATTTTCAGGTGGAACACCTCCAAATGAATCAAACACAAATGCCTCATTGTTTAAATATTTAAGATAACAAATCCAGTGAGTGCCCTGATTTTTGTACTTATCCAAATTAACAATGCCACACTCTTTGTTGAGTGGTTGTTCTGGCAAAGAATCAGACATGTACACACCTCTAAAATTTTTGATGCCCAGTGGCTTGATTAAAGCTTCAATATCTTGGTTTGTAAGCGGCTCTTGTTTTTTTTAAACTTATTTATGGCTCTCTTAACACCTTTGCCTTGTTTCTCCATGGCCAGGTTATGGCGCTTCAATTCATCTAATTCTGCCCTATTTTTCTTGGCATCTATTACTGTTTTTGCTATGGCAGCTGATCCCCCAGCCAAGCTCCCAACAGCCCCAAGTGCTGCTAAGATGGCCGGGATAGTAAATATGAAACCCCCCACATGTGATTTTTTCCTGGATTGTTGTAATTTTTTTAATTGGGGGGTACTAAGCAACAATTTCATACCATGGCCCTTTGCAAGACAAGAATTCTTTTTCTTCCGCTGCTTTTTGGTTAAAAGGCTATCAATAGTTTTAAGAGATTTAAGACCTGCATAAGGTATTTGATACATAACACCCTTGGCCTTCATTTTAGGTTTATTATATACATATTCACAGCCCCCACCCCAGTTTTTGTTTGGTGTTCATAGCTATTGTGGTCCCCAATGCTGCTATTTTTTCACTTAAAGAAGCATCTTTGCTTACAAATCTGCCAAATGCAGCCTCTTCTAATTTCTTGTCTGCAACATGTCTCTTGTCAAGATCAGAATGTGTGTTGTATGCTATGTCATGGTCTCTACAAGCAGCATCTAGGGGATTAACACCAGGATCACCTCTGTTTAATCTATGCTCCAATTTTGTGCCTGGACCACAATACTGATAGCCTGGAATGTGTAGTTCAAATGGCAGCTTGTTTATAATGTCATTAACCAACCCTCGGCCCTCAGAAATATTCCAAAATTTGGGTGGTAGAGTATTAATAATTTTTATAAGATATCCAATCCCCTTAGTGTCATTCACTATAAAATTAGACAATTTTGTGCTTATCATGTCCATAATTCCAACCTTTTCATTGTAAAAATTGTGGTTGCCAGCATTTTCCTCCCCAGCTATCACCAATAACCTATCTACAAGTTTCCTGACATCATCAACCCAGACAAATTCTTTAGACAGGGTGTTGTATTGTTTGATTCCACTGCCAGTCTTAATTTGTGACCATATGGGCTTGATTAAGTTGTTATATTTTGCTCCACTGCTAGACTTGACTCTTTTTGGTGTGGGATCATTGTTCTGGTATAGAGCATCTGATTTTATTAATATTTCTTTGTAATGTTCATAATCTTGATCTGTATAGCTGCCAGGCCTCTTCCTAGTCATCAGTTCCCACAATCCAGGTGTGCCGGGATAATTAACAAAACCACCTCTTTGTCCAAGATGAGATTCTGAATATACAATTATATCATCTCCCATAAATGTTACTCTGAAATTGCCAATTCTATGTATGATGCTACCATCACGCTCTGTGTCAGCATATAAGCCAAACACCTCATCTTTGTTGTCTTTAGGTGTGCTTAAATATTTATGAGCAAGAAGACCCAATTCAATAGGATCCAGAGTAGCTTCAATTCTTCGAGGAGCAACAGGACTAGGTGTATGAATACTGGAAAGTGGGGTGATTGGATAATCTAATATGTTCCTTGCAGCTACAGGTACAAGCTCTGTGATCAAATTTTGATTTTGCTCTGTAACAGTTTTGATATTTTTACCTAATTCACTAATAGCATCAATGATAGGCTGTTCTGTTTGTTTGTGTTGTTCATAAATTCCTCGGTTCTGTGATTTCCATCCCTTAAATCTTTTTACAAGATAATCTCTTAATTTAAGATCATCAATGATTGGCCTTTTCATGGTTATTTATATATGTTTCAATGTCTAGAAAATTGTTGATTTTATTTCTGTATTTGCCACTATTGGGTTTTCTTGTCATATCAATTGTGACAAACCCATAACTGTCCTGGTTCCAGCACCTACTGCAAAACTTGGAAAAATCATTGTAGCTCAAGTCCCCACCTACATATTCATCATGTATGTGTTTGAGGTTGGTATGATCTTGATGAAACACACATATAAAATTGCTGTTGTCTCGGATCAGCTGCTTCGGAATTTTAGAAAAAGTCTGTGCCAGGTAGAAGCAATCAATATTTTTGTGTCGGCCCTGTGTAAAGAAATTTCTAACCTTGTTTTGATTATCCAGTATAATGTCATCAAACACAACAACAGAATTATCGAGACATTCATGAAGTGGCTTAACATCTGGTACAAGAGTGGCTATATCCAATCCATCATATAGCTTCATCAGCTGCTGATATTTTAAATGTTCCAAGCTCTTAGAAAAGACATACAAGTGCCTGTTTTTCCAGTCTAACCAGTTGGGTGCCAATAAAAAATTATCAATCATTAGTGTAGTTTTACCACAAGCCGATGGCCCAACAATAAGACATCTAATATTTTCAGGCAGCAACTTGCCATTTCTCTTAATCTGCTGTTCAGGTTCTGGCAACCTTTTTATAACATCCCAGGTGCTCATATTATCACTTTGTCTGCATCGATCCAGCTGTGTTCTGGAAGTCCTAGCCATTTGACAAGTAACTTGTTGCCTTTTCTGCGGATGATTTTTTCTATGAGATATGTGTCAGGCTGTTTAGTTTTGCTGAGTTCTTCTTCATAGAATCTGCCTTTGAGAATTTCTCCTCGGTGATCTTTTATTATATATGTGTTAAGGGTCCCAGGTTTAACTTGAACCACTGTAAATAATTCAGTGCTCCAGTTTCTTGTAAAGCCTCTTTTGAATAAGTGCTTATATTTGCTGATTCTTACTTGATCACCCACCCTGTATTTGGCCTTTCTTGTTGTTGGCTGGTATCTAGGATAATAAACAGTCCTGATCAATTTTTGCTCATCAGATGAAGTTACTTCAGAGGGTTTCATGTTGATTGTGGAATGGACAGAGTTGTTATATTTATGTAGAAGTTCTGGAAGAATATTAATCCATTTATAATTACCTTGAAGTGTAATTTGTTTATACATAAGATTTTTTAGGGTTTTGTTGAATCTCTCTACAATTGAGGCTTTGAGATCACTGTAACTCGAGTAATGTTTTATTGACTGGCTTTTAATAAATTGTTGGAACACAGAATTATAAAATTCTTTGCCATTATCTGTTTGCAAATAGCGCGGTGATCTTCCACTCTGATTGATGATTGTTCTGATGGCTTCTGTAACACATTTTTCAGTCTTGGATTTGAGTGGCACAGCCCAGGCAAATTTTGAAAATGTGTCTATTACAGTGAGTAGATACTTGTAGCCCTTGTTGATTTTGTCTAAGTTTTTCAACTGTCCACTTGCCATCTCAATCAAGTCCCCTTGCCATAAATCATCTATGCCTTTTGTGACTACTGGCAGTCTCTTATAATTATGTCTGGCTTGTCTGTGTAATTCATCAACAATAATTTGTCTAGACATAATATGAAAACAAGAATATTGCAACTATGGGGTGTTCAGCAGCTGATACTACAGGATTTTCTAAATATAATTTGTCCCCTATTTGTATTTTAAATTCCAGAGAGCCATCATCTTAAGCATAGGCTGTTTCTAATGTATTGGGATCTGTAAAATCCTCTAACTCTACACTGGTGATTTTTGGTTTGTTGTCAGCATTTGTTATTGATAAGGTGGGATAGTGGTGTGCCTGTGGTTGAAGCCAATATTTGATCTTGATTGGTCTCAATGTGCCCCCAACAAAAAACTGGTAATAAAATTGTGCAGGGGACAGCATATATATTTTGCCACCTGGTGTAAATGGTGAATCATATTCTTTGTTGGGGATGCTGTACAATTCAAGAATTACTGTATGTTTTGGATTCTCAATTATGTCTGTTATTTCTTTTTCTGCTGTAAGCAATCTGCTTGTTACAGATTCAAGGTGCTCATTGATGGTCCTAACAACATCATCATGGCCTGGCTTGATTTTTATGTCCACAACAAGTTTCTTGTATTGTTGCACAATCTCTTGAAGCTGGCTGGCAAAAACAGACAGAGCATTTGCTTGATTGGATTCCATGGTCCCTAGCTGTTGCTTGATATTAGCTACAATTTGCTGTAAATTTTCAATAACTGCCAATTTTGAATTTTGAGCAGTAATCATCATGGACCTGTCTTCTGATATCCTCAAACAGGGCATGCAGTTCATTAATATGTTGATTGGTTGGTAGAGTGGCCACTGTCTGAGTAAGTTGTTTGATCTCTGTCTGGATATTCTTGATATCTTCTGATTTCAATATGCGATTCACTGCCCTCTTTATATTTTTAAGTTCCTGTGATGTAGGGAGATTTCATACAGTATTTTGCAAAGATTCAAGTGCCAATTTCATATTATTTAATTCAGAAGCATCAACCACATTTTGCATAGCATTTTGGAGCAGGGCTATATCAGCCTGAGTGGGTGTTGATTGTTGTAAAATTTCAAGTTTTGTTTGGATATCATCGATCAAGTGATGAAAATGAGATAGCTCAGATTCAGTGTTGAGGTTTTCAAGCTTTGTGATCTGTTGCTGGACACTTACAAGAGTGTCTACAATACCAGGCAGGTGAGATTCTAGAGATTCTTGTACATTTGTCAAATCACTTTGCACTGCTGCTATTGTACCCTCAAGATGGGTTATCGTACTTTGAATTTTTCCAAAATCTTCATATGTTTCAAGTTGCAGCTTAATGTTGGCAACACTCCGAGTTATTGCACTCAAAGCATCAGAAGATGGCAAGTTGTTCATAAAATTTTCAAGTGTCTCAATTTTTTCTTTAACCTCGGCTATGGCATTGTTCAGAGGGTCCAGATTAGGTATCTGGAGTGATTGAATCTGTTCTTTTAGAGTGGAAATCACTAGATCAAAATCTTCTTGTGATTTTATGCTTTTGACAATTGTTTGGAGCTGTGCCTGGACATTATTTATCAGCTCTTCCAATTGCTGCTTCAATTGCTCAGAGTTGGTGGCCTGGGTCTTAAATTTGGCATGAAGAGCTGCTACAGCTTCTTCTAAACTTTGAAAATTATCCAATGTGGCCAAATCAGTATATTTCTGAAGCAGCACTTTGAGTTCTGAGTCAATTTTAAGAAGAGGGTCCATGCATTGTGATTGTAAATTTGTAATTTCTAGTTGAAGACTGGCATTGAGTGTGGTTTGTAAAGCTTGTAAATTACTTCTTAATTTCTTGACTCTGACATCAAGCATCAGAATCTCATCACTGTGATCTTCATGCCTTGTATGGCCAAATATATCATTAGGCATTTTGTTTTAGTGGTTATTTATTATTAAATATCTGATTCTTAATTCTATAAAAAAAGGTATAAGCTTGTCATATGATCCAGGGACCTCAATATATAAGCAGTCACCAGCAGAAACAATATATACAGTGCCAGAAATCATGTTTGAGTGCTTAATTCTATAAATATTTCTCCCTATTGAAATCTTGACATTACCCTCAGGGGTTGTAATAAATTGCAATTGACCACCTACAGGTAATTGGTAATGATTTAAATTATTGTTAAATATGTACAATATTTTACCTGTTTCATCATCAACATCTGTAAGTATGCTGTTCAGATGAATAATTAACAAAGCACTTAGTTTAGATATCATATCAGAAGAGGGTTGTGGTGTTGGCAGCTCCATAATAGCCTGTTTTTTGAACCCAAATAAGTTCATAGGCATGTTTATTTATTTCAAATCATGCTCTGTAATTGGGCATTGATTACCACTTTTCAAATCACAATGCCCCCATGGTAGAGTATGTATGCCACATGATAAAATGCATCTCTTATCATCATGTGGGTCCAGAGCCACTTTTCTTACAATATTGCTAGTCAATAAGTGATCCACACTCTGAATTCTATTTTCTGATGTTCTGATTGTGTTACATGATTTGAGACAATTTTTGTAATCCTCAAATTCAAGCTCTTTGTCCACAGTTACTCTGCCAATGCCCTTGGCCTTTTTGGCAACAACACCACTACATGTTTCAAAACTGTACATCTTGGCCCTTAACCCAGCAAATGCCACAATAACATCACCAAGTGTCTCATCTTTTAACTTGCCAGGCACCTTTTTGTTGTGGTGTTTAATTTTTGAATGTTCAGTGGTATCAAAATATTTAAACAATTCAGGCTGTGCTATATCTTGATAAACATCTTCTGTTTGTGGTGAATCGGGACTTGTATATCCCGTTTCGCCACATTCTTCGGCCCACCCTGTATAGAAGACTTAGACCGATCCGCGAGATTGTCAGTTCGCGGAGAAACTTCGTTTCTTTTCAAAGAAACTCGCATGGCGACTAGACTGCCACCTAGCGAGCTTCTCGTAGTTCAAGTTTTCCTTGTTGAGCGGACCAGTGTTCTCTCCGCGCCGATTCCGATAACAGGAACTCCAGCAACGGTGTTCCACGACGTGATGGCAGGTTGGGTCAAAGGGGCGTGACTCAGCTATTATCTTTCGATACACCTGAGAGCTTTGGCTAGCACGTGGAATCCTTGCAAACACGGAGTTAAGTATTATTACAAGAATGAATTAGTTATCGAGTTACTTTAATAGATATTTTTGAATCTTTCATTTTTTTTTTACGTAAAAGATTTGTTTGGACGAATATTTCTAACTTCATTTTTTCATTAATAATTTCTTATTCCTCGGGTCTAATTCCTCCAAACTAAAATGTAGTCAAAAAGAAATGATGCAAATGATAGTGGGAATCAAAAAAGGAATTTATGACGTGGATCGTCATTGTAAAAAAAAAAAGGTCTGTTTTTGAGAAAATCTGTTAAGAAAAGGGAGGGGTATTTAGTAACTGTTCTTTTCTGGAGAGAATCGAGTTTTAAATGAAAATACATTGTTAATACTGTTGTAAGCAATCAAATAACTGTGCCACTTGTTGAGCAAAAATAAAAGGTATTTGTTGAGAAATTATCTAATTTTACTTTTCATGAAATTACGCAAAGCGCTGGGCGCTTTTTAAGATAAGTCCACCCCTCTTTCAACATAACTTCTTGTGTAGCTGATTTATTATATTTTCTTTTGGCAAAGGGTCATAAAAAGGGGGGAGTCGTATATTTTTGGATTGGTCATATACATGTCAGTTCGTCGGGAGTGGGACTAGACGAGCCCGTTATAAAACTCCCGACCAGCTGGCGGTATATGGAAGATATTGGAGCGACGCACTACTTAACACCAAAAAAAGGTAAAACTGGGATTAGTAATTTTTTGACTTGTGCCCATTTTGATGGTTAGGTCCTTTTGGTTTTCTCCCTACAGCACCGAAGCCACCCGAGGTTGAAAAACTTAATATATATATATTGTAAGTATATTCTTTTGTGGAGGGTGTGTTATTTTTTTTGTTTACAGGGAGATAGCCAGGCAAAAAAGCACGTACTTCCAAAAAATAAATAATGGCTTGTGACGGATTGTTCCAAACAACACCGAAAGCGAGCAAGACGTCACAAACTATATGGTAGCAGGCACGGCCACGTTTCCCGAGGTGCTTTCGCTCCGGTGTTGGACTTCCGCCTTTGACCAACTGCGTTTCGTTCTGTTAAACAGGTTTGCAGTGAAATTTTTTGGGGGAATTGAATTTATTAGTGATTTGCTGTTAACTTAATGTATTGCCTTGCCGAGTTGCAGAATTTTCTTACACCCACTATCTTTGATTATTAATAGAATTTTTTTTCATGGTTTTAAATTGTTTAAATTTCAGTTCAGATTCCCATTATTTCCTTAAAGTTTGACCTTCTGTGATTTTTTTTCATTATGTCACAGCTTCGAGGCAATGTCCAATTGGACCCGTCCACTACACCCAAGCGGGTGGATTATGTCAAGGTGCCTATGGTCTTGTTTGTTAGCCCCGAAAGCGGGGGAGAACCTACAACGGACGGCAAAACGGAGCAATCTGTTTCTCAACCTTCTTCTTCATCAGATAAAGTAACCTTACGGAACCTTGATGCCGAAATTGATGAATTGCCTTTATGTGATGGGGAAAATGTTGATTTTTTGTTTGACTTCGTTTTGCGTTTGCAATTACTTTTTAGTTTCAATATATATCCTGACCAACTTGTTCTCCGTAATGTCATTACAAAGACTACGGGACTTTTGAAGACGCTTTGGCGTGAGGCACTTGCCGCCTCCGCCTCTTGGTTTGCTCTAAAATGTCACATATGGTCAACCCTGGTTCCATCAAACACTGTAGCTTTACTTATTAATTCTCATGTTTGCAGAGTACAACACGCTACAGAATCATTATCTGCTTACGTTTCTTCCGTCATTGATTGTGCCAATGCCTTGAATTTGGTCTGGGAAGAAACACCTTTGATTGATGAAATTTTTCAAAATTTGCACCCGAATACACGGGGTTTTCTTTTGTTTCAAACCAAGCCAAAGAACTTAGCTGAATTGCTCAAATTGGCACGGGACATTTCTCCCATGGAGCGAAAATTTTATAGCTCTCCGCCGTCGGATGAAAGGACAATGAATTCAAATACACATAGGTTAATGGCGACGACTTCAAATAATCAATTGGGTTCAGGCACCAATTTTAGGGGTGGTAATTATAATGTAAGTGGTATGTCTAGGCGTAATGTTCAGTGCCGTCGCTGTTCGAAATGGGGACATGTACAGGCTACTTGTAGAGTTCGCATGCCTAATGAAACCCCCCAAAATGTTCGACGATAAGAGCAGTTTTGTTAACTTGTATGTCTTGCTCTGTAGAATCTTGTCATTTCTACCTGTTTTCCAGAGTGTATATTTTTCTCTATCTGTTCTATATCTTTTCTTCCTTCTTCTCTTTTCTAATTAGTAATTTTGGTTATTTTATTTTTTGCATGTACATTTCCTGGAGAATTTGACGTGTTGATGTGGCTTACCAACCCGGTTGTTAGTGACCAGTGCCACTAGATTCTGCATGTTACGCTCCGCCTTCTATTTTCCCCTGCTTCTCGTCGCTGTTATGGATTTTCCTTCCGTATATCTGTACGCCCCTGATTCCTGGTATACTGCATGGATATTGCATGTTTGGATCTGGACCGGATTTTTGGATCTCCGCCTAGAACGGTATTTTGGTGTTCATGGATTGCACCAAACCGATGAATTTGTTTTGGAATTCAGGTATGTCTGAAGGAACGCCTGTGGTTTTTATGTGTGAATTTTGGCTCGTACTCTCCTTGGAGTCACACAAGTGAATATTTAGTGCTTCGATCGTGGTGGTGATCCACCTTCTCCTGTGTTTTTGGGCAGTGCTACTTATATAAATTTTTGCCCTGGTTATTGTGAGAAGCATTTTCGCATCTTCGTCGTTGCGATCTTCAGTATGGTGTTTTGGAAAGTATATTATTGTCTTGTTTCCTTCGACATGGTTTGGTCGAAGCTTGACTAGATTTCCAGCACCCTTTATGTTCTTCGTCTGAACCTTGCTCTACGTTGTTTTGTTCGCAAGATGACGCTGGACTTCCATATTTATTTACCTTTGCTGCGGGATGCGCGAAGATGATGGAAAACCAGATCGACTGATAATTTCTTCATCCTTCGATGGATTCACCATGATGTGGAATTTTTGGGACTTGAATGCCGACCCTGTGGGAGTGTTTTGGTGGTCACCGCTGGATAGTTCTGAGATGTCATTCATGCAGAAACTTTACGGTGCACTGGACACTTCTTTTCCTTTTCAGGTGGATCGTGCTACTTTGATGATATAATATATATCCATATATATGTGTGAACTTAGATATTTGGCCACAATTTGTTGTTCTCCCTTGGAGTTTTTTCCTTTTGTTATTGCTCCAGGACGATATTTTAATAAGAGTATATATTATGTATATAATCTTTGTTACTATCATCATGTTTTCGTCCAAGTGTCAGTTTTCAGTCTCATTATGTGTTCGCAAGGCCCTTGCTTTATTTGCATTTATCATATTTATTGGCATATTTTTGTGCTCATTAGTTATATTTCTGCCTTGGTATTTTTTGGTCTCAACTACTTTATATTAATAGTTCCACTTATGCCAATTTTCATATTTATTGGATATGTATTCGATTATTTATTATATCTTGTTTCATATTAAATTTTTAATTGGGCTAATCGGGATTTAACAATTTTGGAAAAGAAAATTAAAAAATCGAACAAAAAAAAACTTTTTTGAGGATATATGCTATATAGCTATGGGTTTATACGCCTTTTTTTGGCTTTGGTACATGTGTATTGTTTGCTATTTGGTGCCTGAGTTTTTCTTTTTCGAAGGTGGGGGAGGTTGTGGTGAATCGGGACTTGTATATCCCGTTTCGCCACATTCTTCGGCCCACCCTGTATAGAGGACTTAGACCGATCCGCGAGATTGTCAGTTCGCGGAGAAACTTCGTTTCTTTTCAAAGAAACTCGCATGGTGGCGACTAGACTGCCACCTAGCGAGCTTCTCGTAGTTCAAGTTTTCCTTGTTGAGCGGACCAGTGTTCTCTCCGCGCCGATTCCGATAACAGGAACTCCAGCAACGGTGTTCCACGACGTGATGGCAGGTTGGGTCAAAGGGGCGTGACTCAGCTATTATCTTTCGATACACCTGAGAGCTTTGGCTAGCACGTGGAATCCTTGCAAACACGGAGTTAAGTATTATTACGAGAATGATTTAGTTATCGAGTTACTTTAATAGATATTTTTGAATCTTTCATTTTTTTTTTACGTAAAAGATTTGTTTGGGCGAATATTTCTAACTTCATTTTTTCATTAATAATTTCTTATTCCTCGGGTCTAATTCCTCCAAACTAAAATGTAGTCAAAAAGAAATGATGCAAATGATAGTGGGAATCAAAAAAGGAATTTATGACGTGGATCGTCATTGTAAAAAAAAAAGGTCTGTTTTTGAGAAAATCTGTTAAGAAAAGGGAGGGGTATTTAGTAACTGTTCTTTTCTGGAGAGAATCGAGTTTTAAATGAAAATACATTGTTAATACTGTTGTAAGCAATCAAATAACTGTGCCACTTGTTGAGCAAAAATAAAAGGTATTTGTTGAGAAATTATCTAATTTTACTTTTCATGAAATTACGCAAAGCGCTGGGCGCTTTTTAAGATAAGTCCACCCCTCTTTCAACATAACTTCTTGTGTAGCTGATTTATTATATTTTCTTTTGGCAAAGGGTCATAAAAAGGGGGGAGTCGTATATTTTTGGATTGCTCATATACATGTCAGTTCGTCGGGAGTGGGACTAGACGAGCCCGCTATAAAACTCCCGACCAGCTGGCGGTATATGGAAGATATTGGAGCGACGCACTACTTAACACCAAAAAAAGGTAAAACTGGGATTAGTAATTTTTTGACTTGTGCCCATTTTGATGGTTAGGTCCTTTTGGTTTTCTCCCTACAGCACCGAAGCCACCCGAGGTTGAAAAACTTAATATATATATATTGTAAGTATATTCTTTGTGGAGGGTGTGTTATTTCTTTGTTTTACAGGGAGATAGCCAGGCAAAAAAGCACGTACTTCCAAAAAATAAATAATGGCTTGTGACGGATTGTTCCAAACAACACCGAAAGCGAGCAAGACGTCACATGTTTGAATATCAAGAACAAAACTATCCGTGTCCATGTACATCAATTTTACACAATCACCATAAAAAGGCTTCAACACATCATAATACAATTTTAACATGTGTAATTTGGCCAATTCCAATATCACAGCCCCTACATAAATAGGCTTATCAAATTTAATATTTGTTTTTTTCATGTTG